>NC_072487.1:61584970-61890879 GCF_027574615.1 Eptesicus fuscus | reverse complement strand
ATCCTTAGCCCCTAAAGCATGCCTGGCACATGGTAAGAACTTTCTAGATAGTCATTGAATGAATGTGTAAACTTACCACATTTCCAGGAGGGCCATCGGAATCACCATTGGAAGTACATTCCATTTAGATTCATTGGTAGAGAATTGATTTCTTTTCACCTGCGAGTCTTCCTGTTCACAGATGTGTCATTTCTCTCTTTATTGTTTTCCTCTTTGTCCTTCAGAAAAAGAAGTTAAAAAAATCTTCCTGCAACTCTTTGATATTTCTAGTTAGATTTATTTTCAGGTATTGGAAGTTTGTTTATGGTGGTTTTTTGTTTTCGTTTTTTTTTTAATATTTAATACAAATATCTATCTATTAAATATATTTTTTATTGATTTCAGAGAGGAAGGGAGAAGAAGAGAGAGATAGAAACATCAATGATGGGAGAGAATCATTGATTGGCTGCCTCCTGCACGCACCCTACTGGGGATTGAGCCCACAAACCAGCCATGTGCCCTTGACTGGAATCGAACCAGGAGCCCTTCAGTCCACAGGCCGACGCTCTATCCACTGAGCCAAACCGGCTAGGGCTTTATTTATTTATTTGAGAGAGAGAGAGAGAGAGAGCTTGAATCTGACTGGGGGATCAAACCCATAACCTTAGTATATTGGGATGACGCTCTAACCAACTGAACTAGGGCTGTTCATGGTGTCTTCTCTTGTGAATAGGGATCTTTTAATTTTTCTATTGTCTTTTATTTGGTGTTTTACTTTCTGATTGCTGGTATAAGTTACTGCAAATTTTGGGGCTTAAAACAACACAAACTTATTGTCTTATGGAAAGGGGAAAATCCACTTCTTTGCCCTTTCCAGTTTCCGGAGCCTGTCTACATTCCTGGTAGAATCCTCCATCTTTGAAGCTCATCAGTTTAACCTCTGCTTTTGTCCACAAATCTTTTTCTAACCCAGATTTTCTTTTTAAAAATATATATTTTTATTGATTTCAGAGAAGAAGGGAGAGGGTGAAAGAGATAGAAACATTAATGATGAGAGAATCATTGATTGGCTGTCTCTTGCATGCCCCCTACTGGGGATTGAGCCTGAAACCTGGGCATGTGCCCTGACCTGGATTTGAACTGGAGACCTTCTGGTGCACAGGACTGTGCTTAACCAACTGAGCCACACCAACCAGTTACTCTGATTTTCTTGTCTTCCTCTTATCAGGACCCTTGTCACTACATTGGGCTCATGTGACTAACCCAGGAAAATCTCCCAATTTTAATCACATTTACAAAGGCCTTTTGCCAGGTGATATAGCATGCTCACAGATTCCAGGGACCAGGATGTGGACATCTTTGGGGGGCCGCTATTCAGCCTACCATACTTGTTCTTGCAGCTATATAGAAAACTATTACTTTTTCTATGTTCTTGTGGTTGTGTGCACTTTGCCAAACTCCTATTATTTGTTTTTCTGTTTTCAAGCCATTTTATATTTGTTTTTCAGTTGATTCTCTTAGATTTACTGGCAGTTGCGTCATTTGTTCTCTTTCTTACTGGTATTTATAGCTATTTTTTTTTCTTGCCTCTTTCTGATTGTCTAGAATCTTCTGACTAAGCTAACTAATAGCTATGAGACCATGCATCCTTGTATTGTTCTTAACTTTACTAGAAATTGCTTCATTGTTTTACTGAGTATGTTTTATAAGCATGTTGGCTTCTAATAAACACTTTTAAATTAAGGAGTTTCTATCAAATTAAATCTTAGTTTACTAAGATTTTTAGTTAGGAATGTATTAATCCCAATTATTAAATGTATTAATCATTGTAATTATAAAAATAACCATATGTTATTTTCTCTTTTAATCTATTAATAGCTTTCCCAATAATGATCATCTCTGTATTCCCATAATAAATCTCTCTTGTTATTCATAGTGTGTTGTACTTTGAATTTACTGCCTATTTGCTAACGTTTTATTTTGGATTTTTGTATTTATAGTAATAAGTGAGTTTGGCATAGTGTGTTCAGTGATTGGTTGTGCCATCCTTGTACCGTTTGGGTGTGTGATTATCTAATAGTGAGTGAACTGGGAAACTTTCCACCTTTTTGTCTAGTCTGGAACTGATTAAATAGTAGTGGAGTTATTTCATTTTTGTATGTTTCATCAGTGTGAGGTTCCTTGGGCCACTACTACTTATCTCTAAAACCACCTTCTATATCCAGAAGTGAGGTATATTACCCTGAATCATCTATACCTTCTTACTTACTCTGTCTTACAACATTTAGAGGATAGCATGTGACCTGTAGGACAGGTTTTCTGTGGGCAAAGCCACCCGATCCATAAAGAACTCTCACGTTGACCAACTTGGCTTCATTCTAGGAACCTGTCGGGCCAGGGGCTTACACATAAAGGCTTGGCTCCCATGAGACTTCTTTTTCAGATGCTTTGGGAGTTGTCTTTATCACTTCTTAATTATCACAGTGTTCCTATGAAACTTCTTAGCAAGTCTGCTCTCTCTCTCTCTCTTTTTCCAGTTTAGGGCCAGGGATAATTACTGAAGGCGGTAGACATCTGATATTGGAGTTTTGAAAAGTAGTCTTTATTTTATTTTATTTTTTAATATATTTTATTGATTTTTTACAGAGAGGAAGAGAGAGGGATAGAGAGTTAGAAACATCGATGAGAGAGAAACATTGATCAGCTGCCTCTTGCACACCCCCTACTGGGGATGTGCCTGCAACCAAGGTACATGCCTTGACCAGAATCGAACCCGGGACCCTTGAGTCCGCAGGCCAACGCTCTATCCACTGAGCCAAACCGGTTTCGGCGAAAAGTAGTCTTTATTTTAAAAAGCTGGGGGTGGACGTTGCTTCTTTGTTACACTGTACTAGATCTGAACTAACTTTGGACTGATTACCATGAAGCAGAGCAGAGGCCAACAAGTACTTTGATCATAAGAGATGAGGAAGCCCAACCAATAGAAGCCCAGCCCCTTCCCCCTTCCCATCATGAAAAGTCTGACTGCTTAAGATAGGGATGTTCAGTCCCTCACTGAGCGATTCTCAGTTCTGGGCTGAAATGTTGCCCTCAGCTCAGAATTGCAACTGATGCTTATTTGTGTAAGTGATGTTGTCCAAGGCTGGTACAATGAGTTGCTGTTTTAACTTAAGTAAACCAAGGGAGTTTGCAGAATAATTAGATATTTAAATAGTTTTTTAAAAAGTATTATATTTTTTAAAAAAAATATGTTTTGATTTGATTTGATTGATTTCAGAGAGAGGAAGGGAGAGGGAGAGAGAGAGAATCATTGATCGGCTGCATCCTGCACGCCCCCTACTCGGGATCGAGCCCACAACCCTGGGTATGTGCCCTGACTGGGAATGAACCATGACCTCCTGATTCATAGGTTGATGCTCAACCACTGAGTCATAGCAGACAGGCAGATTTAAATAATTTTTAAGAGGGATCCTTCTCATTGTGCATCTTGTAATCCTACATCTTTCATTAGGACTGATTTTACATAAATATAAAAGTGTGTTACTACTACTCATTTGTAAATTAAAATACTGCTGAAATCATTCTATGTAAATGCTTATCCTTGGAAAATGAAAAGGTAGTATTTTTGTACAGGATGTCCATTGATTTCTCATTCTTTTCTCCCTGCAGTTAAACAGGCCATCAGCAACACTTCAATATTTAATGAAACCTGCTTGAGATGGAGAAACATGAAGATAGCTGGTAGAAAGGAAATGTATTTAGTGAGTTACTGAAAGTTACTCTATTGATGGGTGTTTGTGTTGTGTGGGAGGTTTAAAAACTATCAATGCACCTAAAATTCTGCGTACGTAGCTGCCATTGTGAATAGGAGAATTATAGTGACAATTACAACCAGAAGCAATAAAATGGGCACTTCTGCTGCATTTTTGACAAGAGTGACCTTGGGGACTGGTGAGAAAGCCCGGAGAGGTGTTTTGGGTGTGAGCACATAGCCTGGAGCAGAGTTGATGTGCAGGCAGGATCCGAGGAGGAATCCAAAGGCTTTTGCATGTGTGTGTCTCTCCACACCAGTGTCCCTGACAAGGGTCTGAATGTGTTGCCTAGAGAGTCCAGGGGAACTTTTGAGCTAGATGTGGTTGTCGGTAAGAAAGTGAAAGATCAGGGGTGAGCTGTTATTAAAAGGAATTAAGTAGAGAGAAGCATGAGTGAGTATTGGTGCAGAAAAGTATAGGGAATGTCAGAAAGGGGTGGCAGAGGAGAAAAATCCTTCCCAGGTTTCACCAGACCATCTAAGAGTATCTCAATTCACGTCCTGCTTTGGAGAAGCCCTACTTCAGATTTTTGTTGTTGTTAATCCTCACCCAAGGATATTTTTTCCATTGATTTTTTAGAGAGTGGAAGGGAGGGAGAGAGGGAGAGAGAGAGAGAGAGAGAGAGAGAGAGAGATGAGAGAGAGAGAGAGATCAATTGGTTGCCTCCCTCATGCGCCCTGACCTGGGCCTGGAATTGAACCTGCATCCCAGGGTGCCCTTGACTAGGACTCAATCCCGAGACCCTCAGGTCCATGGGCCGATGGTTCTAATTGCTGAGCCACGTCAGCCAGGGCCTTACTTCAGATTCTTAATTGTCTTTCTAAGGAAATGTTCTTTGGCTTTGCTTCTAAAATCTTGCCAATAGACTTCCACGTTGAACTATGTACCGTGGATGTGAGAACAAGAAAGAGAAAGTTGCCAGTGTTTGGCCTTCGACCTTTTGTGCATTTTGATATAAAAAATATATTTATCACACTGATAATATTGCAACTACAATATTTGTGGTATGACGACTCTGATCTTTACTTATTATTGCATCTCACGTTTTAAAGGAACTTTAGAGTCAAGAGCAAGAGAGTTCATGAGAAAGGTAAAGATCTAGCCCTTCAAGCTCGTGATTCACCTGTGAACTTCTCTGTGTTCTAGCTCCGCATTCAGGGCCAGAGATGGTATCAGAAGGAGTTTGCCCAGGAAATCACCTTTAATATCACTACCAGCAGCCAGGCTCCTGAGCTGTGCTTGGACCTGCATCCGGGTACCAACTACAGTGTCAGCATTTGCGCTTGGTCTTCTGTCCTTCCCGTGGTCATCTCCCTAACAACCCAGATAACAGGTACATCTCAAATAAAGGTATTTGGATGCTCAAAGTCACCACGGAGCTGTGGCTAGGCCTGGATAAAGAGGAACAGTATTCCTTTTTATCATTATGTGATGAACTTTAAGAAAGAGAGGAAGAAGGACATGGAATTGGAGAGGGGTGCTAAGGGGCCTGTAACGGTGACCGTTTTATTTCTTACAAAGATATCTGAAACAAAATGTTACCATTGGTTAAATTTTGGGTAGTGTGTACCTGAGTGTTGGTTAAATTCCTTCTGTATTTGTGCTTCTGTATTTGGCCACCAGGGAGCACTGGTGAGCTGCTTAAGTTGATTGAGACCACAACAGCATATTTTCCAACTCTACCCTACTTTAAAGAATTTGCAATTAAAAAAAAAAAAGTGTAAAAATTCAAGTTGTTAAGATCTCATGAAAGGGGGGGAGACCCCAATCCCTTTTTAAAAGAGGAAAAAAGGGAACCTTATATGTTGATGTGAAGAGGTACACCTGCCTAAGATGTGGCTTTATTTTAGTAAAATTGTGAACTTTTGAATTTTACCAGAAATGTTAGGCAAGGAATTTGGGTCTGGAAAATGCAAAGCAGCTGATTTCCCAGAAGAAAAGTGAATGAATTTTCCTTCTGAGTGTCTTACATTAAACAAAATCTTGCTGATGGGAATAGAATGAAAACTAGCGCTCTAGATACTCTGCAGGGCTGCTGACTTCAGCAGAGGTCTGAAGTTCTAGGAATGAGGAAGGACAGGGGCAAGTGTTGCAGTGAAAGAGGGTGAGAGGGGCAGGTGAGGTGGAAATCCGTTTGGTGGCTTTTAGAAAACGTGACTGGGGAAGTGTCTTTATATCAGAAGAATATATATTTTTTTCTTGTTTAGAGGCACATGTGGTTGTTGAAGCTGTGGCTTTGTTTCAGAAACATCATGGACTTTTGAATTTGACCAGAAATGTCAGGCAAGGAAGGGGATTGGCCCTGGAAAATGCAGCAGCTGATTTCCCCAGAAGAAAAGTGAATAGAGTTTCCCTTCTGAGTGTCATACATTAAACTATATCTTACTGATGGGAACTCCTCGGAACCCAGAACCAGGGTTTCTTTGGGGCAGAGGAGTGGGGGAGGGGCATGCTGCAACTTAACAATTTAATTCAGCCGACATTTATTGATTGGTTATGAACAAAGACCCAGGCTAAGTGCTGACGGAGATATAGAGATGGGAAAAAAAAATTGTTCCTTCTTGCTGGGAGCCAAGTCTCATAAACGTTATCGATGGAGAGATGCAGCTAGCCTTGTGATATCTGATGACATATGGTGTAAGCTACCAGTTCTTCTATTGCCATCAATTTCAATTGATCCTACCTTGAGTGGGCAGCATGATCTCTTAAGGATGAGGAAAGAATGACTGTGGTGTCTTTATTTATGCATATTTATTTATGTGTATTAATTCCTTGCATTTACTTGAAGTTTACATAGTATAATGCTGGGACTTTGGTTTGGTTTGGGTACAAATAAATTTTTCTCCTTTTTTTTTTTTTTGGTTCTTTTCGTTCATTTTGGTGGGTTTTAGAGAAGAATTTTAACACATTTGCCCTTACATTACCTCTTTTCTCTATGGATTTTAATAGTTTGCCTACATGAATGAAATTAATCTTTTGTTCCACCTATCACAACCCCCAGGTTATTTACACTTCAATTTTCTTTTCAATATTCTTTTTGACATTTAGACATTTTAAAATGTTCATGTGATCAAATTCCATCGAGTCCTTTGTGGTTTCTGCCTCTGGTCATGCCAAGAAAAGCCTTCCCTACCCTGAAATCAGATTAATTCTTGTTTTCTAGTGCTTCTTAATATCTTTGCTTTTCACGGTTAAACTTAGATCCGTTTGGAGTTGGTTAGGATGTATGGTGTAAGGCTAAATTTACATGGTAGTATCCCCCCAAATGATAAGCCAGTTTCCTGTCACCTCTGGGAAGACTATTCATGTCACACATTTATTTATTTTCATTCATTTATTTGGGTCTCTTTACTTATTATCTTTTTTATTTAAAAAACATTTTTTTTTCAATTATTTGGGTTTCTTTCAAGACTGTCTAGCTCCTTCCATTCCTTGCCTGCCCTGTGCTTAAACCTTACTATTTCAATTACTGTAATTTTAGAATATATTTAATAATTTCCAGGTCAAGTTCTCCTTCGTTGCTGTCCTCCACACGCTTTAAAGCTTTCTCACAGGGCAGCCCCAGATTTTCCTTTGCTTCTAGGAGGGGCTGGATGTTGTCAACACCTGGGAATGGCTGTGAGGGTCGCCTTCTGGGTCCGCCCACGTTACACACCCAGAGGAAAGAACTGCGCTCTGCAGACACCACCCATTTCTTGCCTGGAACCTGATCGGGTTTAAATCAGCTGTGAGGCTCACGGAGAGGAGAACAGATCTGCCAGGCACAGCAGTTGGAGGGATGGGAAGCAGGACCTTGGGAAATACGGCTAGAAGTTAACGTTATTTCACCTCGAAAGGTGGCTGAGTGAGAGCGCGAGTGAAGTTCAGGATCATACCTTAGGGAGGAGAAGCAGACTGTTGAAATCTCAGGTGGGAAGGCCTAGCACAGGCTGAGCAGAAAGCACCTGGTGATTGAACCAACCTGCTGGTGGTGGCACATTTAGAACCGAAGACCACGCACCGGCGGGTGGCGTGGGCCGAGCCTCAGAGGGCTTCCTGCTCGGCTGTGGGTGCGCCTTCGCAGAGCCGAGTGAGCGCTTTGTTCCGCTGTTACCGAGGGCGGTGAGAAAGGGAGGAACGGAGTGGTTTTAAAAGGTTAGGAGGACTAGAGTTTTTCATCTCGGAGAAGATCAAACAGAGGAATCACTTAAAAGAGCCCCTGGAGGGTTCTCACATAGAAGAGTTCATCTCCCTCTGGGCTGAAAACAGGAAATGTGTGATAAAAACCACTTCACTTTACCCAGACACCGAAACAACGCAAACAGAAGGGCATCTCAGTGGTGGTGGGAGGGCTGGGGGCAGACAGCCTCCACCTGGAAGGGGCACGTTCCCGCGGGGCCTGGGCCGGGGCTTTGCAAACTGCCGGCCCCTCTTCGGGTCCTTACCCGGAACCTAGCAGGTCCCTCTCGGGAGTGTCAGTCTGGACTCTCTGTCTGGACGCCTCTTAGAAGCATCCTAGACCTTCAGCCCCTTTGTGTGAGGCCCTGATTGGAAGCAAGGGCTGTTCCAGGTCGCCTCCTGGGGTCCCTGGCAATTCCACAGGTTTCACGCATAATCCTTGTGACCACACCTGGTGACACTGGAAGAAATTCCAGATTTAGCGCCGTGTAAAAAAGCTACAGGGGACTCTCACTCTTCCACGTGGTCCTAGAGGCCTGGGTTGCCTCTAGGGGTTCCCTCAGAGCCCATCTTTTCTCAGATGCACGTGTACTGTCCCCCGAATAAGCGTAGCCTCTCCTACTGATGACTGACTCCATGCCACCGCCACAGTGTGCTCCTGAGCGCTGGGCCTGTATTTCTACACTTGATCTTAGCCAAGAGGCCGGGAAGCAGTCAGACGTGTGTTTCCAACTGGCCGCGGGACAGTTCCAACTTCTCAGGGCCAGTGAGCTGCTTCTGAACTTTCCCCTGGGACCTTAATGAAGGTCGTCACCACTGACTCAGTGGCCAAAACCCAAGGCCAGATTCCTTCCCCTTCCTTCTCTTCCACCACTTCCTGCTCCATCTCTCCCCATCTGGCCCTCCTCTTCAGTCTCCGTGCCACCACTGGCCTCACACCTCAAGCACTGCTCACCTAGATTTTAGATGGCCTGTACACATGCTCTTGTCCAAGTCATTTCCCAATGAGCCTTCTACATTGTACTTCTAAAATATGCATCTGCTAAGAATCTTTTCTTTTTTTAAAAAAATATATCTTATTGATTTTTTACAGAGAGGAAGAGAGAGGGATAGAGAGTTAGAAACATCGATGAGAGAGAAACATCGATCAGCTGCCTCTTGCACACCCCCTACTGGGGATGTGCCCGCAACCAAGGTACATGCCCTTGACCGGAATCGAACCTGGGACCCTTGAGTCCGCAGGCTGACGCTCTATCCACTGAGCCAAACCGGTTTTGGCTCTTTTTTTTTTTTTTTTTTAATTTCAGAGTGGAAGGGAGAAGAAGAGAGAGATAGAGACATCAATGATGAGAGAGAATCACTGATTGGCTGCCTCCTGCACACCCCACACTGGGGATGGAGTCCACAACCCAGGCATGTGCCTTGACTGGGAATCGAACCGTGACCTCCAGGTTCATAGGTTCAACTACTGAGCCACGCCGGCGTCTGCTAAGAATCTTTAAATGATTTCTTATTTCTAGGACCTTAGCTCTGACCTCCACCCACACCTCTTACTTTATGGCCTGCCTCTACCCAATTGGACTCATCCTCCGCCATACTGAAGTGCTGTCCGCACCCTCCGACCTCCTGCTCCTGCAGATAGCTGTTTCTGTGTGCCATAGCTCCCTCCTCCCCTCGCCCAGGCGTATGACTTTCTCATAGCTCTAGGCCTCTTGTGATTACAAAACTGTCTCTACTATTTTCCATAGAGCTCTTAAAACTGTCTAGGAAGGTCTACGTTTTTATTTATTAAAATTTGGAGTGAGAATTTCTACCTCAAAGCTATATTCTAATTGGGTAAATAGAGTCTATTTTGGCCTCCTCGTCCTTGGTTTCATTGTGGCAGAGTTTAGGGCTAGAAGGGGGGAGGGGGCACTCATATTTTATTCCTTCTGTTTCTCTCTTCCTCCCTCTGTCTGTAAATCTCATTTACTCGATAGCATTGTTGAGAAGATTAAACGAGATGAGGCATGTACAGGACACATCTAGTGCATTTGGTTCGTGACCACAAGGCAGAATGGCAGCTGGTACATGAATGCAGCTTCCGGTTAAATGCTGGAACACCCGTGTCAGACAATTGGTATATTCTCCTCCCAGTGGGAAATCCGTTTGGGGAGTTTGATTGCCGGGGAGAGCAAAATAAAGACAGAGAGCTGTGTGATTGTAAAGGATCTAGAAGTCTACCGTGCTGGTCTTCTCCACCAGATAGGGACCTGCCCCCCCAGTGAACTATAACGCCCAGAGCATCCACCCTCTGCCAGTGCTGGGGTGTCGCTTCTCACTTTATTCTGGTAAAATGCGTGTAACATACAATGTACCACTGTAACCATTTTCCAGTACACAATGTATTGGCATTAAGTACATTTACAATGTTATCACCATTACCTGTTTCTAAAATGTTTTTATCACCCCGAACGGAAACCCTGTTGACCGATAAGCAGTAACTTCACATCCCCTGACCTAGCCTCCCCGGTCCTTGGCAACTTCTAACCTACTTCCCTGTGTCTGTGGATTCGCGCTGTTATCGCTACTTCACAGAAGCGGAATCATACAATGTTTGTCCTTTTGTGTCCGGCTTATTTCACCTAGGGTAATGTTTTCAAGACCCATCCATGTTGTAGCATGTATCCGAATAGGCTCATCACTTCTTACGTGTAGCCTTTCCTTTCGATGGCCCCGTGAGGACCACTTTCTTCCTGCTTCTACTTAATTCTGATCGTACTCTCTTCTTCTTTTCAACATGCTTTCAGAGCCTCCCCTCCCGGAAGTAGATTTTTTCTCAGTGCACGGAGGGCCTCTTCCGCGCCTGAAGCTGAGGAAGGCCAAGGAAAACAACGGGCCTATCAGGTCAGTAGCAGCCCCCTTTTCCAGGGCCGCCCGGGAATCCTCACGGAGTGCTTTGGAATCTCTGGGTGGCGGCACTTGAACAGTTGGGTACAGACTGGACTCTTAATTTCAACCGGTCCCCTTCCCAACAAATACAGAGACTTCCCAAGGACCAGAGACCAGCATGTAGGCAGCGTAGGCCAAGAAATTAAGTCCATTTCTTTGATCATTGGACAAGCAATGGTTGGGAGTCTGGGACACGTCAGGCATGAACCTTTGCCCTCACATCTCCATGTGTATCTGTCAGTGGCGGTGGATCAGGAGCATTATTACATTTATCAAAACCAGAACATATTTTCCTTCATTTAAGGATGGGTGGCTTCTGAAAAGGTCATTTGGATAATTCTTTTAATTCACCCATGTATTGAGTTATGGGCGAAATACCACATAGTTAATGACTGCTTCTGGAATCCCAGATAGTAGTAGGATGGAATTAATTTGCCTCGGTTGGACGACTACATTGTGTTCAATTAAGCATTTTATTTACAAAGGTCATGATCGGGTCACGAAAGCAAAATTATCCCCTTTTTAAGAGAGGAGGATAGAGGTTTGCCTGGAGGGACGAGCAACTACCTCACAGGCATAAATCAAGGAGATAACAATACCTTGCCATGCTTGACCTAACAGACATTGCTTTATCTCTCTTGACCCGTCAGTCCCATCTAAGCATGAGATACTATAAAAAAGAACATCTGGGGACACTTGTGTGTCCATTTATAATGAAACTTGGGCTTCTTCTGTCTTTCTATTAGTTTACGTAAGTTCAGTAAATGCTCCAAGGTCTTTCCAGGGATGGATACTGCCTAAATTATTCTGTTTCTTGATCCCTGACAAGTGACTGGGATGCACTGTAATTCTGTTGTTATAAAGGCAACAGAAGTTGTGACATCACTACCTGAGAGCGTTTGCCAGAGAAAATGTGATATTTGGAACAAATAACGATGCCAGGCAAAAAGAAAAGCCAAATGACAGTCTACCCTTCTGGCTTGTGGCCTTCAAAACAGGAAGTGGAGATCTGTGAGTCATTCAAAGGAGGGTGGTGATGAGAGAGAGGGGAAAAGTTCTTCCAGAACAGTCCTGTTCCAAACAGCCACAACGGCTCCCCTGACATCACCAGGGCTAATTACCAGCAGGCCAGTGGGGTGGTGTCCTCCGCCTGACTGCTGTGTCTGATCTGAGCGGGGAGTAGCAGCTTTGCCAGTGTGGGAGGCAGGCCCGGGTCTGCTTTGTGCATTATTGGTAAAGGGCAGTGGCTTGGGGCACATGGCGGAGCAGGGGCTCTGGGACCGAGGCTTTCTTCCTTAGCTTGGTGACCTGGGGCAGATGATGCGGCCTGTTCCTGGGCTCTCTCAGTGGTGGTGTCTCCCACACTTGCCAGATTACAGGAGTCACCTGGATGGCGTTAGCAGCAAGACAAATTCTCAGAGTCAACCCCTGGAGATTTTTTTAATCCTCACCCAAGGATATTTTTTTTCCATTGATCTTTAGAGAGAGAGTGGGAGGGAGGACGGAGGTGGGGGAGGGGGACAGAGAGAGAGAAGTGGGGGGGAACATCGATGTGAGAGAGACACATCGACTGGTTGCCTCCTATATGCACCCCAATCAGGACTGGGGACCAAACCTGCAACTGAGGTATGTGCCCTTGACTAGGAATTGAACCCGAGACCCTTTGGCCCGCTGGCCAACGCTCTGCCCACTGAGCAAAAAGGCCAGGGAAACTCCTGGAGACTTTGATCCAGTAGTTCTGGCACGGGGGCTAGAAATTTGTTAATTATCAAGCAGCTCGGGTGATTATGATCATGCTAACTGAGAAGACTGCTTTCTGCCACATGAATACTGTAGCGCCTTCAATGGACAATGCACAGTCAAATAGTTCAGGTGAACCTTGGCTTTGCCCTTGAACAGCACCACCTATGTGGAGAGAAGAGAGGGATTTGAAGATAGGCTTATGGGCAGGATGGAGCCGCTGCAACTTTTACTTTCTTCCCTGCAGCCATGATTCACTGGGAAACCTTCAAGTCCCCAGGAAAGTGTGTGTGACAGGTGCTTCCTTGTAGGCAGTGAGTGCTGAGTAAATGTTTACTGGTGATGACAGTGACAACTCATTGCCCTGCAGGCTTTAGCTTGTCCCTTTCGTAGAAAACACTTTGCCCGAAAGTAAACCAACACTTTGTGGAAATCAGGGCCCTGCGGACACCTCTGATGTTTGGAATGGAGACTTTCCAAACCAGCACCTGCTGTGGGGGAGGGCTCCCTCTCCTCAGCCTGGTGACTCATGGGCCTTTAGCAAGCAGGAGATGGGGCATTATGAATGTGGAACAGGAAGTGTGCATTTCTGGGTAAAACAGAATTATGTGGCCTAATGACTTTTGGAAATTACCCTAATCATATCTGGTGCATGTTTTTTCTCTCTTTACTGAAATTTTAACTCAGGAAACATTAGTGGGGCGTCCATCACAGCCAAAGACCCGGGTAAGGAGTTGCAAAGATATAAGAGTAAATCATCCAAATCCCTGCCCTCTAGCCTGACCGAGAAAGCAGATGTTCAAACAATTACCGTACCAGAGTCAGGTGATAGGTACTGAGGAGAGGGCAATGAAAAGGAAGGCGTGATTCATTCTCAGTGAAATTTTATTCTTAGACTTCCTTTCACCGACAGGTTTTCTATTTGGGGGGATAAATAAGAATACACATGACAAAATGACACATGATTGCTAACGTGTTTCTGTGTCCACAGTCAGGGAGCGGTTTCACAATGCACACGTGACATGTTGCCAGTCTGGCTGTTTCAGGATGTTGTCAGATGAGATGAACCCAAGGTGACTGTGCACTCCCTTCTTCTCATTGATTTCACGTGAACTTTGCCATCAGCCTGTGAGCTGCAGGGAATGTAAATCACATGAGTCCCATGTTCGGTTACCATGTGATTTCCTGGAGCCTTTTTGCAGACTTAGTACATTAACTCTTGTGGGCAGCCAGCCTCCACGTGACGACTAAACCCTTCCCACAGCTGGGCTTTATTTGCCCACGTGAAAAATCACTGATCAGATCAACTTTATGGCTTGTATGCCCAGGGCAGCGATGTGTACAACAACGTCTGTCAGCTAAAGATGCCCTTGGTGTCCATCGGTAGCCAGAACATGAAGACATCCCTCGCCCGGCGTCATCTGGCAATAACGCTGTAGGTTAACCCTGGAGTTCCTTTGACTGTTGGAGCAGTCAGACTAAATCTCACGTGGGCAAGGACTTTTTTTTTCTGTCCAGAGTTGCAGCTCCAGTGCTCAGAAAAGTGCTTATCTCATTGCAAGTGCTTAACAACTATGAATGAATGAGTGAATGAATGAATGAATGAATGACTCCCTAAGCAAGAGTCTGATAGACATTTTCTTTTTCTTCCAGTTCCTACCAGGTGTTAGTGGTTCCCCTGGCCCTCCAAAGCACATTTTCTTGCGATTCTGAAGGGGCGACCTCATTCTTCAGCAATGCTTCTGATACCGATGGCTATGTGGCTGCAGAACTACTGGCTAGTCATGTTCCAGATGATGCCATGGAGATATCCGTTGGAGACAGGCTGTATTACGGGAAATATTATAATGCACCCTTGAAAATAGGGAATGATTATTGCATTATATTACGAATCACAAGCGAATGGAATAAGGTATATGTCTTTAAAAGCCCTTATCTTCTTCACGTGAAATTTGAATGGTTGAATATTTGTTTTTCCAGTGTTTGAGATGGACACTGCACACAATAACCATAAGAATGTGTTGGACACTTGGCCTTGGTAAAAGACGGGCAGGTGCAACCTCTATGGAGGGTGATAGTCTGAACTTCCTGGAGGACCTGCGTTTGGACTGATCTGGTTTTGGTTCTTCCTCTGACGCTTCACAGGTGCCCTCATTCCAGTGCGTTGCGGAAGCCCGAGTTGGAGAGGAATTTCTAGATCTCTTGTCACTTCCCCGTTCTCCTGCCAGGCTGCAGCCTCCCCTCAGTCTCCCGGAAGTACGGGGAGGGCAGATTAAGCTCAGTCCTGCCCCACTTCCATCACGTCTGTGGCTATTGCATAGGCCCCACTCTGTTCTCCCCTGTCCTTAAAAGGCTGTGCTCTCCCAGCTGTGGTTCTTTCATGAGACGTAGAACTGAATATTCATCACTTAACAAATAAATATAATGACTGGATCAGTCAGCCGGGGATGGAAGATCTTCTGGAATAAACTCTGTGATGGTTGAACTCTGTAAGTTTTAAAGGCCCTACCTCCAATTATCGTCACATTGGGGCTAGGGCTCAGCAGCTGAATTTGGGGGACAAACTTTCAGTCTATGACAGAGGGAATAAAGTGGGAGGTTATGATAAAAATTTTAGTTTATAGGAAGCTTTCCTGTGATGTCATTGTTACCTCCTTTTCATACAGCTGAGTGGAACGTGTGCCCGTTTTGGGGGATGCTAAAGGAGATGAGGGGCTTTGAAAAAAATGTATATGTGGACTTGCATATTTGAATCGCAACTACTTACCCCAGGGGTTTCAAATATATTAGTGTTATAGTCATATTAAAATCAGTAGTGACTTACTCATTTTTAAACAGCTTTGTTGATATAAAATTCATATACCATATAATTTACCCATTTAAAGTATGCAATTCTGTGGTTTTTAGGGTTAGGGTATTCACAAGCTTGTGCAACCATCACCATCGTCTTAATTCCAGAACATTATAGTAGTGATTTTTAAAAAAAATACTTAATTTTAGTTGTGGTAAAATAAAATTTACCAACTTAATAATTTTTTAAAATATATTTTTATTGCTTTTAGAGAGGAAAAGAGAGAGAGAGAAACATCAGTGATGAAAGAGAATCATTGATCGACTGCCTCCTACACGCCCTTTACTTGGGATCGAGCCTGCAACCTGTGCATGTGCCCTGACCGAGAATCAAACTGTGATCTGGTTCATAGGTCGACGCTCAACCAGTGAGCCACCTAGGTCGAGCCATACATGTTCTTTTCCCTTTCTTCCTGGTTCTTGGCTACAGTTTGGGCAAATGTGTTTGCCAGATAAGTATCATCATTATAGGCGAAGTATTATTATGTGCCAGGAGTTCTAGTAGCCTTGTCTATCACATGCATCAAAACTTCCTGCTGAGCCTGGATCTGACCTCGGAATCTTCTCAACATCATTCTCCTGTGGGTCAGTGCCAGTTGTTCAGAGCTGACAAGGGGAATGAAATTTATTGCCATTCCTGTTGTTTACCCACAGGGTGTGCTTTCTGAAATCTATGGAAAGCTATAGAAGTGATCCCTGGGGTCACTTGCCAGTCCCCTGAACACCTGGTGATCATATGGCTGAGATGTAATATGTTGGCACTAGATGAGACTTCAAAGGGGAACCACTAGTCCAAATTCAGAGCTGAAACTCGGAGAGCTGAGGTGTGCTGACCTGACAGCTTGTGCCATCTCCTTAAACATGTTGCTGTGTTTGCCGTTATAGGTGAGAAGATGCTCCTGTGCAGTTTGGGCTCAGGTGAAAGGTAAAACCCTTTTCTGCCTACGAATGCTGTCCTCATCTCTATGTCCAGTCTGCAGCATCAAGTGTATGTTAATGAGGTTTCTTTTGAAATCGTCACAGGTGACAGAAACCCATCCCATAGTAGCTTAAGCAGAAAGCTGAAAAGAATGGGGGTCTAAGGGTGGGAGTTTATGGAATTCCCACAAGAGCAGCATCCCCAGGACTCCAGGAACTGGGACTTGGGACTCAACACCATGCGTGGGGTTCTCTCTTTCCGTCTCTTGTCTCTGCTCTGTTTCTAAGTGCGAGGTGGCATCATTTTCTTGGACTATAAGCCACGTGGTGGGGAGGGATGGGCCCCAGCTACCACAACTTAGCAACTTCAGTAGGAACAGAAAGTTCCTCAGTTCAGGGAACATCTTTTCTCCTAGGGTATGTGACACTCTGTTGGATGAGTCACTGTTGTTGTTTTTTTTTTTTGTTCTTGTTGTTTTTCCTTTTTTTTTTTAAAATTTCTTTATTCATTAAGGTGTCACATATGTGTCCTCATCCCCCCATTCCCATCCCACACCCCTCCCCACGGATGCCCCAACCCCCTGTTGAACTTAACCATTGGGTAGGCTCATATGCATGCACACAAGTCCTTTGGTTGATCTCTCCCCCCTCCTCCCAACCTCCCCTATCCTCCCTCTGAGGCCCGATAGTCCAATCGATGCCTCCTTGCTTCTGGTTCTGTTCTTGTTCATCAGTCTATGTTGTTCATCATTTCCCCTAGATGAGCGAGATCATGTGTCCCTAGAGATATACTTATAAGAACTGAATGTGAGACGAGCAATAATAGTTATGCTGACAGGCAGATGAATCAGTCTGTAGTGAGTTTCTTTCTGGACCAACAGTTCTTTAGAGACCCAATTTCAATGTCCACCAGTTCCTTATGTGTACATGTCAGCACTGACCCCTCAGCTCTGGATGGTAGACAAATGGTGGTAACGGAGGTCCGACTCCCTCTGGTTTGGTCTCGGCCGGACACAGGGGCACGGCTTCACCCGGACTCAGGGGCACATGGCCTCACTCAGACCCAGGGGCGCGTGGCCTCACCCGGATCCAGTGGATGAGTCACTGTTAACAGGAGATGGGGGTACGATGATTGGTCTATCTTGGGTTTGGGGCTTACTCATATGATTGGTTGGGGGCAGATCAATGTGATAGACAACCCCATCAGCATTGCAGTAGGAGGGGGACCTGATCCCCATCAGGAAAAGAGGCACAGAAAACATGTTGGCAGACCACAGCAAAGAGCTGCTGCAGGCCATTACTTTCAACCATTTGGCTGCTTTGCACGTACACATCCATACACACGTACTATTAAGAAAGACATCTTCCATTAAGGAAATGGGATGATCCTCCAGACAACCGACAGTGGCACCCTAGTGGGAGATAACTCAGACGGGGGTCTGTTACTGTCTCCAGCTCCCAGACCACGATTCCCGGGCATGGTTCCGTTCCTCTTGATCAAATCCAGATGTGCTTCTCACGATCTGTTTAGCAATCCATGACTAAACGGCTGCCATTCTCAAACCACAGTATATAATATGAAAGGACAAACAGTAAGTACTTTCACTTAGAAAGGAGGAAAAACTAAAGTACTGTGCACTGGGCAGGGGGCCCATAACAATGACCACCTCATGTAGGGGAGGAAAAGCAAGCACCCCTCGCCCTGGCAGCAGAATGGGTCACTTGATCCGTCGGTTGGGCTGCCTCGGTCTTTGCCTGGGTCTGCCTGGTGGGAGAGTGGCCTTGTCTATTTCTCCCAAAGCCACATCTAAGAGATGATCTGGGAGGAGCTCCACTGAGTGCTGTACAGTTTAAACCAGTGGTCGGCAAGCTCATTGGTCAGCAGAGCCAAATATCAACAGTACAACGATTGAATTTTCTTTTGAGAGCCAAATTTTTAAAACTTAAACTATATAGGTAGGCACATTGTTATTAACTTAATTAGGGTACTCCTAAGCTGGCCTTTGCTAAACACATGGTATTTTGTGGGAGAGCCACACTCAAGGGGCCAAAGAGCCGCATGTGGCTCGCGAGCCGTGGTTTGCGGACCACTGGTTTAAACCTTCTGCTTCCTACACGCACTTATCCAGGCGGGGACTTGCCTTAGGGATTAAGCCATGACAGGTCCTTGTTTGCCAGGCTGGGATTTCCCCAGCAGCCAGCCAGGGGATTTGATTCCCAGAATTCCATTATTTTATAGCTAATACCAGAAATCTTGTCAAGTTTACGACCTTTGAATCTGGACCCTTTCCTTGTGGTTTATGAGTCCTAGCAACTTCCTGAGGAATTCTGCCCGTAGCCCACAGTATCAGTTTAACCCCTTACATCCTGTCCCTTACTTCAAAGCAGCATAAAACAAGAGGCTGGGGTGGTGAGGAAGAGCGGATGTAACCTTGCTTTCAGGGGGATTCCTTACCCTGTCATTAGAGGGACTTAGCAGGAAATGCTTGAGAGGGACCTGGGGGAATTAGGCTTTCTTCATTTGTCTGCTCATCCCCTCAGCTTATTTCTCCTCTTTTGACTCTACTCACACCAACTTCAACAAGGGTAGAGGACTTGGCTTTTCAGTTGGGAAGGGGTAGTACCTGACCATGAACCATCTTGGCTTATGGATGGCCAGACAGTGAAGGTTTCTCTCTTGCTCTTCTATCTCCAGCTTTATTGAGATAGGGTCCTATATAATAAAGAGATAATATGCAAATTGACCATCACTACAACACACAAGATGGCTGCCCCCAGGTGGTCAAAGGTGGCCGCCACTGTGTGGACACAAGATGGCCACCACAAGATGGCCAGCAGGGGAGGGCAGTTGTGGGCGATCAGGCCAGCAGGGGAGGGCAGTTGTGG
Organism: Eptesicus fuscus; assembly: GCF_027574615.1. Classification (NCBI taxonomy): domain Eukaryota; kingdom Metazoa; phylum Chordata; class Mammalia; order Chiroptera; family Vespertilionidae; genus Eptesicus; species Eptesicus fuscus. Next base: position 61,871,605 of record NC_072487.1, on the reverse strand, counting down.
GCGATCAGGCCAGCAAGGGAGGGCAGTTGGGGGGGACCAGGCCTGCAAGGGAGGGCAGTTGGGGGGTACCAGGCCTGCAAGGGAGGGCAGTTGGAGGCTACCAGGTGGTCAGGGGAGGGCAGTTGGGGTGGGGGGGACCAGGCCTGCAGGGGATGGCAGTTGGGGGTGACCAGGCCAGCAGGGGAGGGTAGTTAGGGGCGACCAGGCTGGCAAAGGAGGGCAATTAGGGGTGACCAGGCCAGCAGGGGAGGGCAGTTGGGGGCGACCAGACCTGCAGGGGAGAACAGTTAGGGGCAACCAAGCCGACAGGGGAAGGCAGTTAGGGGTGGCCAGGCTGGCAGGGGAGGGCAGTTAGGGGCAATCGGGCTGGCAGGGAGCAGTTAGGTATCAATAAGGCTGGCAGGGGAGTGGTTAGGGGGGTGATCAGGCTGGCAGACAGAAGCGGTTAGGGGCAATCAGGCAGGCAGGCAGGCAAATGGTTGGGAGCCAGTAGTCCTGGATTGTGAGAGTGGGATCGGGCCCAAACGGGCAGTTGGACATCCCTTGAAGGGTTCCAGATTGGACAGGGTGCAGGCTGGGCTGAGGGACACATTTCCCCCCCATGCACAAATTTCATGCACCGGGCCTCTAGTGGATATATAATTGGCATGACATTGTGTAAGTTTGAGGTGTATAATGTGTATAATTTGGTCACCATGCTATGCAGTAGATCCCCAGAACATCTCATAACTGGAAGTTTGTACCCTTAGATCAACATCTCCCCATTTCCCCCACCCCCTGGCAACTACCATTCTATTCTCTGTTTTGATGAGTTCAGCTTCATAAGATTCTACGTGTAAGGGAGCTCATATAGAATTTGTCCTTCTTTGTGTGACTTACTTCACTCAGCATAATAAGGGAGGACCTTGCTTAACAAAGATGTATGCTATGCCTTTCTGGGTGTAGACAGGCTAAGCTCCCTTCCTTGGCGTTGAATGAAACAGCCATACATTCAACACCGAGACATTTCTCTGCCAGTCCATTCCCTGAAGCGCTAAGGGTGGGAATGGAGTGGCCACAAGGAAAAGAGGTGCTTTTTTTTCCCCAGAAGAATAGAGATGTGCAAGTATCCCAGACAGACACAGAATTGATAGCTCCCAGATGCCACTGCTTTCAGCAACTGTGATTGGCAAACACTCCAAATAGGTAGAAGAAATGGCCAGTGAGCTGGCTGCATTCTACTATGATTAAGTTAAACAGGAAGGACTTTGCTTTGGAAATATCTAAGTGGCATTTGGCAGTCCCTCCCCCCCCCCCGCCCCACCCCTCAAATTAAGGACCAACACTGAAAGCGAGTTTTAACCTTTGAATTCAAACTACTGGAAAGATCTGGAGGTAATAGAACACCCATGGTTATGTTGAAATTCTGAGGGGAATTCTAGCACATATTTTTCTATGTAGTTAACCTGTGTTGTACACTAACCTCTGGCAGTCTCTTCTGTGAAAAGGAGAAATTGTTCCATTTCACTCATGCCAAGCAAAAGGCCCATTCTTTCCTTTGCCCAGTCATGAATTATGATGTTTACCTTTCGCAAATTGCCTGTAAAAGGGCTTTGTGATGGTTACCAAGGAACCAGCCGTTGGTTTGATGGGAAATGCAAAGGCCTGGGCTGCCTTGCCCGAGATCTGCTACTAATCAGCCGAATGCCTTGAAATGATATTTAACTTGGCTGATTCTTGGCGGCCTCTTCCCGAGATCTCTGCGACCCCTTCCAGCCACAAAGGACTGGGAGTCTGATTTCTTGAGTCGCAAAGCGAGGTCATTTAATATGAAATGATAAACTGCAATCAGGGAACATTCTTCAGTTGCAGGCAGAAACCTCTGAGTCAGTCACTTCTCCTCTTTCTCTTCCTGCCCACATTTTGCAGGACGGGGCATGCCTCTCTGATTTCCATCTCTGTGCTCACTTCCTAGCATGGACGACTGGTAAAATCTCGTTTCCCATCACAAGTGTTCAGGGTTTCCCGCTTCTCCCTAGCCTGCTCGCCACCACCTGACATATTTCTAGACTTCAGCTCTGATTTTATTATTTCCCCTGACAGTTTTCCATAGTTCTCCATGACTTTTAGTCTTATTTCCAAGCCTCAGTGTGACACCAACGTACCTTTCTAATTGCATCTCTTATTCTTCACGCAAATTTATATACCAGCTCTCGCTGGATAAGGCCCCTGTCTTCTCTCCTTAATGATTGGCTCATACGATTACATGCTTACTTCCATCTGGACCGCCTTATACCCTTCCAGTAATCTCTCCTTATTACAGTCCCACCTGTTCTTCAAGATTTAAATCAAGTGCCGCCTTCTTCCTGAAGCTTTTATTTGCTCAATGGGACAGGATCTCTATCTCTTCCTCTCTTTAGCCATTCTGCCATACTTTAGAGCAGGGGTGGGGAACCTTTTCTCTGCCAAGGGCCATTTGGGTATTTATAACATCATTCGAGGGCCATGCAAAATTATCAACTTAAAAATGAGCCTGCTACATGTGGTCAAACATTTAATTAACTCACCCCTAATGTCTTGGCAGGGCCAGACTAAATGATTTTATGGGCCTTGTATGGCCCGCAGGTCAAATGTTCCCCACCCCTGCTTTAGAACCATGAGTACATTTTTGTCTTTTCTTACCAGATTTCCTACCCTAGAGGGAGAGCATTTGAAGAACTGGAGCAGTGCCCAGCACACATTAGATGCTTAATCAGAATTTATGGAATTGGGTTGAATGATTAATAGGGAAGCAGAAGTACAGTTTGATGAAAAACAAAGCATAGTAGGGGTGTACTTGTCAAATTAAATAATCCAGATAAGATTTATATCAAGATGCCCTAGCCAGTTTGGCTCAGTGGATAGAGCATCGGGCCTGCAGACTGAAGGGTCCCAGGTTTGAGTCCGGTCAAGGGCATGTACCTTGGTTGCGGGCACATCCCCGGTAGAAGGTGTGCAGGAGGCAGCTGATCGATGTTTCTCATCGATGTTTCTAACTCTCTATCCCTCTCCCTCTCTGTAAAAAAATCAATAAAATAAAATAAAAAGATTTATATCAAGATATAAGCCTAGCCCAGCTGGTGTGGCTCAGTGGTTGAGCATCGACTTATGAACCAGGAGGTCACAGTTTGATTCCCAGTCAGGGCATATGCTTGAGTTGCGGGCTCCATCCCCAGTGTGGGGCGAGCATGAGGCAGCCGATCAATGAGTCTCTCTCATCATTGATGTTTCTATCTCTCTCTTCACCTCCCTTCCCCTCTGAAATCAATAAAAATATATTTAAAAAATAAAATAGCCCTAACCGGTTTGGCTCAGTGGATAGAGCGTCGGCCTGCGGACTGAAGGGTCCCAGGTTCGATTCCTGGTCAAGGGCATGTACCTTGGTTGCGGACATATCCCTAATGCGGGGTATGCAGGAGGCAGCTGATCAATGTTTCTCTCTCATCCATGTTTCTAACTCTCTATCCCTCTCCCTTCCTCTCTGTAAAAAAATCAATAAAATATATTTTAAAAAATAAATAAATAAAATAAAACCTTCGTAATTGTGGTAGGCAGAGGTCTAGATGGCCTCACAAATTCTTGGCCCCTGGTGTACACCCATTTTCTCCCATTTATTTATAGGCTAGTCTAGGTGCTGCTGTGAAAAAATAGTACCCACTGGGTGGTTAGGGGAGGTAATTAGAACAGGGTCTGGCACGTAGTAAGTGCTAAATAAGTGTTTGCAAATTAAAACACGACCCCTAGTTTAGAACATGACAGTAACTGAAGATGACAGTTACTGGGCCCAAATGTGTACCTCACATGTGGGTCTTTTCCGGTTTATAACCAGGGATCCCCCGGAAGTTGGCATGTGATGCACCCCAAATAGAAATATTTATGTCTTTCAAAGAGCTTTTACATCAATGTTCTTATTTTGTCCCCAGGGCAACCTGCTGAGCAGAACAGGGAGGTACCACTCTTGCTGATGCGTAGGGAAAATGAGAGATAACTCTACCAACAGACAGGGTTTACTTGCTCTGTTCAACTATTGGAGCTATCATTTTTGGAGCAAAAAAATCCAAGTGATGTGGGAACGACTTCTTCCTCATGCGAAGAGAAACTGCCCCTAAGTCTAGCCAGTGTCGTTGACTCGAGAGAGGACCAACCTTGTATGCTCCCCAAGGCCCGTCTTTCCATCCCTCGTGACTTGAGTGTGGCCTGGTTTTCTGCCTCCTTTCCAGAAATCCCCTGGATCTGTTTTCCTGAGGTCCTGCATCCTCAGGGCCAACCCGGGGGGCAGGAGGCACTCCAGGCATTTCAGGGATGGTTTGTTAAATGGAGCCAAGTTTGGGGTTACAACGGAGTGAGCACAGGTGGGGGTGCGCCTCCGGGGAGGGCGTGATTCGGGTGCTGTGGGCTCAGGGTGTGGTTTTGTCCCACAGCTTCATCACTCACGCTGCAGCAGATGGTAGGCGTCGGGCTGGGCTCCGTGGCCGTCGTGATGGTTCTCGCGTTCCTCTCCTTCTTAGCCGTGTGGTACGTGAGCCTGTTTTTGAGAAATGAGTGCAGCGGAGGGAGGATGGGGTTGGGGTCACGGAGAACAGCTGGCATTGAGGAGGGTCAAAGGGATACGGGTGGAGGTTGTCCTGGGCACAGCGGACACTCAGCAGGCAAAAGGCCTGAGTCACTCTGCACCTCAGGGTGGTGGGGATGGCCTCCTGTCCCAGGGGAAGAGCCGGGTCGGTGATGGCTGCCCTGGCCACTCAGAGTGGTGGCTCCTCTCCCATGCAGCTTCTCATGAATGTGCCTGGGCTGCTCATAGGGATGCACCATGGGAAAACCAAAGTGCGCCAATGGGCTGACTCTCTTTCCTCCTCCATGTCTAGATTGCAGGTGGGTGCTACGTGGGGCGGATGCACTGCTGCTGAGGCAGATGTTATGACAGCTTCTCAGGTGTCTGCACAGAGCACCTTCCATCCAGGTGTGCGTGGCTTCCATCCAGCTGTGTGGGGGCCTGTGGACTTTCTCCGTTCCCAGCTTGGCCCCATTCCTGGATTCAAGATGGTAACTGTGGAACTCCCCAAAAGGAGGAAACTCAGGAATTGCTGACGTCTCCCCTGCTACATACACGACCACTATGAACTTGTGTCTACGAACTTGAGACCCTTGATATATGATGGAATATTGACCACAGGCTACAGGTCACGTGGGCTGGGCCTGCATCTTCCTCTGAGTGAGGCCCGAGAGACAGCTCCTCCAGACACTGAGTGCAAGAGGGTCTCTGTGTCTTCTTTTATAGCATCTTTGTTAATTAATTCGGAATCCATTCTTTTACAATAAGCAACGAGATGGACTTAAGTTTTTTTGTTCGCGTGTGGGTTTTAAATATATTTTCTTTGATTTCAGAGAAAGGATGGGAGGGGGGAGAGGAATAAAACATCACTGATGAGAGAAAATCATTGACTGCCTGTCTACTGCACGCCCCACAATGGGGATCGAGCGCGAAACCCAGGCATGTGCCCTGACTGGGAATTGAACCGTGACTTCCTGGTTCCTAGGTCAATGCTCAACCACTGAGCCACACTGACTGGGTGAGATGGACTTAAGTTTGGATTAAAATTTGACATTGTGAAAAAGGTCATGAAAAGGATAGAGATCATTGACCCAGGCCAACTTGTCCAACACTGTAGAGCAGCCCTTTTCCTAGAATTAACTGACATCTAATTAGAAAGTATACGTTCCCTGAAATGTCTGTTTGATATAGTCCCATTAGTCTTAGGTATTCAAAAGCCATAAGTGTTCATTTCAGGAAAAATATTCTGTGAATTTAGACCATTCATTCTCTTGAATATGAATATTTATAGCAGCCTTGGTTAATTATTTTTATTAATGAGGGTCTCATAAAAATGCTCTGTGCCCCCGTTTAGATTCACATGTTAACACTGGATTGGAACAGTATCAAGCCCATGGCCGGCCGGAATCCACGTGTTTCCAGGGGAGGGGGAACAATGTGGGTGACGCGATCATCCCTTGTGCCTACAGCAACTATGGCTGCCTCTCTGTCATGAACCATGACGCGTTCGGTGGAAGCAGCCCTGGGCCCCCTGTGACTCTGCTGCATTGACAGGTGGGGTGCAGGTTTGACTTTCAAAGTGAATGTGTATTTAACTTTCCCTCCTGACTGACATGTAACTCCAAGGCTCAGGAAGGAGCCAACAGAGAAGAAAAGCAGAGGCTCGTGATTTCCCTAAGTAACTGGTTTCTCCTCCTCCTCCCTTCTGGGCCTGGAGAATAAGAAGCCTGGGGGATACAAAAGGAGGACAGTTATATTGTACAACCCCGGGTGCGGCGTGTAAGAACATGATCCTAGAATTGGGCAGCATTGCAGCCCTGAGGGAAAGGGACAGTCTTGCCCTCAGGGTGGGCTGGCGGGTTCTCTGGCTTCCTGGGCTTATCGGTGAGGGACAGAGTTGATTAGCCTGGGCTTGTAGGCAGATGAGGATACAATAGGAACAGGTGCAAACTGTCCATGAGGTTGTTCCGCCCTGAGGGCTCCAGCCCCAGGTGAATCCATGCCCTTGGGAAGGGTCGGAGAGATGGAAGTAATATCCCGACACTTGGGTGTTCAATGCCAGCTGTCAGTCCTGGCCCCTGCCAGTACGGGGCAGTGTTAGAAATAATTGTCCTTCATCCTCTGAAGTACTACCTCAGACTACAACTTAGGGTCCACATTTATTTTTATTTTATTTTTTTTAAATTTCTTTATTGATTAAGGTGTCACATATTTGTCCTCATCCCCCCATTCCCATCCCACCCCTCTCCCCACGCATGCCCCAATCCCCTGTTGAACTTAACCGTTGGATAGGCTTATATGCATGCATACAGGTCCTTTGGTTGAACTCTCCCCCTCCCCCCCCACCCTCCCCCTACCCTCCCCTATCCTCCCTCTGAGGCCCGATAGTCCGATCGATGCCTCCTTGCTTCTGGTTCTGTTCTTGTTCCTCAGTCTATGTTGTTCATCATTTCCCCTAGATGAGCGAGATCATATGTCACTAGATATATACTAATAAGCACTGAATGTGAGACGAGCAATAATAGTTATGCAGATAGCGTTCTACTTTTCATTTTATGTGCAACAATTCAAACTCATACTGTTTTCACAGCTTGAATGAAAATTGGAATCATTACACATTATTGTGATTATATAGGGTAGGAGCGCTGGTGAATAAGGATTTTCCTCTGCCCCAAGAGAGAATCTAAGCCTTCCCTCCTCCTCCTCCTCTTCGTTTTTTGTGTTTGTTTTTTTAAATTATTTCAGAGATGAAGGGGGCGCTGCCCAGATATAAGGAGAGAGAGAGAAAGAGAGAGAGAGAGAGAGAGAGAGAGAGAAATTATGAGAGAGAGAAAGAAAGAAATTATGAGAGAGAATGCCTCCTGCATGCCCCACACTGGGGATCGAGCCTGCAACCTGGGCATGTGCCCTGACTGGGAATCGAACCGCGACCTCCAGGTTCATAGGTCGACACTCAACCACTGAGCCATGCCAGCCAGGCTCTTCCTTTTTTTTTTTAATACCGGTTATGTAAACAACATATGTTTTCATACCTCCCCCCACACACACACACAATTTCCAGCTCTAGAATTAACTTCCGAACAAGCTACAGTTGTCCACATGGAAACTTAGCATAATTGTCATTGGAAAGAAAGAAATCCCACTTGCTTAGCATAGAAAATTCTAGTTAAAATAACTATTAAGTAAAATATTAAGTAAAATGCACTTAGGGGTACAGTGCAGAAATATAAGAACTGTTCAGGCAAGAGTACTAAGATAGCAAAAACATGGACTTTGCTACTTCCTCTAGACGTTCCAAATTGTAACAGAGTCGCTCCGTGTTAATCCTTAACAGAAGCAGGTGCTGAGCATTTGCGAAAAGGATGTGCCGTCTTTCTGCAGTTCGCGCCTAACAGTTTTCTCATAAACGTGAAAGCAGCTTTCAGCGTTCTAAAGTCGCCTGGTAGCTTTACTGCTATATTGTTAGTCTGCGTTATATTGTATTTTGGAAATGTTCCAAACTCAATATCTGTATCACAAACTCTAAGTCCAAAGTGTGTAGATTATTATTTAAAAAAAAAAAATTCTCAGGAAAGAATCACCACAGGTTGGTTGGCTTGTTTTTTTAAACTGCTAGTTTTCTGAATGTCTGAATGCCTGGTAGCTGCTCTGGGCCCAACCTTGATCCCATCTGTAGGGGCCTGCCTGTCATTTGAAGGAGTGCCTATACTCCCTGCTAAGTATAAAGCCTTGGTGACAATTTCGAATTAGTGGGGATGATGGATTATTAGGGAAGTGTGGGAATAACTAACCATTTGGGGGGGGGGGGAACTTGTTTGTGATAAATATGGTTAACAAAGAGTTAATAGGTTTACTACGTACAAGCCTCACACATCAAAAGGAAAAGCTGTAAGGTCCTCCTTCAAGGGGGGAAAGGACCAGACAATTCACAAGTCTGCTGATGCTCTTCTCTGGCGGTCATCCCTGTGTTGGAATTTTCTCACACCAGCAAAAATGGAACAACTCCTGTTCTCTGTGGGCACATCGAGTAGGAAGCCAAGTGGACACCAGACAGCTAACCACAGTTTCCACTATCTAAAGGTTAGGGGTGATTTCCATTCTAGCTCAGCGCAGCGTGTATCTTCCTCCTCTCTACACCCAGGAAACACTTTTTTAGTTTCTTGCCTAACACCACTCTGTCTCACGGATGGCTCCCCCATTGATCATTTCTCTCCGAGCCACAGTGTTGAACCCGAAGGAGTTCTTGCTGTGTGCCCTCTCCTTTGAGTGTCCCCAGGAAGCTCCCCAATACATTTCCAGAGGAAGGAGACTGGGAGTGTCGAGTTCTGGCCCATCCAGTGTTCATGTAGCATTCCTTATGAGCAAGTGGAACTCCTGCCAAACCGAAATGAACTGATGTCATTTGCTCTTGTTTTGACCCTGAACTTACCCTGTGATTGAGAAATCAGTCCAGGCTTCATTTCACAACACACAGCAAGTAGCTTACTGAGCGCCTTCGGTGATGGAGTTTCTACGCTACACTGTGGTTCAGTGGTGAGCAGGACGAAGAGCAGGAGGCCCGCCAAGGCTCCTCGGGGGGAGTTGGGGCTGGACTGTGAAGGATTCTTAGGGTTTCGTCAGGTGGAGAAGACTAGGAGGAAAATTCTAGTAATGGGAGAGGGGAACATAAGAATGTGAACCAAGGCAAGACATTTCAAAAAGAGAGAAATTAAAGATTGCAATCCAGGGACTGGAGAGGAAGGTCCAATGTCAAGGAGACATTACCACAGTAAAAATGAAGGAGTTGGTGCATTGGACTGGGTGAGTATTGAAGGGGTACAGGATTAGGTAGGGGTACAGGAGTTACAGCTGCTACACAAGTTGTATCTCTAATGAGACTACCCCCCCCCCCAAAAAAAAAAAACACACCATACTAGATAGTCATCGAAATTATATTTCTCCTTCTAAGTAGTTACTCTGGAAGGCTGACCATTTATTTCAGTGCTGTTACTAGTGTTTAAAGAAATCTTTAAAAGTCCCTTGTGGATTGCCTTTGGAATGTGTTTATGAGCTACGAAGGAATGTCAATATTACCTCACAGTTTTCTGTCTTTGTCGGTGTATGGTGAAAACATTATACGTGTATATAAAATACATATCAGTAAAACTTAGCCAGTTGGACTTTTATAAACCGGAGCCACGTGGCAAATGGCTTTTACCTATTTCCAAAAATGGAACGCAATCTGAAAAGGATTCTAATTGTGGACTCAGAATACCCCCCAAAATGTGCTGCAGGCTCTGATGCAATCGGAAGGATTCCGACAGTATTGTGAGCAGCCCCAGCGCTGGAGTCAGCGTTGGCCTCTGCAGGTGACGGTTGACACGGGGACCACGTTCCATGATTATACATGCTCGGGGGAATTTCTGTCATCGTGGTTGGACACATTGTTATATGACCGTCTCTGGTCCACAGTGGCCTCCAGTGCAATCACTCAGGACTAGAGCCCCTGCCTAAATCACCCATGAAGACCCGGACAAAATTGGGGAGTGAAGGGCATTTCCTGATGCCATGAAAGACTAAGACAGGCGACCTAGTGGCAGATTTTGAGGAGGACTGGACTTTAGCTCATCGAATACTGGCTTTATTTTGCAAAAACAGAGTCATTTTGTGAAGGGAGGCAAGGCCTTTCCCTTGACCCGAATCAGGAAATAGGCAGCTGTGACTCTCTATGCAAGAGCGACGTTGCCTCTAGACATGGCCCCGAAGTGATAGGAAACAATGACAGAGAAGATATGGTGTGCTTGGCAAGGCAGTATCTATTGCAACACATTATTCCTTAGCAATCAATGACGGGCTCCCTGGGGGGGGGGGGGGGGGAGTGTGGGGGGGGCGCTTCTTATCCTTCCAGCTGTTTGCCCTTGACCCCAAAACTCACACTGGTGGGACCCTTTGGAATTTCCTCCACGTATGACCTGCAAGCCTGCACTGTGCTCATGAGATAGAGATTAGTGTTAGGTCACGGGACTCTCTCAGTTTGTTCCAAACGGCATTATATCTGGCTGCATTCTTCAGAGTGTTAAGTATAATGCAGTTTTCAGAGCTACCCCATCCTTCAAGTACTTTTCCTTATTTTCAGTTCTTTTTCATTCCCATTTTTGTTGGTAAAGGGTTTGGGGGGTTAATATTCACTCCCCTCATCATTTTCCTTATAAGTCCTCTCAGATGGTTTCATTTCAGAAAAGTCTGTGAGCAAATAATTTAAAAGATCACTTGGGAAACTAAGTAATTGTGGAAATCTTAGACAATTTTGAAAAAGAAAAAAAAAAAGTTTTCCTTACCAGAAAATAAGTAAATTGATCCGGGCACTGAAAGAGACAGATTAATTAAATGAAAGTCCAGACACATATCCAGGGCAAACCCTGGTCTCAGTGTTTCTCCACAGGCCTAGATTTTGGCCTACTGATCCCACTCATTATTTGAGAGTTCGCTGGGCAATAAACTCAACTTTCTGTTCTTTAGGTAAAAGATCACAAAACGACTGACTCAAGGGAATAAGAAGCAAACACTCATAAATTATATTTCTATTTGCTCCTCAAAAGTCAGGGTGACACCCTAGTGTTCTAGTTTTCAAATTTCAATGTTTGCCCTGGCCGGTGTGGCTCAGTTGGTTGGGCATCATCCTGTGCTCTGCCAGGTTGCTGGTTCGATTCCGGTCAGGGCACAAGACCGAGTTGCAGGCTCAATCCCTGGTAAGGGGCGTGCAGGAGGCAGCCCCTCTCACATTGATGTTTCTCACTCCCTCTCCCTTCTTCTCTCTCTAAAAAATCAATAAAAATATTGTTTAAAGTTTTAACATGTCTTATTTTGTTTCCTGGTAAATATGTCTTCAGTTTTGCAAACTTTGATTGGAGGTGGGTGTGAATATGTGTTTGTGCGAGGTGCTTGTATGTCAAAACAGTTTGTACTACAGTTCATTTTAACATGCCGCTTGGCAGTTGGTTTAAAGAGCATTCAATGAGTTCACCTCCTAGGGAACTACTAAGTGAATGACTCCTTTCTTGCTTTTAGCAATTAAATTCTCACATTCAACTCCATATCAGAAGTAACTTCTCTTCCATTTCCTGTGATAAACGTATTTTTCCCCCTGTGCCGTGACCAAAGCACCCCATTATGGGAACCCTCTCATGCCTCTCTGATTCTTGCCCATGTTAGAAACATCTTGGAAAATAGCCCAAATCCAGGTACCAGTAGAATTTTCTTGGAAGGTTATCCTAAGGAAATCAGCTTACAGAGAATATACACCAGCACATGGAGTCTTGGTTAACTGTCTCCGCACGCTAGACCGGGCCAAGGCTCTCGTGTGCCAGTCCAGGCAACAGCATTATGTTGTCAGCTGGTTCAGAAGTGCCGGATCAGTGGTTTGCAAACTCTGCTGCTCATTGGAATCAGAGGGGAAGCTTTAAAAAATAGTGATGCTCAGGTCTCATGTGACACGGATTTAATTGGTCTGGAGGACCATCTGGGCGTTGAGATTAAAAAACAAAACAAAAACTCCTTAGGAAATTCCAATGTGCAGCCAAGTTTGGAAAACACTTCCCCAGAGCTCCAGGGCGCAGCTTGAGCCCCTCTCCTCTCTGGAGCAGAAGAAAAGGGGCCAGGCAAAGGCTAGGGACACCACTGCTGCCTCCTTGCTACCCAAGAAGCAGGGTCCCTGTGAGGCCTTGGAGTCCAGGGCTTTCCATCACTTTCCTCCCTCGGTATCTGTTCTCAGGATCAGACTCAACAGAGAAAAAATTAACTTCATCATTGTTTTCCCCAGATGAGGAGAATGGAGTTGATTTTATTTATTTTTTCAATATACTGTTGAATGTTGAATTGAGACTACAGCAAACTTAATAGCAACATACCTTTCTACTGAAACTAACACCATTTTATGATAATCACATTAGTTTACCTGGTAAGTGCTTTGGGGAAGATGTTTATGGCAAAGATGTTAATAAACAGTGTTTGGTCTCTTTTCACTGACTCCTTCATTTTGGGCCACAAATGTGCAAGTCTTCCCTGGGCCCTAAAACATTTTCCTTTTTCCTGCTTCCCACTCAATCCTTCATACCCGCTCCTTCCATCTTCTCACTGTCACATTCTTCAAGAGCACAACCTGTCCTTTTTTTTTTTAAATTTTTTTTATTAAGGTATTATATGTGTACATATCTTACCATTGCCCCACTCCCACCCCACTCCCATATATGCCCTCACCCCCCCCCCCCAGAGTTTTGCGTCCATTGGTTATGCTTATATGCATGCATACAAGTCCTTCGGTTGATCTGTTATCTCCCCCACCTCTCCCTAACCTTCCCCCTGTAATTTGACAGTCTGTGTGATGCTTTACTGCCTCTGTATCTATCTTTTTGTTCAACAGTTTATAATGTTCTTTATTATTCATAAATGAGTGAGATCATGTGGTATTTTTCTTTCATTGACTGGCTTATTTCACTTAACATAATGTTCTCCAATTCCATCCAGGTTGCTGCAAATGATGAGAATTCCTTCTTTTTTTGTGGCAGCATAGTATTCCATTGTGTAGATGTACCACAGTTTTCTGATCCGGTCATCTGCTGACGGGCACCTAGGCTGTTTCCAGACCTTAGCTATGGTAAATTGTGCTGCTATGAACATAGCACAACCTGTCCTTCCCTCTCATTCCCGAACATCGCTACATCTAGCGGCCATCTCCATTTGCCCATGCAAACTGTACTCACAGGGGACCCAAGTCCAAATCCAATAGTTTCTCACCCTTCATCCTGTTTGACATGTAGTTATTTAACACCCTTTTAAATTCTTTGAAGCAACGGCAATAAAAATAATGTGAACTTAACACGGGAATGTAGTCCTGACCGGTGTGCTCGGTGGTTAGAGCGTCGGCCCCGGCACCAAAGGGTCACAGCAAGTTTGATGCCTGGTCAGAGCACACAGCCAGGTGTGTGTTCAACCCCCAGTCGGGGTGTGTTAAATATACTAAGATCTGTTTCTAGGCTAATTCTCTTTTTTTTCTGAATCTTGTGGTTTTATAATATATTTTAGTAGCAAACAGATCTAGCTTCCCTTTCAGTGCTTTTGTTTTTAAAAATTGGGTAGCTATTTGCAGCAGACTTTCAGTTTAACTCCTTCTATACCCATCCAAACCCCTCCCCCCGCCCCTTCTTCAACAGAGGCCGGAGAAGATGAACACTCGCGTTTCCAACCTCCTTTGCTGCCCTGAGGACAGAGTAGCTGTCTAGTCCAGTGGTCGGCAAACTGCGGCTCGCGAGCCACATGCGGCTCTTTGGCCCCTTGAGTGTGGCTCTTCCACAAAATACCACGGCCTGGGCGAGTCTATTTTGAAGAAGTGGCGTTTGAAGAAGTTTAAGTTTAAAAAAATTTGGCTCTCAAAAGAAATTTCAATCGTTGTAACTGTTGATATTTGGCTCTGTTGACTAATGAGTTTGCCGACCACTGCTCTAGGCCATTCCACTGCAGTGAGGTCTACCAGGGGAGTTTCCAGGGAAACTTTTCCTTTGCTGATAAAGGGTGTAAATGGGGCTATTGCCTCTCCCCCCAGCACCACACACACTTCTGTCTTGAAAGCAGATGTGTGGCAGCCATCTAGAATTTAAGAATCATTTTGTGGCCCTGGCCAGTGTTGCTCAGTGGCCTGAGCACCGAAGGATCTCAGGTTTCATTCCCGGTCAAGAGCACGTACCTGAGTTGCAGGTTGGATCCCCAGCCCCAGTCAGGGTGGGAGCTAACCAATCAATGTGTCTCTCTCACATCGCTGCTTCTCTCTCTCTCTCCTTCCCTCCCTCCCACTCTTTCTAAAAATCAGTGGGAAAAATATCCTTGGGTGAGAATTAACAACAACAAAAGAATCATTTTGTCAAGTTAAAAAAAGTGATGTCAACTAACTCAGGGGCTTAATACAGCCCTGTGAAATGACAAGGCTATTTTACAAAATATCTTCTCTCTAAAGCTGTGGGGAAAATTCGGCCAATACTGCTGCATTCCTGAGAGTGCATTTCATTTACCCACACAACAAAGCTTCGTCGAGTCTTTCCTGTATGCTATGTGTGGGCATGAAAAATGATCTTGTCATCAAAGGTGGATGGGTACCCAGAGAAGGAGCAAGAAATCACCCCGGACGGTGGTTTCTCTTTTGCGCTGGAGAGAATAGCATTCAAGTCCGGGCAGCAGACGCCTGCCTCCTGTGGACGCTGCAAGAGCAATTTCCCAGCACAACTGCCTTTCCTAGGCTCGAGTGTCTGCCCAACCCCTACCCTCTGAGGATGACTTTCCCTAGCTCATATTTCTTTGCGTAGAGAACATTCTCTTCCAGTAAGCCTGGCCATCCTGCTGGGAGCAGGTGGCTGCGGGAACCATGCTTGAAGCCAATGCTATGACCACAGACATCCGACGTAGGCCAAGGGTACAATGACGTGGAAAACAGGCGCCGTTGAGCGTGTGCTCTGAAGATGGAAAAGGCCTCTTTGGGCTGAGGGACAGGAAACAATGGCATGACTGAAGTGGCATTTGACCTCCCTTTCTTTTTTGCTTTTTTGTAAATATATTTGTATTGATTTCAGAGAGGAAGGGAGAGGGATAGAGAGATAGAAACATCAATGATGAGAGAGAATCATTGATTGGCTGCCTCCTGCACGTCCCCTACTGGGGGGATCGAGCCCGCAACCCCAGCATGTGCCCTTGGCCGGAATCGAACGTGGGACCCTTTAGTCCACAGGCCGACGCTCTATCCACTGAGCCAAACCAGCTAGGGCTGACCTCCCTTTCTTGTTGTGGGGCCTCAAGTTTCACAGAGCTTAAGCAATTCACCCAAAGCAGAGGCAGAACAAGCTTTGGTGGGGAAAGTGGAAATTGGCTGGTAGACGTTCTTTGCACCACAGATATGCTGGGAGTCCTCCTGGCGTGGCAGCTGGTAGGGACCAGTGGTTGGACAAAATAACCAGCAAATTTGCTTATAAGCCAAGCCAGTGAGTCACCTTTAGTGTACTTCCCCTCGTTGTCACCAGAACCCTGCCTTCCCCTCGGCGTTTTCTGAGAACACCCAACACAACACCCTCTGAGGTGTGGAGGGACAGCCTGACCTTGTAAGCTTGGCCTGTCGGGGATGACATAAGGCTCTGGCTTGGGAAACAAGCACGTTGCCCCACATTTTCTCATTCTCCCGAGGGCTGCGACTAGTCCTGAGAACGAGTAGCACTCCCTTGACCCACACCTCGATCCTCATGATCACATCAGAGTCACATGACCAGGGCTGGGGTGGAGATACCCAAGAGCAGAGGAGGGGAGAGTTGGCATCGAATCAGGCTGGACTGTAAATGCCGGGGGAGTGGAGGCCTGGAGAGGCCGAGGCGGAGGAGGACGGGCAGAGCCCACGGATGCTTCAGTTGATGCTGCAGGCTGAGGAGCAGCCCGTCCCTGCGCCCTGCCGAGCGCTCCGGCCTTGGGTGCCTGGTCACCAGGGTCATGTGACTCTGCAAGAGGACATGTGACAGTTCCCTCTCCGCTGGGGCTTGGCCTTGGCTTCTGAGCAATCTCATTGGAAATGGAGCCAAGGATCCTGGAGACGCCAAACAAATCTCAGCAAGTATATCCTGCAGAGACAGGCTAATTAATGACCCCAAAGCCTGCAGATTTATTTTAAATGACCAGATATTGTTTGTTCTTCCTGTGAAACATGCTCTGCGTACTTACTTCCGTTACTGCCTTTGTCTGCTGAGGTGGTCGGCCTCTCAGCGCCTGCTCCACCTGAGGGATGTCGCCCTGTTAGGAGGGGCAGGAATCAGAGTTTGGGAGTCAGGAATCCTGTTTCCTGGCTCTTGCTCCAGTCTATCTTTTCCACTCAGGACTGTCCCTTTACACAACTCTCACTTAGAGGCTTTGTCTGCCTCTAGGACAGCTGTGAGGGCGTCCCGGAGGGACCTGTTGACAGGAGCCAGACAGGCTCTGCACCCATTTCTTGTCTAAGACACTTCTGGAAGTCACTGTGATATGAGGCCAGGCCAGTAGGGGAGAAGCCTCCACCTGCCATGTTCTCCTCCCCACTGTCATTGCCAGGACTCTCCCTCCTTCCAGACGTCTTTGACAGACGGTGGGCCTGGTGGTTCCTCCCCAGACCCTCCTGCTGGGGCAGATCCACTCTGAGAGAATCCCTGTCCCACTCCATCCTCCACCTTCTGAGACACCACCGATTGTGGTTATTCTCTCTCCTGCGGCTTAAATCTCTCCTCCACGGGAGATTCCCTATCCACCTTACACATGCTCTTGTCCGGCTGGTGTGGCTCAGTGGTTGAGCATTGACCTATGACCCAGGGGTCATGGTTCGATTCCCGGTCAGGGCATATGAGGCAGCCAATCAATGATTCTCTCACATCATTGATGTTTCTATCTCTTTCCCTCTCCCTTCCTCTCTGAAATCAATAAAAATATATATTTTTTAAAAAGGGAACATCGGTGTGAGAGAGACACATCGATTGGTTGCCTCCCACACACACCCTGACCAGGGCCAGGAATTGAGTCTGCAACTGAGGTACGGGCCCTTGACAGGAATCGAACCCAGGACACAAACCAGCTAGGGCAGCCTGGGGAGTCTTGATTGGTCCGGGGCCTTAGCTTTTAAAAATACATTATCTGAATGATTCCATTTATATAAAATACCCAGAATAGGCAATCCATAGGTACAGAAAGCAGATTAGTGGCTGCCCGGGTCTAGGGGGAGGAGGAGAACAGGGAGTGACTGCTTCATGGGTATGAGGTGATAAAAATATTCTGCAAGTGGACGGTGGTGATGGTTAGACAACATTGTAAATGAACTAAGTGTCACCAATGGTCGAAAAAAATATGTATCTGGGGTTTACCCTAGAAGCGGACCCACTTTTACTAGTACCGAACCAAGCCACCCAGACCAAGGCTGCATTCAGGTCAGCTGTGACAAGAAGATGGGGAACTCTAAGCTAGAAATGACGCTTCACACTCAAGTGAGTGAAAACCACGCCTTCCCCTACGGTATAGCAGAAAGTGCTATTCCCCAAGAAAACTAGGTAACGAGAGAACTAGAGGCTCTCTAAACCATTTTAAGTAACAGTGCACCATCGGGGTGTGGTGTGACTGGAGAATACAGGTTTAAAGTCCAATGATACACTTATTTTTTTTCTTTCAAATCTGTATTTCTGTGATTATGGGAAAGTCAGATGGGATGTTTTGGTGGAACATGCTGGGAGCCGGAACGGAGGCTGGGGAAGGAGGCTGTAAGCATCTGAAGTCTAGTGTTACCCTGACAAGTAAAGCGAGGAGACACCACCCAGTCCTTCATATACACTTTTCTCACAACGACTCTCTAAGGGGACACAGTGGAACCAGGATTTAAATCAAGCGTGTCCACCTCGGAAGTCTGCTAAACACTAATGAACGCGTGGGCCTGGGTGAGCCCTTGGATCAGAAGGGGAGGGGTGTGGCGGGGGGGGGGGGCAGGGGGAGGGAGGCCGCTGCTGGTGCCTCAGGCTCTGTTTGCGTTGCTCAGCCAGCACCCCTGACTGTTCTGCTCTTACTGCGCTGCAGCCCGTGTGGCCCCGGGAGACGTGGTCTACACACTTGGCCACAACCTTGACATTGTCTCTATCCTGCTGACAATAAAATGTGAGCGAGCCTCACTGCTGAGTGAAACCCCTAGATTTGCTTGCTTTGCTTGCTTGTCAATTTTCCCCTCGTCCCCTCCCCTCCTCCTCCCCCACTTCATTTCCTGAGCTGTAAACAGGCAAGAGGAGAGCAGCTGCCTGGCCGGAGGGGGACAGAGAACCCTGCCGCACCAGCACATCCTGTTATTGTGAATCGCGAGCCCTGCTCAGGCATCTGCTGGCCTTACGGTCCTTCCCTTTCACGTCTGAGGGCCACACAAGATCATGGAAAAGGGCCCAGCTCTTCTCCTGACTTTTAGTAGGCACTCAAGAAAGTCTAGTTCCTCCTCTTCCCTGCCTCCACTCTCTCCCCAAGGGTTTCATTTTTAGCACTAAATTAAGACTAAGCATTTGAGCATGAAATAGTCCCTCTATTGCGGTGCTCACAGTGGAGTGGGTGGGATAAGCGTGGCATGTCTTACGAATGTGGGATTCAGCCCGGCTGGCGTGGCTCAGTGGTTGAGTGTCAACCTATGAACCAGGAGGTCACAGCTGGATTCCCAGTCAGGCCACATGCCCGGATGGCAGGCTCAATCCCCAGGGTGGGGTGTGCGGGTGGCAGCCAGTCAATGATTCTCTCTCATCATTAATGTTTCTTCTCTCTCTCTCTCTCTCTCTCTCTCTCCCTCTCCTTCCCTCCTTCCCTCTCCCTTCCTCTTTGAAATAAATAAAAATATATTTTAAAAAAAGAATGTGGGATTCAGTCGGAAACTGGGAGGAGTGGAGTAGGAAGGTGGCAGGACCTGAAGGACATTCTGCCTTTTGCCTCCTCTCTTCCACAGCTCCCATCTGGCCCACCATCCTCAGCCCGAGTGCCCATTGGCACCAGTTACTTTCCAGCACTACCCCAGTGTGGCTCTCCTCCTGAGTCAAGACTGAAGGTAGATGGAGCCCAAACCTGGTAGAAACGGTAAAATACCTGGTTTTTCCCTGGGGCAACTTAAACCCTGAAGTTGGCCCTTTCCTTAGAGTCAGCTGTCTTTGTAATGCGCCAATCTCTCCTCTCCATGTTCCCCTCCACACATACATATCTACTCCCAAACCTCAGCCTCCAGGAAGTATGGGGACCAGGCCAGGTCCCTCCAGGGGCAGCCTCAGTCCTGCCACAGAATATTAGGACACTGTTGACCAAGAAATGCGCAGAGCAGACAGCAGGATAGTGAATCCGCCGGAGATTCCTTGCCTTCACTTATTAACCTGAATCGAGAAAGTCGAGTTGGGACTTGGATTATAATATTTCTCAATTTCTTCTTTCCTTCCTTCCATATCAGCCACTTGAACAAGAGCATCTAGAAAAATAATATCGGCTAGCACATATTAGGTGTATAATGTTCTTAGAACTACTGTAAGTTTATGTGTATTAATTCATTAGCAGCAACTCTATGAATTAGGAACAAGTATTGTCCCCATTTTACAAATAAAGAGACAGAGGACTAGGAAGGCTAAAGTCACTAATCCAAGGTCCTACAATTAGTGGTAAACCAAGAGTCAAAGCCAGGAAACTTAACTCTCCGTCCTGGGCTTTTAACATCAGGCGAATGCAGGATAGGGCGTAGTGTGACTTTAAGTGTTATGGTCTGAATTTGGGGTCATAACTTAGAGGTCAATAGCTATTGGGATGTAGTCAGTACCTTTGGACTGAAACTTGTTACCTGCACATTTCTATGACCCGAGCATGTGGGTTGGGATAGGTACTGGGGCAGCCATCTTTGGAAAATGGATTCTGCCCCAACATATTTGAAGCTGTTATAAAAATTAGAAACTTTATATAAAATATTAAAGTTTATTCTACTAATAAAAAGAAAGTAAAATTTACACACAAAATATTTTTCTCATTTTGGGTTCGTGTAACACCTTCAAAGCCACACCCATCTGGAGGGTGGTGTAGCCTCAAAGCCATAGTTCTTATAGACAGAAATCAGAAAGACCTCATAAAAAGCTGTTGCTTTCGCACTCACTCACCTATTCCCAGGTACAGGATGTGTTTCCGTCCCTTAGTTGCAACCTTAATATTTAGAGGGAGAAGCCAAGTTCTGTGGGGTATCCCCAGGAGTGGATGAAGCCGCAGCAGTGAGTGAGTGTGACTGGTTGTTGTCCCACACCATCGCAGATTTGTAGGACTGGGCCTGTAGGACCTGAATGTAGCTGTCACCGTCTTCCGGCGAATGCTGCCTGGAAGCCCGCCAGGAGCATTCCCGGTGACATTCCTGGGCACCCCACAAACTCCTGTGAGAGCACAGGCTGTTACCACACGGATCTGAACTAAGATGGGGGTCCATAGTTACTTCTCCCCAGTGTGATAAGTGTGATCGAGCATATATCCTTGCCCTGTTTACTGGAGAAACAGATGGATTAACTGGCAGGAATATTGAAATACGAAACTTACTGTATCATTAGAAAAAAATCAGTTCTAAACACAAAGATAGTGAAAGTGAATTTGAAAGCATAATGCCTTGTGCACTGGACAAAACCCAACCAACTGGGCCACACTGGCCAGGGCTATCCAACCATATCTTGACGGTAGGACTCTTCCATCAATTTCATGAGATATTCTAGGGTTTTCCCAATAAATGTATTCTCTCTTTTTTCTTAAGTTGGCTTACACCAGCCTTAGTTTCTTACAAACAAAAGAACTTTGTCATAAATTCTTCCAGATTTTATGTGTGCGCAAATATAGTATAATATAATAATATAACATAAAAATAGGATCATAATCTATAAACTATTTTGTAATATATCATAATTTTTAATATAAGCATTTTTCAAAAACAATAAGTATTACATATTTTAACAGTATGACATTGTGTATATACTGTTAAAATATACTATTGTTTATTTAACCTACTTTTTATTTTTGGTATTTTAGGGAGTTCAACATTTTTCTTTATTATTAAAAATTCTAGTCCGGCCAGTGTGCTCAGTGGTTGAATGTCGACCTATGAACCAGGAGGTCACGGTTTGATTCCCAGTTAGGGTACATGGCGGGGGTTGCAGGCTCGATCCCCAGTGTGGGGTGTGCAGGAGGCAGCAATCAATGATTCTCTCCCATCCTTAATGTTTCTATCTCTCTCTCCTTTCCTCTCTCTGAAATCAATAAAAACATTTTTTAAAAATCTGGGTACCTGAAGGTAACACAGGGTCTCGTTGTTGCCTTTATTTACGTCCTTGTGGGATTACTGGGCACTGGAAGTATGCTCCCCCAACTTGGCTGGGACAACCCGGACCTTCTGACTTATGACGGGTCTTCACCCCACAGCAGCCCACTGGCAGCTTCCGGTGTGTCTGAATAGACACAGGAGGACGGTGACAGGTGAGGGGTGACTGCTGCATTCGAAAGCTGAGTGTCGTGTATTGTCCATTCTCACCCCCAAGTAAGCAGTGAGACCCTCTATGCACTACCCTGCTATCAAGGTTTGCTCTTTGCAAAAACATTTCCAGATATGTTACCTTACTTCCTCCTAATAGTCCTGTGAGGTAAGTGGTGATTATCTCTAATTCACAGAAAATATAAAACCGTAAGTTATACAACTAAAACTTAGAAAAGATGGGACTAGATTGAAAACATATTAGCAGATTCGCCTGTGCAAAGTTGTTTAACCTTTTCCCATGGAACATTTAGGATCTTCTCCCCACCATCCCACCCTCCCCACTCCTCGCCCCTTCACTTTCTCCTACAACAAAGTCCACTATTTTCCGGGTTAAACACTGGGCTCTATGCCCTCTAGTCCCCACATTCCCCAAGCGTTTCCTTTCACTTGGGCTTTCTACTGGGGCTGGAAGCCGGGCTGCGGTTTAGCTAGAATAGAGACAAGGTCAACAATACTTGAAAGGAACCGGCACTGTGCCCTCAGGTGTGCAGGGTAACCTGAACTTTTTGCACTTTTAGATGGAGAAAGGGGTCAAAGAGCTCTGCCAAGCCGGAAGTGTAGGCCAATGGCCTTGCTCTAAGAGACCTTTCCTGCTTCGGGGCTGCTGAAGTGTGGAGCGAAGCTTTGGGGGTGTGACGGCGGGGGGGGGGGGGGTCTCACAGGGAGGGGGGGGCGTGGGTAGGGAACTTGGCAGAGGCAAGAATTGTGCGTTTCATTGAGACCTTCATATTCATGAGCACACAGCAGTTAATGGTCTTTGTTAATGATTCCTAAATCTTCATGTCAGTAACTGAGTCCTTTAAACTCAGGATAAATGTAATTATTTGTGTTGCCTTATTTTTTTAATAACTAGATTTGCCAGAAATTTTGTTTCTTTGTTTTTTGTTTTCCCAAAGAAACAGCTCTTGGGTTTCTTATCTGTTTCATCCTGTTTTGTTTCCCAATTCATTAGTGTTCACCTTTATCTTCATGATGATGATGATCATCATCATCGTGATCGCTTTAGGGTAGATTTTGTTTAAATCTCTGTCATTCAATGTTAACACATTATCGTTATTCTTTGGTGATAAAAAACATTATTAAATGGCAGCATCTTGCTAGTTTTTATTAGTTCTATTTTCTAAATAGTTTGCAATGCTATTTTAATGTTCGAAGGGGCAAAAGTCTTTTCTAGTTCCCAATAGATAGATATTAAGAATCACTCAGACTTAACAGAACTCACCTGTGACTGAAACCGGGGGCAGTGGTTTGGGTGAGTAACGGGGGCTTTTCTTCCCTTCTCACAGTCCTTGGTACTGGCAGCTGTGGGGCAGCTGGTGTCCATGAGGAAGCAGGCTGGGCCAGATGGCCTTTCCTTCAGGGCCTTATGCCATCACCTCCCCCCACCCCCCAACAGGAGCACATGGTCCATCTAAGGCTGGGGTGGTACACTTCTTGCTGAGCATGAGGTCCTCGGGGCTCCCTAAAAAGCCTTAGGAAGAGTGAGGTGGGGCCTGAGAGGAGGTAGGGACCAGGGAGTACAGAGTAGGAAAAAAGGGATGGGAGGTGGGTGATGGCGGGAGGGGAGAGGGGGGAGGATTTGCCTCTCCCAGGGCTGAGGCCTGAGAGGCCTGATTAGACATGACATCTCTCAAGCACTGACACGAGTCATTTTGGGGCCAGAGCGGCCTGAATCCTCTGAGCGTGTCTGGCCTGCAAATTAGGCTTGCGAAGGGGCAGGGAGAGATTGTTCTGGGCAGGGCCTTTCTCAGTGCTGTGTGGGTGAGCGCTTCTGCTGTGCCTGCCATTGTGAGGGGCCTTGTGTTTCTAAGGATGATAAGGGATTCGTCCCTGCTGGAGAGAGACTCCTCCCTGTCTGGCTCGTAGAGGCTCTAGGAAGTCAAGGACAGGAGAGTGTCTAGGCCAGTGGTCGGCAAACTGTGGCTCACATGCGGCTCTTTGGCCCCTTGAGTGTGGCTCTTCCACAAAATACCACGGCCTGGGCGAGTCTATTTTGAAGAAGTGGCGTTAGAAGAAGTTAAAGTTAAAAAAATTTGGCTCTCAAAAGAAATTTCAATCGTTGTACTATTGATATTTGGCTCTGTTGACTAATGAGTTTGCCGACCACTGGTCTAGGCGGTCTCACCACTCCACCCCCGAGGATTGCTGTGGAGAAGTGTCATCACACTGCAGTCAAGTTCTCAGCTTTTCCAAACTGGGAACCTGGGAAAGGACTTGGCTTTACCGGAGGGAACCTAATCATGGACACAGGACATGGCACTGAGGGAAGCAGTCCAACTCCTCTGTACTCCAGGGTTCTATATGCTGGGCCCCAGGACTGGCTTACAGATGTCACTGAATTGTGAAAGGGTTATAAGACAGACAGGTGAGGCCCTGGCTGGTGTGGCTCAGTTGATTGGGCATCGTCCCCAGGCACCGAAAGGTCCCGGTTTGATACCTGGTCAGGGCATATGCCTGGGTTGTGGCCTCGATGTGCAGGAGGCAGCCCATTGATGTATCTCTCACATTGATGTTTCTCTTTCTCTGTCCCTTCCCCTTCCTCTCCCTCTCTAAAAATCAATTTTTTAAAAGTCTTAAAAAAAAAAGGATGAGAAAGGTGAGAGACTGCACACTGAGGAAGGCTAGAGAAGCATTTTATCTCTGTGTCCTCACAGTCCTAGGCCCTGATTGAAACAGACCAAATGGGTACAGACGATCCCAGGCACATGAGAAGATCCTCCACGTCATCACCTTCAGGGAAATGCAGATCAAAAGCGCACCGAGAGACCAGCTTCTTCCCACGCGATGGCTGTAATAAAAAATAAGGACAACAGCAAGTGGTGGTGAGGATGCATCGAAACGGGAACCCTCGTGTATGGCCGGTAGGGATGTAAAATGGTGCCGCCACTTGGGAACAGGGTTTGGCAATTTCACAAAATGTTTACTGTAGAATTCCCATGCAGCCCAGCATGGTAGACAGGACCAGGGTCTCATTCTCAGAATGTGTGAGCACACTGCCTTACCCGGCCGAAGGGACTTCCACAGATGTCGTTAATTGAAGGATTTTGAGGTAAAGGGATTACCCTGGATTAACTGCGTGGGCCCAATGTAATCACAAGGGCCGTGAGCCAAGGAATGCGGGCAGCTGCAAAGGCGAGGAATGCGTTACCCCCTCCGGTTCCCAGAAGGAGCAGAGCTCAGCTGACACCTTGATGTTAGCTCAGCTCATAAGACCCATTCGTTTTAAGCCACTGGTTTGTGATAACTTGTGACAGTAGAAATAGGAAGCTAATATCCCTCATTATGTCACTCTTCGGTATCTACCTAGGAGAAATCAAACATATACCTACACAAAAGCGTGTGTACAAGTGTTCACGGCAGCATTATTCATAACAGCCAAGAGGCGAAGAGAGTGGGGAGTCACTGCCAAGGAGCACAAGGTTTCTTTTTGGGGTGATGGACGTATTCCCAAGTTAGACTGTGGTGATGGTTGCAACAATTCTGTAAATGTGTCAAAGCCATTGATCTTAAATGCGTGAATTTTATGGTATATAAATTACACCCCAACAAAGTCATTCATTACAAAATTGTGGAAAAAAAAGATCCTACACGCGGCATTCCTTTGATCCTTCGGGGTAATGCGTACTTTCCCTCTTCAGTGTTGCTTTTCGAGGGGTCTGAAGGACCATGTCCTGACCTTTGACTCGTGGAAGTCTCACCTATCTTTCTTCCGGCAAGAATTCCAATCAGCCTGGCACTGATCTCCTCCTCAGAGACCTTTCTCTGGGGAGGGGTTTGTTAATGCATGTTGAATACCTGGTATTTGAAGGAAGACAGTGCTGAGAGGGTTAACTTGACACTCGGCAGATAGGGCAGGGGTCCGGTGGGGAGACAAAGGCGGGTAGGACATAGGCAGAGGCAGACGTGGCAGTTTGAGCAGCCCAATCACAGACACCAACCAAGCAGGCCTCAAAGCAGGAGGCATGGAAACAGGGAGGGCCTGGAGCAGCCAGGGGTACGCACACAGAAACAGAGACAGGTCAGGCCCTTTGCTGGGTAAGAACCATGGGGGAATCCATCAGGTGATGATGCAGATGGGCACAGAGCGGGCTTGTAGCAAATATATACCCCTGGACTGCCAGGCTTGAGGGGGCAGCCCATTATTGAGCTCCCCCTCCCCATGCTAAGAGTCTGAATCTGCTTGTAATACATTTTCCACACTTTTGCTTAAATCTTCTGACCCACGGAGCTCATTCTTCGGCATCGCAAGACAGGACCCCGGGGGGCAAAAAACTCGGCTCGCCGTTCCGGTTCTCAGTGCTAAGGAAAGAAAAATGAGAAAGCTAAAGCAAGAAGAGAATTTGGGGGAGAGTGCCCTGTCGGCTGTTGCTTGGGCAAGATGTGACGGTGACACCCAGTGTTTTACTTAGAATCAAGAATTCAGTGGAAATTCCTGGGAAACAGTCTTCTCGTTTAAATAAAAGTTTAGTAAATCACAGTAGTAGATTTCTGTCTCTGGTTAAAGCTTCCTCAGAGACGTCAACGCAATCAAAATAATATCTATGTGTGCAGGCACACACCTGCCCACTTGTCCGGGTTAAAAAGGAAATGAACCACGGTGCGGGGCCTTGGCTGAAGCACCGTGTTGCTGATCAAAGTCTCTCGTTGCTGTGCGCTGCACAGCCTCCAGAGAGTGTGCAGAAATTCTAGGGTCAGCTGGAAACCTTAAGAGATGGGCAGTTATTGTTGTATAGCCTTTGGACTTCAAAGGTGACCTGAGGCTTGAAAATCATAAATCTGAAATCCAAGGTGTGAGAAAAGTATTTGTGCAGTAGAGAACCTAAACTCTCTGACATTTCCCAAGATTGGTTTGAATCAGGATATTCTGTCTTAAAATGATTTGCTCTGAGTATTTTATTTACTCGTATTAGTCTAAAACAGAGTTAACCAAAGTCAGCTATGAGCACCAAAGGCTCTACGTAAAACTCTTGATTCACAGGTGATCCTTCTTTCATAGTTTTTCTTTTTTAAATATATGTTTTATTGATTTCAGAGAGGAAGGGAGACGGAAAGAGAGATAGAAACATCAATGATGAGAGAGAATCATGGATTGGCTGCCTCCTGCACGCCCCACACCAGGATCAAGTTGCAACCCGGGCATGTGCCCTGACCAGGAATCAAACCGTGACCTTCTGGTTCATGGGTCGATGGTCAACCACTGAGTCCTGCCGGCCAGGCAACTCCTTTCATAGTTTTCTACGCCTTTCTGTTTTGGGGGAGAGAACTGTCCATGCCACATGTAGGCTGTTCGCTAGGAGATGGCGGGGAAATCTGTGTGAGCCCTGATTGGGGACAGGAGGCACAGGCTGTCTCCTTTCTGAGCCTCACCCAATGGGAAACCTCACAGCCAAAGGCTGAGCGGAAACAGAAGCCACAGCCCTTCTCGCAAACAGCCCTGGCTCTTACCATGATGCTCCCTGCTCAACAGGGAGCTACCCAGAAGCTGCCTCTGGCCCCTGTCCCGGCATGCCTCCCCGGAACAGGCCTGCCACCATATGCAGGCCTGGGCTTAGTTCACAAGGGATGGATGCCACTTGTTGGGCCAGAGAGGAGCTCAAGGACCAGGGAGGAAGCTGCTTTCTTCAACAAGTCTCCTCAGCGTGGGTACTGTTGGCAGCTGCGGTGGCTCTTCCTCGAATGTGGGTTTCTGAGAAATAGAAAGCGGAATGGTCAACACCGTGGTCGGCAAACTGCGGCTCTTTGGCCCCTTGAGTGTGGCTCTTCCACAAAATACCACGGCCTGGGCAAGTCTATTTTGAAGAAGTGGCGTTAGAAGAAGTTTAAGTTTAAAAAATTTGGCTCTCAGAAGAAATGTCAATCGTTGTACTGTTGATATTTGGCTCTGTTGACTAGTGAGTTTGCTGACCACTGGTGTAGCATGTTGTCACCTGCTCGTGTCCTCTGCTCTGACTGATGGCATGCCTTCTTCATGAGAGCCTTGGGGTTCCGACTCCTTGCTCTGAACAGTAAGTCCTAGACGACAGTGTATGTGAGACCAAAGGGGAGGTAGGAGAAGGGTACAAAGGCTTCTGGGTACAGAAGTGTCAGGAGGCAGCCTTCCCTGGCGGCGCCATCACTCCATCAATGCCCAGCGCCCTCAGGACCGTAACCACGCTCTCTCAGATGGTGAGGGACCCTTTCCCACCAGGTATGCTCTTCATTCTCGGCCTCCTTTTAGAGATCATAATACAGGTTTCCTAACCCTTCTTTCCCAGGCTGTTCCTGCTGTGACTTTGCTTCTAGAAGGCAGGGCTGCTTCATTTCCTGTGTGTCTCCACACTGTGACCAGACAGACCTGCAGGGGCTCCTCAGACACTGGCCGAGTGTGGCCACCTCAGCCCATGCCGCCTGTCTTTGTGACCGTTCCGCTCACCAGCTCAACCTGTGCTTTTCCATTCTGCCCCGAGACAATGCTCCGCCCGAACGGGGCTTCCAACCTGTACTGGAATTAAATCCTAAATAGATGAATAGCCAAGTCATTTCAATAATGAACGTTCATAGCTAACATTACTGAGCTCTTACTGTGTGTCCAACACTGCTCTAGGCACTCTATGGGAGTGACCTGTTTCACCCAATCAATACTGATGAAACCCTATTTCATTGATTCTAAGATATGAATTATTTTTCACATTTTAACATCTCTAAGATCCAATGCACCTTATAATAAATAGGACGTTTAGTTTAATTGACGGCATTTTTTCCTTCTCTGTGATACGTAAAATGATGCTGTGTTTTGCCATAATGATGTCTTAGGTTTGATTAAAATAACTCAATGCGCTACAGTGAATTGAGTTTGAGAGCTACTAAATTAAAGAAGTTTTGATGTCTCGTTGTGGGGTTCTTTGATATTTTAAGGCCTCAGCAGGAACAAACATTTACTCTAATATCGCATCCCTACTTTATTCTTACGAAGAACACGGGGTTTTTTCCTTTGGTGAGGGGCAGCGCTCATTGGCAAACCTCATTTTGTTACTGGGCAGGAACAGTTAACTTGACAGATGGTGTGTGTGTTTTTAAAGAATAGTTTATTGATTTCTTAGAGAGAGGGGAAGGGAAAAGAGAGAAACATCGATGTGAGAGCACAACATCAACCTGCTGCCTCCCACAAGCACTGCCCTCCCCCACCCCCCGCCTCCCCAACTTTCAGGGATCTAGTCCACAACCTGTGCACGTGCCCTGACCGGGAATTGAACTAGCAACCTCTCTGGGCACAGAACGATGTCCAACCAACTGAGCCACAGCAGCCAAGGCTGCCTTTTGTTTTGAAAGGCAAGGTAGTACAGAGGTTAAATCACCAACGTTGGAACCAGACTTCCTGGGCTTAGAGTCTGGCTTTGTTCCTAACTAGCTGTGTGACCTTGGGCTAGTTACTTAGTCTCTCTGTGCCTTTTTCCTTATCTGTAAAATGGTGATACTAATAATGCCTCTCTCAATGGACTGGCGTGAATATTAAATTACTGATATATGTAGAGTACATTAAACAGTGCCCACAAACACAAAAATGTTTGCTCTTAGGGCCACCAAGCCCTTGGGGCTCTCCTCTGCACCCCCCTCCCCTGATGTGCGACTCTTAGTGAATGCCTGCGGCTGAGTGGGCCCACATCAATGCTCTCTGGGGGGGAGGGTAAAGGGAGGTGCTGGCTCAGTGCACTCAGTGGTAGTTGCATCACTGCCACTAGAAGGAGCTGTTAGCCTTAGGGGCGTGATGGTTCCCCTTAATAATAGGTGTATGATTTCTGAGCTGGAGGACTCAGCCCCAGAAAAAAAAACCAAAAAAAACAAAAACAACAACAACCCTGTTCTCTCCCTCATTCGAATAAGAAGAACCTGTGATTGTTGGAGAATTGACCAGCCACGGTGCAGGGAAGGGGCAGGGTGAGGCCAGGCCACGAGAGACCCAGCCAGCCAGCGCTGTCATGTCAAGCATGAGCGGGAGGTTGGGATAAACTGGGACCACAGGGCCAACAAGGACAACTGTTGACACTTGGCTTTTGAGGGAGTATATGCCTTCATCCCAGGCCGTGCTCCCCGGAGGCCGCCAGAGAAGAACCTGTGGTTGTGGTGTGAGGAAAGAGAGAACCAACGCTTCAATCCTGCGCGAGGGAGCCTGCAGAGCCAAGAGCCTAAAACAGCAAGTCCATGGGGTCAAAAGGAGAACTGAGATGAGACACAAGGCCAAGGTCTGGACGTGAGACCAGAGCCCTCAGGTCGGGGAGGAGCGTCTGAGGAGAACACAGCAGGAAGGAGCACCGTATGAGGCCTGCATGCGGAGCCCTGGGTAGGGGTGAGCTCTTAGGGCCACCGAGCCCTTGGGGCTCTCCTCTGCATCCCCCCTCCCCTGATGTGTGACTCACAGGGAATGCCTACAGCCGAGTGAGCCCACATCAATGCTCTCTCTGGGGGGTGGGGTGGGGGTGGGGAGCTGTCTACAGCCTAAGGAACCCAGACCAGCCCTGCCCCTCTTCTCACCAGTTAACTTGCTGCTTTCTTTGCTGAAATCAATCTGTTTCACACCTGGTGGCTCCGAGGGGGTTAGTGGTTTCCACAGCCAGGGGCTCCCATCTCAATGGATTTCATTAATGTATGTCCCTGGGCTGCCTGCCCCTCCCTGCACTGTCACACCCTGAATCCTGGGGTTGCCGCAGCCTCCTCTGTGTGCACGAGTGAGTGTGAGGCAGGGAGCTGTGGGGATGAGAGAGAGCATCTGAACTGTGACTTGGATGGAATATTCTGCTCACCAAATGGGTGAGGGCCCCGAGCAAATATGTCTTATATATAAAAAGGAAGAAGTGACATTTCTTAATGCCAGCATCAGGCAGAAAAGCTCACATCAGCTATATTGGTTCCCCAAAACGGCCTGTGCTCAGGAGAGGCTGCTTTGTGGTCGAATTTGCAAGGCCCCGCTGGAAGGTTCCTACTGCCCAGAAACGCTTCCTCCCTCTCCCCCTACTCATCCCTGCCTGGCATTTTCGTCATTTAGCGCTATTCCTGTTTTTCAGGTATTTCCTTGGGAAGAGGAAACCATTACCACTCATCACTTGACTGGTGCGGCAGGGAGCTGGCCCGAGGGCTGCCCTAACTGGGTGCCTTCGCCCTTCATGGTTTCTTCTCTGTATTTGGTGGAACAGCTGCACCAGGAGCCCCTTGTCTCATATATTTTCTCTCTGGCTCGAGCGCCACTGGGGGCCAGGGCGCAGGAGTGTGCAGCCGCCTCCCGGGGCACTGCCTCCCTGCTGCCCGGAGTCCCCTGTCATCGGAGTCCCCTGTCATCAGAGTCCCCTGTCATCGGAGTCCCCTGTCATCGGAGTCCCCTGTCATCGGGGAAGCTGCCCCCGGCCACTGACCCCTGACCACTGTGCATCCGCAGCGACAGAGATGATGCAAACGCAGTGGGTCCATGAGCCCCACAGCCCGCCCTTGCCTCCTGGCCTCTCTCCTCCATATGAGGGGGTGGGGCACCCTTCCCAAGCCTCCTCTTTATTTTTAAAGACATATACATTTTTATTGATTTCAGAGAGGAATGGAGAGGGAGAGAGAGAGAGAAACATCAATGATGAGAGAGAATCATTGATCGGCTGCCTCCTGCACGCCCCCTACTGGGGATGGAGCCTGCAACCCCGGGCATGTGCCCTTGACCAGAATCGAACCCCGGGCCCTTCAGTCCGCAGGCTGACGCTCTCTCCACTGAGCCAAACCGGCTAGGACTCCTCTTCGTTTTTTCATGGACAGCGTAGCCCCCTTTTCGGGAGGTGGAATTGTGAGTTGCCTACTAGAAACCTCCTCCCATTAGTCTTCGTCTCATCCATCTGCTCAGGCCAGAAATCTCAGCCTTGTTCCCGACCCCTCCCTTCCTCTTACCTCCACAGCCAGCCCATTAGCAGGGCCTGTCAGCTCCATCCTCATTAGGCGACTCAAACCACAATGGACACATTTTACTCTTGTGACCAGAAGAAATAAGCTCTGGAGTGCCAGCAGGCGCGTGCGCACAAGGCGGTTTGCTTGTTGGCAGTTTCAGACGGCTTAGAGACCGTGGGAAGTGGAGGTAAGGGTTTGACGGGGTAGGAGCAGGAGTTTGGGTCTCAGCGTTTGAAAGGGGGATGAAAAACGCTGGATTTTAAAATACGCCGTATTTCCCACTCCTGCTCTGCCCCAAGAAAAAGGCTGCCGAGAAGGGGCATGTGTAGTCTGCGTGCCTGCATGTACCTCACTTTTAGATCAGAAGCGCCGTTAACCCGGACTTCCTATAGGCCCATAGGTGGAGGGTAGCGGTCTGCCAGGTGGTGCTGATAACCTGGCGGCTCCCCTGGAGGCAGGGAGGCGGCCAGGGGGCAGGAGACCCATGGTGGTGAGATCATGCTCCCTGGGGCTGTAGTTCCAGGGTTGGTCTCCTTCAGGGTAGGGTCTCTCACACCAGGCCCAGGTGGGGCCTTTCCAGAGGCAGAGGAGACGCAGGGTGGAGAGTTGTTGCCTCCACAAGACCATGAGCCCCTGGGAGCTGGGTGGAGGCTGGCTCATTTGAGGCTCCAATGAGAAGGGTTTTCTTTCTCATCCGAAGGCTGGGGTAATTCTGAGGGCACAGATAGGGGCCCTGATATGGTCAGTGCCAGCTGCCAGATTCCAGCTGGGAGGAACGTGTGCCCCCTCAGCTGGGGGTGGGGGAGACCAGAGAGCTGCCTCGGTTCCATGCAGAGGACTCGCTAGTGCTTAGACCCCAAAGGAAGCCCTCCTGCAGAGCTCCCCTCCGTCCCAACCCCTCTGCTTAGGAGAGGATATGGAAATGGAGGTGAGGACAGAGGGCTTTTTTGAACTCCTATTACCAGGGGCTTGGGGCTGGGGGAATTGGGGCTATGTTGTTTAACGGTAAAAACTTGCAATTCAGATAAACAAGTCCTGGAAAGCTAATGTACACTATAGTGATTATAGTCAAAACTTCGAAGTTGTTAAGAAAAAAAAAAAAGAAAGAATTGAAATCCATTTACATTGTAAGGCTTTGGAGTCTCATTTCCTGGGTTCGAATTCCAGCTCTACCACTCATGAGCTGGTGACTTGGGGCAACTTGCATAACCTTTCTAAGCCTGTTTTTTTGTTTTTTGTTTTTTTCATTTTAAAGACGAGGGAAATAATATTACATGCCTTATAGAATTGCTATGAGCATCAGGCGAAATGATAAAGTGGCTTGTATAATGCCTGGTCAAACTAAATAAATGCTCAATAAATGTTAGCCAGGATGATCACCCCACAAGGAGGAGATCTGGATTGTTGCTCTGGATCCTGAGTAACAGGTGAGAGGGGAGAGTCCCTAGCTGGTACATGTGACAGCAAAGGATTTTCCCTGGTGCCCCCTCTCCCCACTATGACATCTGCGCGATGGGGGCAACCGTGCCCCAGGATGAGGCTGAAGGGGCAGCATCCCAGGGACCTAAAGTTGCTCCCACTCTGCTTCCATCCCAGCCTCCAGGGCCCCCAGGTTTGCTGTGCACCAGAAATGGGGAAGCACAAACTTCCAGAAAAATCATAGTGAAAGAAAATCAACCTCAGGAAGCTGGTTAGAGGTTGGCTAAAGTGAGCTTTTACCCAAAGAGAGAGACACGGGGCCAGAAGAAAGAGAAGTAGCAGTTTGCTGTCGGTACTTGGGGCCTGGTTCTTTCATCTGGGCTCCCACTTCCCAAAACGGTTGATGGCTCATCTCCATGGGACGGACAGGCTGGCGGGGGGTGGGTGGGAGGGTGAAGGATCCCCTCTGGGCTCACGATGTGGGGTTTGGTAGACCTGAGCCACCTGCGCTGACCACCTGCGTTCCCACCGAACAGAGGAAGCAGGCAAGAAGAGAAACCGAACCGAGACGTGGAGGAGGAAGGTCAGGCACCGTGGCTGGTGATGCTGCTGGTTTGGCACCATCAAGGCGAATAACCAGCTGCATTTATGAGACATCTTACCTTCTGATAACCTCCGAGCAGGCCACATCCCCTGACTTACCCGTAAATGGGGGAAGTGAGGTGGGAACTGAGTCATGGTTAGGACCTGTGGAGCCGGTCTTTCAAACCAGTGGTGCCCACAGGACGGAACCCGCCCCCCAACCACCACCACCACCAGGCCTCTCTCCTGCTTGGCCCTTGGGCCTCAGCCCTCGGTGGCTTCTCATTGCCCGGCTGCCTCCCCAAGGCTGTGCTCTTTCTAGAACTGCATATTCTGTAGAACTGACCGGAGAGACGTCTGTGCCCGAGGCCCAAGGGGAGCTGACGCAGCGGAGCTGTGGGTCGGGCCTCCGCCGACGCGCTCAGTGCTGCACGGCTCAGTGCACAGGACACCTGGCTGCTGGGCCGAAGGATGGAAGGAGCAGAGGGCTTTCCCACAGTCCCTGCCGCATCCTTGCTTCACTCACAAGCATCCCTCACCCGTATCTCCCACACACTTGCTTTCTGCCCAGCACTGTGCTTGGAAAACAGATGATATAGAAGCAACTAAGGACCCGTTTTCTCCCTACAAAGAGCTTTCCGTCTTCTATGGGAGACCCAGGACCTCCAGGGGCCGTGGGGTTGAGGACATACCTAAAGCAATATGTTTCCACGTGTAAGATGAGGTGGCTTGGATTTGCCCTCCCACAAAGAGTTGGAGCAGGTTACTCAGAGCCGGGGGAGGCCCTGTGAGGAGGGCTGTTGGACTTCTCCAGAAGGGAGACCTAGAGGAGGGAGCCATTGGCCAGAGCCGCTCATTTTGTCCCGTTCAAATCCACACATCTGGAATACCATTCAGTGATTAGGAAAAAAAAAAGGGGGGGGGGCAAAATATATACATGTGACATGGATGGACCTCAAAGACACGCTCAGTGAAAGACGCCACACACAAAAGATCACAGACTGAATCATTCCATCGATATAGAATGTCCTGAAAAGGCCAATTCATAGAGACAGAAAGCAGATTAGTGGTTGCCTGGGGTTGGGGCTAGAATTGGGGAGAAACTATAACTGGGTATGAGAGATCTTATTGGGGTGATGGAAATGTTTAAAACTGGATTGTGGTGTTGGTGATACAAAATTACTAGTGAATTATTTTAGGGTCTCTAAATTTGTTTAAACACACACACACACACACACACACACACACACACACACACGCCCTTGGGGAAGCCAGAAGCATAGCACCTTGTATACAAGGCCAAAGAGGAAATGAGCTCTCGCACAGATAGGATCCGTTTCCCAGAGTGGCTACTTCCTCATCAAACTCGAGTGGCCAGGTGGCCAGCTCATGGTCTCAGAATCACAAAAGTGGTTTGGAGTAAAGAACTTGGGGTAAGACAGTGAGCTTGGTTCCAGTCTACCTTAGAGGCAGGACCTGCAGGAAGAAGGCAGACCCCACCGCAGACTGACTGGGGAGAGCAGTCCCGCCCACAGAGGTATCACACTAGGGCCCTCCCTGGGAAGGCAGCCCCTCTGTTGGCGGTGTTCTTAACAGAGGGGAGATCTTTTTTTTCTTCTTCTTCTTTAAAAAAAATATATTTTATTGATTTTTTACAGAGAGGAAGAGAGAGAGGGATAGAGAGTTAGAAACATCGATGAGAGAGAAACGTCCATCAGCTGCCTCTTGCACACCCCCTACTTGGGATGTGCCCGCAACCAAGGTATATGCCCTTGACCGGAATCGAACCTGGGACCCTTCAGTCCGCAGGCCGACGCTCTATCCACTGAGCCAAACCGGTTTCGGCGACCCTTTTTTTTTTTTTTTTTAATATATTTTATTGATTTTTTACAGAGAGGAAGAGAGAGGGATAGAGAGTTAGAAACATCGATGAGAGAGAAACATCCATCAGCTGCCTCTTGCACACCCCCTACTGGGGATGTACCCGCAACCAAGGTACATGCCCTTGACCGGAATCGAACCTGGGACCCTTCAGTCCGCAGGCCAACGCTCTATCCACTGAGCCAAACCGGTTTCGGCCAGAGGGGAGATCTTATTGGATGTTACTGTTTCCACATGTGTACAGTGAAGAAGGCAGAGGTGATTTGGGGAATAAACGAGTTAAATCTCCTTGGAAGGGAAATGAGAAACACAAAGGATGGGTGGGAGCAGCAGAGGTGGTGAAAAGAACTAGAATTCCAGATGATTCTAGCGTTCACTCGTTTCCTAGCTATGCGACCTTATGTCTCCTAAGATGAAAACGCCTCTTAACCTCTCTAAGCCTCAGGCCACTCATCTGTGAAATGGTGGTGACCTAACCCTATCCCAGAGGATTCGTGAGAGGATTACATGGATCATGTGAAGCACTTAGCATGATATCTGACAGGCAGGTGCTTCGTTCAGCACTTCATTCAACTAATATTTTTTTAGCATATATTATGTGTTAGGCATTAACGCGACATTGGAACATGCATCAACAAATAACATAATTTCATAGGGATAAGTGCTCTGAAAAAAAAGTAAAAAACTAATGGAATAGCGTGTAACTGGGCAGGGCAGGAGATGAGTGATTTTAAATAGCCAAGTCAGAAAAGAGAAGGCCTTTCTGAGAAATAACATCAGAGCAGAAACCCAAATAAGGAGAAGGAGCCACCCATGCAGAGATCGGGCAGGAAGAGTCCACAGAGAGAGAACAGCAAGTACAAGGGCCCTGAAGTGAGAAGGCGTTCGGTCGGAGCCAGAACTAGGGGGAGGCGAGGGAGGTGCTCACATTCAGGGCGGAGCACGTGCAGGAGTAGAGCCTGTCTTTATTTAAAATGTTGGTGGTTTATTCATCGTGGACATTTTTTTTGGCATCTATTTTGAATTTTTAATTGAAATACAATTGACATATGGCGTCATATTTGTTTTAGGAGCAGGCCTTTCACCGGGGGGTGCTCAATAGGAAGAGAACCCCTGCAGGCCTCTCTCCTGTTTTCACATGTGAAGAAGGCAGAGGTGGTTTGGGGAATAAACGAGTTAAATCTCGGATGAAATGTTAGTCACCGTTGATGTTGATGTTACTGTGAGGGATACCTTCTATAAGAATTGGGATGAGCCCATGGGCAAGGCCTCTTCTGAGTAAGTGATTCCATGTTTTAAGTGTGAGGTCAGGGTTATTGCAAAAATAATCTAATCGTAAATCTCTCTCAGTTTTCCTCTTTTTGGAAAAAGATTATACTCAGAGGTGTCTGCCAGATATGCTCAAACACCCTGAGATTCCAAGTTCATCAGCTTCCCCTTGTAACCACGCAGAAACTTCATTTCTTTCATGTGAACTTTTCTCCTTTCTTCCCTTTTAATTCAAACTGGCCTCACCCAGCACCCTGACTCTCCTGCTTCCTTCTCCGCTTAATCATCAGTCCTCAAGCCAGTGAGGTTCTGGTCAGCATCAACTCATCTTAGGAACAAAGCCTCAGATCTATTGACCACAGAGACAGAGTTTCATGACGCTAACTCCCATTAATGATTCCCCGCGCCCCCCCCCCCCTATATCACCCATCCCCTGAAAGCCACTGGGGAGCCCAGTCTTCCCCTTCATATCCACGCCCTTAATCATCAAGCCCTCAGGACAATGAGGTTCTGGTCAGAACCAATTTATCTTAGGAACAAAACCTGGGTTCTATTGACCACAGACACAGTGTTTCAATCAAAGTAGAGATAGCATCTAGGCCTCCGTTGTGTTTCAGCTCCAGACCCAGAAAAGTGGTGAAACCAGATGAAGCAACATCGTGGCTGGCATCAGGACCAGAGGCAACGATCAACTACCCGCTACCCCAGTGTCAACCCAGCAGTAGAGACCAGGTCCCTGACCATGACCCTGACTGCCTTAGTCGCCATGATTCATGTTTCCCCCCTCTACTACCCATCCCCTGAAGGCCATCGGGGAGCCCAGTCTTAGAGCATTAGCTCATCTGTGACTCTGTGTGTGGGCCACTTTCTCAACTAATAAACCTTCCCGTTCTGGGCTGCAAACTCCTGTTTGTGCCTTATTGGGCATTGATGCACGCAGGCAAATGGACCCCTTTAGTCTAAAAATACCCTTTCCCTTCTCCTCTGAGGCCACACGTGCGAAGGGTGACAATATAATACTGTCCAAACCTGTAGAGAATTTTTATAAAAATTTATTTGAGCCCAAGCAGGTTTAGCTCAGTGGATATAGCATCAGCCTGTGGACTGAAGGGTCTCGAGTTCGATGTCAGACAAGGGCATGTACCTCGGTTGCAGACCCAATCTCAGACCATGGTTGGGGCACGTGCGGGAGGCAACCAATCAATGTGTCTCTCTCACGTCAATGTTTCTCTATCTCTGTCTCTCCCCCTCCCTTTCATGCTCTCTAAAAATCAATGGAAAAATATCCTTGGATGAGGATTAACAACAAAAACAAAATTCTTTGAGCCAAACAGAGAATACACCTGGAAACACTATCTCAACATACTGAGATACATGCTTCCTAGAATAGCAGCTTGCAGCTTCTTTATGGATTTGGAGTTAAGAAGAGTATGTACAGAAGAGTACATGAAGGTGGGAGAAAGCAAGGCAGGGATTGGATTACAGGATAGTTAAAAGATTCTATGGCTGGCCAGTATAGCTCAGTGGTTGAGTGTCAACCCATGAACCAGGAGGTCACGATTTGATTCCTGGGCAATTCTTGGATATGGATGGACCGCATTCCAAGGTTAACTCCCAGGTCCAAGATTGACTCCCAGGAGCAAGGTTGACTGCCAGGTCCAAGGTTGACTCTCAGGTCCCGGGGGGTGTACAACTCCCAGCCAGGTTAGAATGTGCTTTCTTTAATCAGAACAAAACAATCATGATTAACAGAGCATGATTAATATTTCTTATAACTAATAGCTACTCCCCAATATTCTATTTCTGCCCTTAGCATTTTCTCTTGAGGGGGCAGAAAAGAGCATTTCAAAGGTGTGTTCACCTAGATGCCCAGAAACAATGGACAGGGCTTACTTAAGGCAAAGATAAACCTTTTACTAAAGTTATATGCCTGGGGCATAACTACTCCCCATGACCTACCTAGTTAGAAATTTATGACCAGATCACTCTGTGAGGTCATTTTTCATAGAATCCCTTTCTTTGTCCACAAGAGGATGTACCAGAATCTCCTCCAAAACACTGCAGTAGGGGGAGAATTCTGGGGCCCCTCCTGCGAGTCACTCCCTGGCCCAGCCCTGTGCTAATGTCAGCCTTGTTCTCCAACCCCCAAGAGACCTCCCAATTCTAGAGTTCCTTTGAGATTAAGAAAATGTGTGTAAATGGCAACGCTCTAACCAAGTCTCCTGTGCTGGGTGCAGCCTCTCTGATACCATTGGAAGAAAACCCTTCCACCCCCTGCTCTGCCAACCCCTTCCTAGGACCAGCCTGGGTATTCACAACATTGTGGTCCCAACAGCTCCTTCAGGTTGACAGAGGCTTCTGCTGGAGATCGAGGCCTCATCTCCTTTTGCCACTTGCCTCATTTATTTTTCCTTCACAGGGATCGCAGAGAAGTAGCTTTCTTCCTTCCTAATTTGCAGCAACTTTCAGGGCTCCTCCTGCAGATAGGCCCCCAGTGGCTTGCTGTAATATCTTACCCTTCTTCTTTAAAAAAAAAAAAAAAAAAAAAAAAAATTATTGATTTTTTTACAGAGAGGAAGGGAGAGGGATAGAGAGTTAGAAACATCGATGAGAGAGAAACACCATCAGCTGCCTCCTGCACACCCTCCACTGGGGATTGAGCCCACAACCAAGGCACATGCCCTTGACGGGAATCGAACCCCAGACCCTTCAGTCCACAGGTTCATGCTCTATCCACTGAGCCAAACTGGTTAGGGCTATCTTACCCTTCTTCACATCTGTCTCATACTAAGCTCTCAATGTAGTCAAGGAGACAGATGAAGTAATTATACTCATGTGGACGAAAGGAGCCACATGCTAACCTGACAAGCTCAGGGGAAGCCTACGCGGCACTCTTGCAAACTCAGAGACCTAAAATAACCACAAAAGATGGTTTGGAAATTAAATATTTAACTACAAACAGGTTATAGTGGGTAGTCATGTCCTAGACCGATATTTTCCCTGACAAAGATCAACTTAGATCTTTACTGAGCCCATTTGCCTTTTTGCCTCTAAGATAACATATCTGTGAGATGTCTGGTTAACTTGTAACTTCCTTTTTACCCCGGACCCCTCAGGGCACAACAAATGGCACCGGGACATTCCCTCATTGTTGTTGTTATCAAGTTAATTGTCAACTGTTAATTACGTTAAAGTATCCTGTATCCATCTCTGTAAAAGAAGCCCATGTCCATCATTTCACTTTTCACCCTATCCCAGAGGTTTCCCCCGCTTTGTTTTGTCCCACTTCCCTAATCTATCACCAATGGATTTCATGTAACTCACCTACGTCCCTTTCCTTGGATTGCAATGTATAAATATAGATGTAACCCTGCATTCTCCAGAGCATTATCTCAATTCATTGAGGTTCTGCTTCCCGGCATATGTCGACAGTTTGGCTCAAATACACTCACAAAAATTCTTTACAGGTTTCAATGGTTTTTTCCCGTTAACACTTAGTTGCTATGCTGAAGGAGGTATGGGGCACTGCAAATGTCACAGATGGAAGCAGAGGGTGGGGAGAGGGTATTGAGAGCCTCCAGTTTTAAAACATGGCCATGAGGTTCAGAGAGGAAAAAGGTGCGTATCTTCAGTCACACAACCCCAGAGCTCTGGTCTTCTCATTTCCAGACTCATAATCTTTCTCACTTTGAGGCCCAGAAAAAAATCTCTAAAGGGAAGGGAAGTCAAAGCGTATGACATAAAAGCAGAGGGTTTATTGGGAAGTATTCAGCAGACAGTAGTCTGAGCAAGTGCGGTAAAGGCAAGGGCCGTTCCTGGCTTTCCCACACATCTGGCGGGGGCCAGCTGGGCTGACTCTTACTCCACCACCCCTGGGATGGCCAGTCTGCAGGAAAGAGAATCTGAGACGTGGCTGGGACCTTAATGAGCCTTCTGACTTTTTCTCTGCATGCTTCCTGTGCCAACACTACTTTTATGTGCAATGCTAGTCTGCACAGTATTGGTTTTCTACCAGTGGCTCCAATTCCACATGGAGACCAGAAGTCTGTGATGGGCACCAAAAGCAAGGAGTGTGTTCATATTAAGCGGGCAAACACTTTCTTAAACTCCTCCGTCAACCCATTCCCATGTGCTCCTTGCCCTCACCTCCCAAGGATAGCTTTCACAGGTGCTTAGAAAGACCAGATGTGTTTTGTCATTTCTGCCCCGATCAATTTTATTTCTGTGGGCTTATTGCAAACGGCACCACAGGCTCTGTGGACACATCAATAAGTGACTTCTAGCAACTGAGCCTCCTGCTCCGTCTTACCTTGCTCCAATCGTAAGCAGCTCCCCTCCCCCCACCCCCAACGCAGTTGTTCACAGGCTTCCAGCATGACTCAGGCCGAAAGGTCTAGGAAAAGATAAAGGGCTTTCTTCTCCCGCACCCTGAAGCGGGACCTGCCTGCCAAGGGAAAGAGGCCAAGCGTGTACTCTCTGGAGGCAAGGTTATTTAAAGTTTCCCAGAACCTTTCTGACCTAGAAAAATCTTTTTCTTCCCTTCAATTGCTGAGTCTTAGGTGAAAGCCGAGCCTAGGTGGAAATGAAGGTCTGAAAATACAGGCAGCCCTCTGGCGTCAGAGAGACTTGGCTTCCTCGTGGCCTCCGGCTCTGTGGGGTGGCCTGGGCATTTCTTGGCGTCACTCCTAACTGACTTAATCCTGCATTTCTAGCGGGGCCCAAGTCTGGCAAGTAAACAGGAACCACTTGCTCTGCTGGGTTTGAAGGACCAACCTAACAGACATAGAGGTTAACCTTGAGCCACGCTTGTGCAGTCTTCTCTCGCTTAGACGCGTGCCTTTGTATTTGTATTATTTTTATTACGATTAGGCTTCCAAAACCCATCTCCCTCCCTCAGCAGGACCCAACCACTTTCTGTCTCTTCAAGGGCTACGTCAGGTTCTAGAGTTCACAGACGGCTCTTTCACAATTCTGTTGCACCTCCAGGGCAGAGAACACGCAGCTCTTGCTGAGTGAACTCATTATCGTGATCAGAATCTGAATCTCTAACCACCCATGCATGATTTTTTTAGGAAGAGGAGGTGATTGTACATGTATCCCACCACCCTGCATACCCCCCCTTGGGTCGGCCGGTCCAGATTCCTGTTTAGCATCATAAAGATATTACTTTTATACTATGTCATTTTTTTCCCAATAAAATCAATTTATTCTTTTTTTGCATTAAGTCAACTTTATTGAAGTATATTTGCATACAATGAAAGGCCTCCGTTTGAAGTGTATGGTTTAATGGCTTTTGCTAAATGTGTACCCCCATGTCACCACCACCACAAGCAAGAAATGGACCATTTCCCTCATCCCAAATAGTTCATTTCTGCTTCCCTGTCAATCCCCACCCACCCACCACCTGCCCAAGCACCTCTGGTCTGCTTCCTGTCATTGCTATTAGGT
Source organism: Eptesicus fuscus (assembly GCF_027574615.1). Lineage (NCBI taxonomy): Eukaryota > Metazoa > Chordata > Mammalia > Chiroptera > Vespertilionidae > Eptesicus > Eptesicus fuscus. The sequence goes on along the minus strand of NC_072487.1, from coordinate 61,829,471 downwards.
TTGTCTTTGCTGGATGGTCATGAATAGAATCAGACTGTATGTAGACTTTTGTGTCTGGCTTCTTTAACTCAGCGTACGTTATTGAGACTCATTTATTTTGTTGCCTAAATCAATAGCTTGTTCCCTTTTAATGCTGGGTAATATGGATATGTCACAATTTGTATGGCTATATCACAATTTATTTATTCATTGACCTTTGATGGACATTTGGGCTATTTCCAATTGGCTAGTATGAATAAAGCGCTTATGAACGTTCATATACAAATCATTGTGTGGACATATTTCTCTTGGGTGAATAACTAGTAGTGAAATTGCTGTGTCATATTGCAAGCATATATTTAACTTTATAAGGAACCAGCAAACTATTTTCCAAACTGTCTGTAGCTTTTTACGTTCCTATTAGCAGTGTCTGAGAGTCCCCAGTCTCCAGCAGTTGGTGTTGTCCATCATTTTTATTTTAGCCATTCTAGTAGGTATGTGATATTATGTTATTGTGATTTTAATTTTTATTTCCCTGGTGACTATTGATATTGAACATCTTTTCATGTGCTTAATGGCCATACATATTTATTCTTTGTAATGTGTTTGCGAAAACCTTTGCATATTTTAAAAACTGAGTTGCTTGTATCAATATTATTGAGTTAGAAGAGTTCTTTCGATATTTTGGATGTAAGTACTTTTTCAGGGGTGGTTTCCTAGCTTGTAATTTCCTAGTCACAAACGGGGGGGGGGGGAACGAAGAGGACAAGCAAGGTAATGGCCAGAGGCCGATAAAATATACGTATTATGAATATTTTCTCCCTGCCTGTTGCTTTCTTAACAGTATCTTTTAACAAACAGAAGTCTTACATTTTGATAAAGTCCACTTTATCTTTTTTGTGTGTGTGTGGTTTGTGCTCTTTTGTCTTTTCTAAGAAATTTTTGTCTAGACCACGGGTGCAAAATTTTTCTCCTAGATTTTCTTTTAGAGGATTTATAGCTTTGGCTTTTGCATTTGTAGTTTGGCTCTTACATGAATTCTCTGATCCATTTTGGGTTAATTTTTGAGTATAGTGTGAGATAAAGGTTGATGTATAGACAGTGTGAGGGAAGGAATTTCAATGGCATAATTTATCACAAAGACTATTCTTTCCTTATTGGAGTTACCTTGGCACCTTAATAAAAAAAAAAAATCACTTGACCATAATGTGAAGTTCTATTTCTGGACTCTCTCCCGTATTTCATTTATTTATTATTATTTGTATTTGATGCTGCTGCTGCTGCTGCTGCTGCTGCTGCTGATGTAATCATCCGGGCAGCTAGAGTTTCTCTCAGCAGTTGTTACAAATCCTATAGCTGTGAGCAGCTTCCCTGGCTTGGGGCCTTGTCCTCCTGGCTGGGGGAACAGTGATGAGTCTCCAAATTTGGGTGAGTCTCCAAATTTCTGTTTGGCCCCAACTTGGGGAAAAGGTAGCCATGTCAGTGGGCACCTGGTTAGGAAGATGCCAGGGAATTTTGGTTTGTCAGATAGCACATATTCCGCCCGCCCTCCACCCCCAGGCCCTGCGCAAGGACACGGCTAGTTCAGTGACGGGCCACGTCAGAGCTGGAGTTGCGCAGCTCAGCCGGGCCCTCACCCTCTAGGTTTCTCATCAGCAATGAAGCAGCGTTCCCGGCGGTTTTCCCCTCTGCCAGCCACAGCCTCTCACTCCAGCAGAGGGGCTCCCGCGGAACAACCACCCACCCCATCTCTGTATTGGGTAGTCACAGTGGGACGCTCAGGGTTCTGTCTCCTACCAATAACCATAATACTCACCAGCTGGAGTGCTAATGCTTCAACTCCCAGCAGCAGTTTTCAATTTGGTACAAAGTGAATCGTAGCTGGCCCATTTGTTAAATACGTATGAGGTCAGGACCTTCTCTATATTTGGATATTGTTTTTGTTTATTTCAATGGTTATAGGCTGGAGGGGACCTTGCAAATGTGTATTTAAGCAATCCCTTTTCCCAGAAGGGTGATATATTTTTAACTTATTTCTTAACTTTCTTGAACATTCTATTTTTAACGTGATCTTAGGTCAGCTGAGCTCATCACTTGAGTGTTGTTTTTCCCCAGTCGCATGATTTCTTTAATCCCATATTCAGTGGGAAGTTCAATGTTCTTTCCAATATGTTTGCAGATTCCTGGGAAGTTTATTGACTCCTGGGCATTTCTGGCTCTGAGTTCAAGTTCCAGCTCTGTAAACGCTTTGGTCTCACATCCCACCTCCTGGAGCTGTTTTCTCTTCTGAACTCCATAGCTCAGCTCCTGTTCTGCGGTTCTTTGCCCAGCAACTGCCCCACAACATTTCCTACAGGCATTTTTTTTTTTTATGGTCAATTTGTATGAAGATTTGAGGTGATGGGGAATGGGGAGTTATATAGTCAACTTCCTGGACCCATCCCTCTCCCTACTTCTGAAGGTCCCAGGTCTTTTCTTCTTAGAATCTCTCTCCCAGATCACTTCTGTTTATTCTCCTGAGCATAATAATGGCAATAATATTAATAATCATTATAATAAACATAACTAGAATTTACTGTGTTCTAGGCACCTCTAAAATACTTTACATATACCAATCACTTCATCTTCGCCACAATCCCGTGAAGAAGCTATTACAATTAGCCACACTTTACAGATTAAAAACAAACCAACGCTGAATCCTATTTAATTTGCTCTGTTTAAAATGAACCATTAGAATTGACAGAGGCTTTGAGATTTTGTTTATTTCTTCTCTTTCCCCACTAGTTTCTGGGAAGTAAGTTGACCAATGTGGATATTCATTTCCCCAAAGACAGGAAAGCTGCCAGTTCATCAGAAAGGCAAAAATAGACACAGTCAGTGAAGTTTTAGATAACTGTGAGATGTCAGCTGGGTCACCGTACTTGCAAGACTCAGGATAACCTAATGTCCCCATTTTATAACTTGTGGAAATCAATGGCCTTCCCCAGATTTTTGCAAATGTTTGGGGAACCTACCTGCTCACGGTCACCTCTACTCTAAGATCACATTTCTGCTGAACAGGTTTAGATTGTGGACCATCTCTGACATGACACAGCTACTCTCCTCCCCTCCCCCTCTCCCCTCTCCCCACGTGCTCTCCATTTGAGGAGCAAATGATGCTGAGGACTTGGAGAGACGGAGGCGTTTGTGTCAAAACAATACTAACAACTCAGGTTTGAATGTTGGAGATCCTCTTAAAGGCTGCTCAGCTCTCTCCCCACTGGGGGTTTTACTGCATCCCTGGCCTCTCCCTTTGCTCTCTTTTTATCTTGCTTCTGTCGTCTCCTCTTAGGAGTCTAAAATAATCTCTTCTGTTCTCATAGAGCAATTGAACTCCCTCTTTGCTCTACACTTCAGGGCCAGGTTTTACAACCTGAGAACCAACTTTATTTATCTACATGGACAATGAAATATTTTTTGAATCAAAGAATGCTTCCATCCTAAGATAAATTTGGAGGCCACTTGTTGAGATCATTAAAAAGATCTATATTAGACTTTCCTCTTATGTTATGTTAAAAGGAGATTTGATAGCTTCAGGCAAACGGACAATTCTTGAGATCCAGTAGGACTTCCATTGCCTGGCTCTCGGCAGCCTAGCCCGCAGGCAGGAGAGGTATATCCACGGTGCTCTACTCGGGTCAGTGTTATGACGAGACCTTGTGCATGAGGTGTAAGTGGGTGGGGAGAGCAGTGGAGCATTTATATAACATACAACTTCTGATTTTCTGTATTATAAAGCTAAAATGTGATAGTCAATAATAATATAATGCAATATGTAACATGTTTGTGAATATATGTTAGTGTTCTGAAAATAAATATAATTAGGAGAGCTATTTTCATGAGACTGAAAGAAAAGCCTAGAAAAGTTCTATGTCTATACATTGTTCAGTGTATCATACACACTATATGTATAAACCCTCTTCAGTACATTATAAAGGTAGGAAAGACTTGGATAATTTAAAAATAACATTGGAAAATTTGGTTAGCCATTTGGGGAAAAAAATATAATTGGAGTCATTTTGCACTTGCTAGAAGAATATATACTTGAATATTTATATAAGCTGGAAGTAAAGAAATCTTTTCAAAAATAAAAAAGAAATCTTTTCTAATCATGATATTAAAGACACTAAAGTAGATTTGATTGCCACATCAAAGCAATGCTCTAGGGGTGGTAGGAGCCTGAAAGGAATGAGCTTCATCTGGGGATGGGAAAATCTAAAAGCTGAAGGCATGGCCTCAGGACCAGATGGGCTCCCACAAGGTCAAGTTCCAGAGGAAGAGAATTGAGACAAAATTTACAAATACCAACAGGTCAATACTCCTTCTTGCACAATACTCCTTCCAAACATACCACACCACACCACACACACACACACACACACACACACACACACACACACACCACTGAAGGGCCAAACATAGGACATCAGTGTCCGTTTTAAGTACTAGAGGTGAATATAAAAGGAACCCAAAGACACAGGAGGGAAGTAAAGGAGAAACTACTCACACCGCTGGAGAGCCAAACAGAAGACTTGGAGCAAACATCCCAGGAGCAGCAGGAGCTTTCAGATAACACGCGCCTGTACTTTTCACAGAAAAGAAAGAGTATGTGACCTCTGTGGGGGGTGAAATAAAGGACGGAGTAAATAAGTCAGCTGAGATAAAACCAGGAAGCCAGGAGAGCTAAGAAAGCAAAGACCAAATAGCAATTAACAAATACGCAGCCTTGAAATAGTAACCAGAGCGTAATTTATGCGATGGCCAATTTAATGTGTGATGTAAAGAGCAAGTGCAAAAAATCACGTAAACTTCAGATGGAAACACAAAGAAATCCAAGTAGTTAGCAGAAGGAAGACAGGCGGCGAAGAGCCAGCACCTCCTTTTGAATGACGCTGTTGGTTGTTGAGCAAATGGTCGATCCCAACCCCCTTCTCCCTTGCTCTTTGTATGGGATGAAAAGAACTATACTCAGTACAGGGTGGGACAAAAACAGGTTACAGTTCTAGGCTTTTCCTCCAGTCTCACTGAAATAGCTCTTCTAACTCTATCTGTTTTCAGAACATTAATATATATTCACAAGTATTTCACTATTAATTCAATAATCAGTAAATAATAATACAAGAGTAAACTCTGATTTGCATACTCACAACTGTAAACTTACCTTTGCCCCACCCTGGATTTCTGCCTCCTCGGGAAGATATACATTTTCTGACCGGAAAACATGTTGAAACTACTTCAAGTGAGAAAAACAAGTTACAGAAGTGTACAGAAAAAAATTATTGTGTGTTACGGGCTGAATATGTGCCTCCCTCCATTCAAATGTTAACACCCTAATCCCTGGAAATCTAATAATCACCTCGTCTGTGCTACTTTATTATGGCAGGTCCAGCAAACTAATACAGCATGTGTGTGCCATAAAATAAAGCTGAAAAATTTTTGATCAAACTCTTGCTCAGTTTATTCCCGGAGGGGTGGTTCTATAAGGGATTTTAAATTATACATTTTATTTTACACATTTTTAGTTAAACATATTACACTGAGTTCAATTTCTTTCTTAACAGAAATAAGAAATTTAAAAAAATTAGGTAGCATCGCCCTAGCCGGTTTGGCTCAGTGGACAGAGCATTGGCCTGCATACTAAGGGTCCTGGCTTAGATTCCGGTCAAGGGCATGTACCTCGGTTACAGGCTCCCAGCCCTGGTCAGGGGCATGAGGGAAGCAACCAATAGATGTATTTCTCTCACATCGGTGTTTCTCTCTGTCTCTCCCTCTCCCGTACACTCTCTCTAGAAATCAATGGAGAAATATCTTCGGGTGAGGATTATAAGAAAAACTAAATAAATAAATAAAAATTAGGTAACATAAAAGAACGAAAAAAAGTCAAAGTGCATACTAACCAACACATCTCTGCATGTGGTCACAGATTTGCCTCTGAGCTGTCAGTGGTGAACTCATATGTCTTGTTGATTGTACAGTTCTCCATGTCCATGAGATTAAAGCCCCGATCAATGGTTAAGAGGTGTACACCTAGTGGTGATAGTGGTATCAGTCAAGAAGCTCCACGTGTCCTCCCAGAGAGGACATTGTAGGCATTCTTATCACTCCAAGTATGGCTGGGTCCGTGATGGCTGTTTTTCTACCAGCCCTCCGTCTCACAGGAAGTGCAAGCAAAGGCATTTTTATGGGGCCAGCATCAAATTGTACCCTCCAGTGTGTTACACATCTCACCTGGCCTGCTTTACTCGTTCACAGACCTGTCTGCTCTCTGTGGATGTTTAAAGTTGTGACCCCAGCCCTGGCTGGTGTGTTCAGTGGCTAGAGCATCGGCCCACGCACCAAAGGATCCCAGGTTTGATTCCCGTTGCAGGTTCACTCCCCATCCCTGGTCAGGTCAAGTGTGGGAGGCAACCAGTTTATGTGTCTCTCTCACATCGATGTTTCTCTCTTTCTCTCTCTCCTTCTCCCTCCCTCTCCCTCCTTTCTTCCCACTCTCTCTGAAAAAGCAATGGAAAAAATATCCTCAGGTGAGGATTAACAACAACAACACAACAAATTTGTGACCCCAGTGTCAACATGGATAGAGGCGGGCCTTATGGAGTGAGGCCCTCTTCTTTCTTCTGCCGTGAGAGCCCCTTTCACGTCCCGCGTGGTTCAGGGTTCCTGTTCAGGGTTCGGGTTCTGGAGAAGGCCGCACACAAATGAAAGAGACTAGAAAAGTATTAATTTGGGAAATGAGGGTCCAGGCAGGAGTCCACCTCTAGGGGGAGGAATACCCCTGCTCTGGCCTTGCTATCCCTTTTATTAAGGTTATGAGATACACCCCTATCCTTTAGGCAGGAAATTCCAATAATAGCCAATCAGCAAGAATTTACATAAAAGTAACAGGTGGAGGCTGCTTTAACTACCAATGTCTCAACTAAACAATGAGCGATTAGCTCCGACCATTCAGAGCAATTAAGGTTGACCAGCCTTTCGGATTTCCTTTTCACATTTCTCTGTTAGTGACAATGATCGGTTTCCGGCATTCCGTCCCTGATCAGCTGTGGGAAAACTCCACATCATCTACCTAGTAGTTTGATCTGGGGGTAAGAATTGAGGGTGCGATGTGTTATTGCAGGGGGGGTAGAGAAAAGAGCGTGGTCTTTTATCCCCTACCATATACTGAGCACTTACTGTATGTGAGTCAATTATGTGAAAAGTGAATTTCACTTATTATTTCATTGAAGCATTACAACAACCCTGTGAGGTACATTCTATTATAGTCTTCATTTAATAAAGGGGGCAGCTGAGCCTGAACGATGTTAAAAAAAATTGGTTAAATCCCTCAGCTAGTAGAGGGGGGAGACAGGATTTGAACCCATATTGTCTGGCTCTAAACTGATGTTCTCTTAATCACGGCGCCTTATCTAAGAAGGCCTGGCATCAAGTACTAGTGTGGCTACCTGCTTAGATGAATGATATCGCTTCCTGCCTCTGAGCCTAATTTTCCTCCTTGGTAGAGAGAGGGGCTTCACCTCGGAGCCCTCCAAAGACAGGCCTCCAGGTTAGCCATGCCAGGCGTGGGCCCACACCGTCATTTTGGTGAGCAGCCTGCATGGAAGACTTTACCAGCAGATGCGGCCTTGGCTTCAGCACAGGCTCTGGCTTAGCTGCGAGGAGGCACTTCTCTCCAGAGGGCAGAAGTAGTTGCCGGGGAAACTGCGGTGCCTCCTCTGCAATATCTGCCCAGGAGTTTGACCCCTCCATGGCCGGGCTGTGCCGCAAGATCTTGGAGTTCTTCTAGGGCCCTGCCTGCCTCCTCGTCCCTTCCCATCCCTACTTTTGCCTCTACTTCTCATCACTGTCCTGCCCCTGGTGACAGCGGATGCTGAAATACCTGCAACTCCAGGCATTGGGACCAGGGCATCTGTGGTCAGCAGGACCCCTATGAAAGGGCCACTTTCCAATACTGCTTTCCATCCGAGACCTGACTCCACAAGGAAGATGACTGTCATCCTCACTCGGCCTGTGCTCCATAGCGCTACACAGCCTAGCTGAGCCTATTGAGCCACGCTTTTTCTAAAAGCTGCTTTCTAAACAGTACTCAGGGCGGGCCTCCCTCGGAGAAAGGGCTGTAGTGGATTATCTTAGCCCAGCATCACCTCCACCTGCAATTGCTCCCCAATGCATGACAAAAACTACCTGGGAAGGGAATGGAATTAAGGAGACGGTAGTTGATGTTCCCTGAATCCAGAGATTTGTGTGCAGCATTTTAGGACAGGAGAAGTCCCAGAGATGGGCCGAGGAGAGTGGTGTGCATTCATTTCAAGCCCACGCTGGGGGCAGAGAGGTTGAGACTCTGTAGAAAGAAAGTAACGGGGCGGCATCAGCAGATAGTGGATTAAAAAACTGTGGTGCAGGAGAGATCAACCAAAGGACTTGTGTGCATGCACATGAGCCTAACCAGTGGTTAAGGACAATAGGGAGGTGGGGGCATGCGTGGGGAGGGGTGTGGGATGGGAATGGGGGGATGAGGACAAATCTGTGACACCTTAATCAATAAAGAAATTAAAAAAAAACACAAAAACTGTGGTACATCTACACAATGGAATACTACGCTGCTATAAAGAAAGAAGGAATTCTTACCATTTGCAACAGCATGGATGGGCCTGGAGAGCATTATGCTAAGCAAAATAAGCCACTCGGAGAAAGATAAATATCACAGGATCTCACTCATTTGTGGAATATAATGAACAACATAAACTGATGAACAAAAACAGATCCAGAGATAGAGAAGCATCGATCAGACTGTCAAACCTCAGAGGGAAGGTAGGGGAGGGTGGGGGTAAGGGGGAGAGATCAACCAAAGGACTTGTATGCATGCATATAAGCCTAACCAGTGGACACAGACACCAGGGGGGTGAGGCCATGAGTGGGGCGGGGGGGGGGGGGGTGGGAAACGGGGGGATAAGGACACATATGTGACACTGTAATCAATAAAGAAAAAAAAAAATTTTTTTTAAAGAGAAAGTAACAGGGCGGAAGTCACTGAACTCCCACACCCAGGGGCAACCTTGATAGATTCCCTCAGTGTTCAGATGGGAAATGAAGAGAATAGACCTGTGAATCAGTGGCAACCCTGGTTTCCCAAATGTCCTTTCCAGGTCCTTTCCACTGCAGCCCTTCTCACATTTGAAAGCTGCCTCCTCCTCCTCCAAGTGCACAATCTCTCTCCAACCGCAGGGCTCAGCAAAGGCCAGCGCCTGTGGATCCGGGTAACATGCCGTGTCCAGCCTTGATCTCTGGGGTATGCATAGGCCGGGCCTTTCAGGACCTAAGTTGCACTTTCTTGACTTGCCCTTTTTATTTTTTGCTTTATTGTTACTATTGCTTGGTGAGCAACCTTTTAAAAAATGTATCGAAATGTAACAAATACACTGTCAAATGCACGGACCTCAACTGTGCAGCTCTAGATCAAGATACAGAACATTTTCAACACCCTAGAAAGTTTCCTTTGGCCTCGACAAATACCCAAAAGGTAAGCACGATTCTGATCGCCATCACTAGAGATCGTTACTCACCCCTTTAACTTAATATTGCTAGATTTAAAAATGGAGCGCTACCAGAAGTTAGATCACAGCCTATACAATTTAGTTAAATTACCGAACACCAACTTTTAAAAATAATTTAATGGTTATTATACATTTTTTTAAACACATGTGCCTTTACGCTTTGCTCAGCTGACTTTTAGGATTCCCACTGACTACGGCTGAAAGGTCAAATTCTTTGCTGACTTTACAACTCTCCACCCACATTTCTAGTCTTATCTCTCACTCTCCCACCCATGATGCCATCCCTCCTCCAAGCTGGACTTCATTCTTCTCCATGGATACACCCAGCCTTATCACCCCTCTGGACTTTTTGCTCAATGACAGCCTCCTCTGCCTGAAATGCCACCCACCGGCTTCTTCACATCTCTAAACCATTCATACTTTCCAAGGCATAGCTTACAAGTCCCTCCTCCCTGCGGCCTCTCTTTAAATTGGAAGTGAGCTCTCACCCACTACTGAGCTCCCATTGTAGCCTATCCTTTCTTTTCTTAAAGCCGTAGCACTTCCCACCTTGCAGCAGAATTATCTAGTAACCTTCCAACTGGACTGTGGTCTATGAGGCAGGATCCATGTCACATGAAGCGTCTTTGATTTCCCACAGCACCTGGAATACACTGAGTGGCCAGATTATTATGATCTCTGAACGCATAATAATCTGGCCACTCAGCATATATATATATTAGAGGCTTGGTGCATGAATTCATGCATGGGTGGGTCTGGCCAGTATGGCCAGGGGAAGGGGACATGGGCAGTTGGCCAACCTGCCTGCTGGTCGAACTCCTGGTTGAGGGGACAATTTGCATATTAGCCTTTTATTATATAGGATATACACTGAGTGGCCAGATTATTATGCATTCAGAGATCATAATAATCTGGCCACTCAGTGTTTATTGAGGAATGGAGCGAGGATGCCTGAGGACAGAGCATGAGGAATATACTGAGTGAACACTGTGCTAGAGACTCTGAGGCATGAAACTTAAGAATGAAACACGAAGATGGAAGAGAACAGAGCTACTCAGGGGAACATGATGGTGGTGTGGGAATCAGTTAAAGTAAAGACTCAGTGAGGGCACATAGCTTTTGCTGGTGATTTCATGGGAGGAGGGTGTGGGGGTTGGTCAGTTGGGGGAGGAAGTACTTGTTTAGCAAGCTTAATTCCATATGCAACCTTAATTCCTCCTTGCCACATAATATATTTACATGTAACATAATATATCACCCCTAATCCAGGGATTAGATATCTTTGGGGGGCCTTATTCTGCCTATCACAGTTAGCAAACAAAGAGGGTCCACCATGGAAACATGGAGAAATAATCCTTATCCTTATTTTTCTTCTACTATTTTCATCCAGTAGAAAAATCTTTGGATCCAAAAGAAAAAAAGCAACACAGGTTGGAACCAAAATTCAAGATAGCTCTGGGCTCCTGGATCAGAATGGAATTCATCCCAAGATCCTGAGAATATAGAAGTGAGATTTCCAAATTGCCCATGGAGAATTTTGAGGATTTATGGAGAATAGTCAGCCTGTTAGGAGACCTGAAATGCACTAACTTAAAAAGGGAGAATGTAGATTCCCTCAACTATAGGTGAATGAGTTCAACATTGCTTCTGAAATAATTTTGAATGAAACATGGGAAAAAATGGTTTACATGCACCTAAAAGGGTTTATTGTGATTATGAGAGACAACATGGGTTCACTGAGAACAAGTCCCATCAGACAAGCCTTCTTTCCTCCGATTACATGGTTTCCTTCTGGTATGTCTAAGAAGGGAGACAGACAATGCGCATCAGCAGACTAAGCAGGACCTCATGGAGCTTTCCTACGCAGAGGCGGTAGTGGCTCATCTGCACGCGCTCAGTGGTGTGCTGGAGATGGCTCACAGGAGCTGACTGGGCAAATCTCTTCCCAACTCCATCTATATTCAGTGACATCACACTGGTAGTTTGAAACCTGCCGTTTTGGAAGTAGTTATGCCATGGAAATCAGCAAACACTACAAATCAGGGATTTTTTTTTTTCCTGAGGATTTGGTTGTTAAACATTTACCAGCACAAAACTGCCTGTACTCTTAAGTATCTAGTGCAGTGCCAAGACACAGCAGGTGCTCAATAACTGTTGTCCGAAAGAATAAATAACTTGAATAAGAAATTTGACAAAGTCTCCCATAATATGATGGTGGTCAAGAAAGAGACATTTTAACTGGATGCCAGTGCAACAAAAATCAAAAGGAAAAAAAAATAGAAAGGAAGGAAAAGGGAAAAAAATCCATGTCAAGTTGGCAGGCATTTTCTAAAAGTGGATTAAAGAGCTCTGTTTTTTTCCTGTGAGCCTTGAATCATTTTTATATCAACAGGAGAGAATGAGGATGTTGTATGATACAAAGAAACCTTCACCATCTGGAAGGATGGAGCTGAACTGAGCAAGATGGAATTTTACAGGGACACATATAAAGTCCTGTTCTTGGATTCAGTGAGAGCTAAAATAATAAAACAAACTATGCAAGTACAGGATGGGGGTGGGGGTGGAAGAACATAGCAGTGTGAGATGAGAAAACAGAGTCTAATGTCTCCACATTGGTCAGATGATGCCTTAAAGCCCTGTGCCAAGATTCAGTTGAATATTCTGAGAAGAGCAATTAGAGTGATAGGAGACACAAAAATTGTCATGAGAGGCATGATAGGAGAAATTTGGAGGCCTTTATTGGAGAAATATTTGGTGACTATTACACAGCCGGGACCATCACCTTGCTCAGCTCCAAGGGGGCACCATTTACGTTGTAGTCTAGGTGAACAGCAGCACCCAGAGCGGTGCGGTGCATGTCTGCACACTCACAAGGGCCACTCCTGCACGTGCACAAGGGGTTCCAATTCCAATAGCAGAAGCCCCTGAGAGTTCCATGTGAGCTCAATTTCAGCAAGAGCCTCAGAACTCCTGGAGAGGATTTTCTCTTGCCTTCGATAGGTTCACAGCAGAGGCTGGGTGACCAGATGTCTTGGACGTGCAATAGGGGATTCTGACAAGAGAAAAGCAAAAGGAGGGTGTCATTTGGATGAACTTTAATATGTTTGCAATTCTGAGAGCCACTAATCCCAGGGATCAGCTCACTAATCCCTGGGATTAGGGAAGTACTACCTGTGCTATGCATTGTATTAGGTGCTTTATATATATGATTTGATCTTCAAAACCACCCTAAGAAGTGGATGCTATTATCCTTAATCTGCAGATGAAGAAATTGATACTCAGAGATTTATTTGTCCATGGTCATCCAATGATTAAATAGCTCAGCCAAGATTTAAACCTGGGAGTATGTCACCTCTTGATTCTTCCTGCATCACTGGAGATTGGGAGGAGAGCTAACCACTCCACTCACTCTGGGGACTATTGGGCAGCAGGGTGACCAGTGTCAATACCGATGTTGGGATCAGGGGACTTGTGGGAGGAAGCTCATGGGAGAGAATGTGGAGCTGGAGCTGTGGGTGCTATTGACTGCCCACGTCTTACAGGTAAGATTTCATACCAGAACTAGCTTTGCTGGGCCAGACCCTTCGTTTGCGCCTCCCCTGTGCTGTCCTCAGACACACATCATGCCCTAAAGAAAATGAAGATGCGCAGAGAAACCCAGTTCCTGACTGAATGTCACTCTTCGGATTAACAAATGTGAGTCAGGAGTCCCCTTATCTTGCCTCTTCACCTGAGATACTGAAACTCAGGTCTTGATGGTGACTCTGTAGGCTCTTAATCAGCCCCAGGACTGTTTGCGTGGAGCCACAGACTGGAACTTCCCAGGAACTACCACGTAGCTGTCAAACCAGGAAGGCTGATCTTTGACTCATCCATTCATTATGCAACTAATGGGCACTGCAGCGCCGGGGTGTTCACCGTGCGTCACCACATGGCAGAGCCACACCTCTCCACGGCTGGAAGAGCTTGCCTGGCTGGCTCTTGAAGCATCAGATGTTGTTGACTTAGAAGAATCCATGCCTTTTCCATTATCTAATGAGCTATGTCAAGACCGGCGTTCCTGTTTGCTAGTAATTCTTCAGTGTGAGAATTTGGTGTGGGCTGATGTTGTGTCTTGGGCAATTACTTTGAATTTCTCTGGAGCCACCCCTGTTGACATGACTTGTACTCACAGCTAGGATTAAAGTCTACTTACTAACAGAAGGCAAACACCTGTCCGCACAATGAACACAGCTAAAATTATAGCCAGGGACTCAGATCTCATTCTCCTTCAGGCTCTCAGAGCACCATTCATTTTGGTCTTGCTATTTTTCTGTCTCAGTTACCTCCCTGCCATCCAGGTACTCTAGACCCCGCCAGTATTCTGTTGCTCTTTCTCTCCTTTTTAATCCTCCGAGGATATTTTTTCCATTGATTTCTAAAGAGGGTAGAAGGGTGGGGGAGGGAGAGAGAAACATCCACGTTCAGTGTGAGAGAGACACATCAGTTGGTTGCCTCCCACATGTGCCCCTACCAGGCCTGGGGAATCTGCAACCAAGATACATGCCCTTGACTCGGAATCAAACCCAGAACACTTTGGTCCATGGACCGATGTTCTAACCACTTAGCAAAACTGGCCAGGGCCCCTCTTTGTTCTTTTCATGTCAGTAAATATACCACAGAATCATAAAAATTGGCACTTCAGATAAAGAAATAAAGCACAGGATGGCTCATCCTACATCAAATAGCAAGTGAAATGCTCTTTCCACCCAATTACCATGCCACCTTCAATGAAAAGCTGTCGTAATGGGTGGCAGGACCGATGGGAAAGAAACTGGTAAAAGGTAGTGAATATCTTTATTTTTCTAGAAGACTCTAACATTGCCTTGGAATTCACCAAGCTCAGAACTCTACAGATTTGGCGGAATGGAACATTGAGAATGACTGAAAGGGGGCTCTAGTACACGCTGGGTGACAGCAGCTCCTTCAGATCATTCCAGCGATGACCCTAAAGCAGAGGGGCAGGTTGGGTTTAATTCTCTGTGGACAGCCCATGTCTCCCCAAGTGACCCAGTGTGCCCGCAACTGGGAGGTCTGTCTCTTCTACAGGAGCCAATCGCTGTAAGTCATCTTTCTGTACACGCTCAAGGTACAGTGCTGGGACACTCAGTGTGGGAACAGCTGAGTGAGGCTGGTGCTCTGACTCTCTAGCCTAAGGGCTCTGAGTGTGCACTCTGCTAGGCCCCTCCTCTTCTAGGGGCTGTATTCATACAGACGTGGTGACCACGGGGGTTGTAAAGGTTCTCTGGATAGAGGACTCCCTTCCTGCTTGAGGTCAGAGCCAAAAATGACTTCATTCACACAACACTCCGGCATTTCCTGTGCAGGATGATTAAATGCCTCTGTGGCAGTCGGAATGTTTAATCACTTTTTGCTCAGTATCTCCTATTGCATGATACCAGTCCTCTCATCCTCCATTATCCATCAGAAAGGCAGACTAGGCCTGACCGGTTTGGCTCAGTGGATAGAGTGTCGACCTGCAGACTGAAAGGTCCCAGGTTCGATTCCGGTCAAGGGCATGTACCTTGGTTGTGGGCACATCCCTAGTAGGAGGTGTGCCGGAGGCAGCTGATCAATGTTTCTCTCTCATCGATGTTTCTAACTCTCTCTCCCTCTCCCTTCCTCTCTGTAAAAAATCAATAAAATATATTAAAAAAAAAAAAAAGAAAGGCAGACTAGTTGGTGAATAGTTTGAGTTCTTCAGCAGCAATACACAAGAAATATAGTGAGGTGCTATCTGTGTCATTCTATTGAAGAAATCAGAGGAACCTTTGATGGATGGAGATGTTTCCTACCTATATCCATTTTCAATTGAGACAGGCTGCTGGCTGCACACTGGTTATCTCTTATCCAGGGCTGTTGAGAATTCCAAAGATGGCTTCTTCCTCATTAGAGCCCTCCTGAATGGATACCTCCTGAAAGAAAGAAATTAAAAATAAAATTGGCCATATGTATGAGCATGTCTGTAGATTTAATTCCTAGAAGTGGAACTTTTAGGTCAAAAGACATGTGAGCTGTCATTTTCATGCTGAAAATCGTACCAATTTATACTTCCACCAGCAATGTGGGAGAGTGCTTGTTTTCCTATACCCTTGTAAACTGTACCAATTTTATAGGTGAGAAAATAAAATAAAAATTTTTACTTAACTGTGAAAAAAAACCCATGCTAAGTTTTCTGTGAGTTCCTGGATAATCAGGGCCTCAGCCAGACTACAAGGGCTAAATTAGCCTGTGGGTGGGAATTCTGAAAACACTGGGGAGTTCACATGCAAGAATCCCTGGTTGATTTATCATCTGTAAAAGGAATAGAATCATTCCAACCTCATGAGGTTCTTGGGAGGAATAGAGGCTCATGGATCTGGCACAATTAGATAGTCAAATGTTACTTCTCTCCTTTTCCGTTAACCACTGAGTGAGAAGCTAATCCTGAGAAACATTACTTACAGAAGTAACTTGCTTTGCAGAAGTGCAGTTTTTGAGGATCTCACAACAGAGGAAGTTCAGGAAATGTCAAAGTCAAACTTGAATTCACACAGATGAGATACTATCATGTGGCATCTGGAAAGATTTGAGTTTGATAATTCTTCCAGTCAAATACCAGAAAAAATAATTCATAGCGACTTGTAACACAATAGAAATTATACTAGAAAACCCCGTGAGCCCGGCCTGATGTGGTTCAGCAGTTGAGCATCAATCCAGGAACCAAGAGGTCACTGGTTCAATTCCTAGTCAGGGCACATGCCTGGGTTGCAGGCTCCATCCCCAGTAGGGGGTGTGCAGGAGGCACCTAATAGATGATATTCCTCTCTCATCAGTGTTTCTATCTCTCCCTCTCCCTTCCTCTCTCTCAAAAAAATAAATAAAAACATATATTTTTTTAAAAAATAGAGAGCCCTGGCCAGTTTGGCTCAGTGGATAGAGCATCAGCCTGTGGAATGAAGGGTCCTTGGTTCGATTTTCGTCAAGGGCAGGTACTTGGGTGGCAGGCTTGATCCCCGGCCCCAGTCAGGCCCGTGCAAGAATCAATCAATTTATGTGTCTCTCTCACATCAATGTTTCTCTCTCTTGGTCTCTCCCCCTCCCTTCCACTCTCTCTAAAAAAAACTCACAACAAACTATGTGAGTTTTCCCCCAACATTCAAACCAGGAAAGAGACTAATCCTGGGACAGCTCTTCACCAAAAACTCAGTCTTGAGAGCTCTGAAAGGGAGACACTCTGCTACCCATTGGACAAACATATACTAGTATAGACATGCTGTACTGTCCCCTTACAGCGCTCACTTCCAAATCAGCGTCTCCATGGATATCTTAGTGATGGAGTCTGGATTACCTGGTTATGCCATAGGTGACAAGAAAACTAGGAAAGAGAGTTTCTTGGTTTTTAACCTTGGGGGTCAGTGAGATTTATCAGGTGATAAATTCCTAAGACATAGTAAGGGTGCTCAAAAATTGCTGGACAGCCAGAAAATGTGATGAATAGCTACAGCGTAGTCAACTGGTTTGTCTAACACATATAGCCTTCTTGCATACGTGCGGGTGATCTGTAGTCTTTCTCTAGTTCTCTCTGGATTCTGTCTTTCTATCCTGTAACCTATATATTATATTTTAAAGATAACAACATCACCAAAACCCTCCATATAAATTAGGGAGGGAATAGAAAAGAGAACAATAAATTATGACACAACAAGGAAAAAATAGAAGTGCATAGTATAGCCTTCGCCCACAATTTATCACATGGTTTTCTTTCCTCCACCATCCATTCCGTGCTTCTTTCTCCCTGGGAGCTAGTATGTTGGCTGGATGATTCTGTACATGCTTTTCATGAAAAACATTACTTAACAAAGAAGTACTGGGATATTGTGAAATAATTAATATGGATATATGTATATATTGGTCTCTGCCCCGCTTCTGACATAGAGGTCTTAAAACCTTTGTAAATTCCTAAGCACAGCAGGATTGCCCTAGTCAGTTTGGCTCAGTGGATAGTGTCGGCCTGCACACTGAAGGGTCCCGGGTTTGATTCTGGTCAAGGGCACATACCTCAGTTGCAGGCTCCAAGGCCTGGGAGGTAACCGATCAATGTGTCTCACATAGATGCCTCTGTCTCTCTCCCACCTTTGCACTCTCTCTAAAAATCAATGTGGGGGATCCCCAAGAGAGGTTTAAAAACAAAAACAAAAAACAGTGGGAGCACTTTTTATTCTAATGAGGGGACTCTGGGTGGGCTCCTGGATAGAGGGTGGTCATCAGAAAGACCAAGGCATAATTAGAAGCTTGGCCTTTTCACCCCTCCCTCCCCCCATTCTCCAGAGAAGGGAGAAGGGAGAAGGGAGAAGGGAGAAGGGAGAAGGGAGAAGGGAGAAGGGAGAAGGGAGAAGGGAGAAGGGAGAAGGGAGAAGGGAGAAGGGAGAAGGGAGAAGGGAGAAGGGAGAGCGGTTGGAAAGGCAGTTGATAATTGACCATGCCTATGTGAGGAAGCCTCCATAAAATCCCGAAAGTATGGGGTTTCGAGGGCTTCCAGATGGTTGAGCACATCCACCTACCAGGAAGGTGACTCACCCCAATGCTACAAGGACAGGAGCTCCTACGCTAGGGACCCTGCCACACCTTGCCCTATATATCTTTTCATCCATATCCTTCTTCACAGCCTTTAATAAACTGGTGAACGTAAGTGAAGTGTTTCTCCGAGTTCTATGAGCCCCTCTAGCCAGTTAATGGAACCCGAGGAGGGGGTTGTGGAGACCTCAGACTTTTAGTGACTCACAGGTGACCACCTGGGCTTGCAGCTGGCATCTGTCTGAAGTGGGGTGGGATCAGCCCTGTAGGCCTGAACCCTTAACCTGTGGGATTGGGTTGAATTCAACTGCAGGACTCCCAGCTGGTGTCTCAGAGGACTGCTCGATGCCAGGAAACCTTCACAGAAAGCCACGGGAGGAAGAACTGGTTCTTGTCCCTTACAGAGGTACAAGTTATGTCCCGGGTTTCAGACAAACCTCCTCCCTGCCTCCATTGTGTAACAGCAACCCCAGTTCTCCTTGATAATCAGGATAAACCATGCTAGTGGACACCATAACCCACTTTGGCCTGTTCTTCAAGTGATATGAGGAGCCCCAAACGGCCAGGTGACGGTTTCAGCTCCTACTTCGGTGTCATCACTTTCGTGTCGCTGGTGGAAACATTCCTCTGAACCAGCAGAGCTCAGAGCTGTGGAAACGAGCAGCAACATTTTCCTAAGTGGGTCATCAGATGCAATAGTCAAAGATGCCTCACCCACCAGTTCATTTTTTCCTTGCTTTCGGTCCTGCTCAGTCCTGGCAGCATTGTGGGTCATGCGGTAAAAGGGTCAAATCAGCATGCCTTAATGTGGTAGACAGTGCCTCCCAAATCCAAAGAGGTATGCCAAGCAGGGTGCCTCTTTCTTAATCGTAGGAGTTGCATCTGCCTCCTCCTTTGAAGGAGACACTCAACTCCCTAGACCCGTGGTCGGCAAACGGCGGTTTGCGAGCCACATGTGGCCCTTTGGCCCCTTGAGTGTGGCTCTTCCACAAAATACCACGGCCTGGGCGAGTCTATTTTGAAAAAGTGGCATTAGAAGAAGTTTAATTTTTAAAAATCTGGCTCTCGCCGAAACCGGTTTGGCTCAATGGATGGAGCGTCGGTCTGCGGACTGAAAGGTCCCAGGTTCGATTCCGGTCAAGGGCATGTACATTGGCTGTGGGCACATCCCTGGTAGGGGGTGTGCAGGAGGCAGCTGGTCGATGATTCTCTCTCATCGATGTTTCTAGCTCTCTATCACTCTCCCTTCCTCTCTGTAAAAAATCAATAAAATATATTTAAAAAAAATCTGGCTCTCAAAAGAAATTTCAGTCGTAGTACTGTTGATATTTGGCTCTGTGGACTAATGAGTTTGCCGACCACTGTCCTAGACTTTATGTGGGATTGATACCTTCATGAAGTGGTAGCCCCTATATTTTCTTGGGATACACCTCTTACGTTAGGCACATATGCATCTTACCCAAGAGGGTATCTAAAACACCTGCTGCCTGGCTGGTGTGGCTCAGTGGTTGATCATTGACCTATAAACTAGGAGGCATTTCTCCCTCTCCATTTTTCTCTCAAATCTATAAAAATATTTCAAAAAAAAAAAAAAAAGCGCCTGCTACATCCTGGCCTCTAAGTCCTATTAGTTTGATATCATCAATGGGCCAACTACATGTCCATTTATGACATTCTGGGCTAAGGATCACCCTGGGGCCTCAGAGGGGAGGAAGGTCATTGCAGGACAGTAAGAAGAGCAGATGTTCAGTCATGAGAAGCTTGCCATGCCCTATAGATAGGTCAAAAAGATTTCTCTCTGATAATCTCTTTTAATTAGGCAAGGCCCCTAATTAGAATTTTTCCATGTAGTTGAGTGTAGGTGGGGGTGGGGCAGAAGTTTCCCTTGAGCCTGCAGGGTCTTGGTTACCTTTAGCTCAGAACAATCCACATACCACAGAGGCATATCTTGGGGTGACTCATTCTGAACTCCTATAATATCATTGTGGGCTCCCCCACAAAGGAGGAAGAGTACCTGTCTCAGTGGGATTCGGGGTACTTTGAATCACATGAATCCCTCCCAAATTCAATTCTTGGGGACCTACTTCTTTGTGGTCAATGCCATAACTTCTGCAATAGTCCTGAGGAAGCTATAAATTCAATAGAGTTTTAATTTGACATCTTGTAGAATCAAACGTTGAATATTAGGTAGCAGCAGGGAATGCCAAGCTGGTCATCAAATCTAAGAGTGACCAGGTGGCGGGAACAGGGAGATAACATCAACAGCGCTGAGAGCCAGTCATGCTCAGGAAGGAATTGGAGGGACGGCCTGGAGAGGTCAGGGCGAGGTAGGAAGTCAGGGGAAGTCCGCTGTGATCCTGACATGGACTTTCCCTGGGTCTCGGCCTCCTGGGACTTGGAGAGGTCAGAACCTCATAAAGACAGACAAGAGGCTCCAGTCTTGCTGTCAGTCCTGCAATGGCCTGGTTTTCTTTCCTTCGTCAATACTTGTTCCTCCTGGCTGATGAGCATTCAGTTTATCCTGGAAGCTCAGAAATTTCACCAGGACACTCTGTGTGAGTGTGTCTCTTCATTACACGCCCCTGGGACTAGGAGTCCTATATATCAAAATCATCAACTGGTTTTCTTCTACCTCCTCCTTTCTCTTCCTGGAACTTTTATAATTAGGCTATGAAGTCTCCACCTGATGGACCCACTGTATCTTGTATCTGAGCATTTTTCTTCATATTTACTTTTGTTTTGCTCTGAGTTGTTGGGACGTGCCCCCCGCAACTCCCCCCCCCCCCCCCGCAACACGAATTTGGTTTTCAGAAGTAATCATCCTCTTTCATTTCTACATTGAATTTCTAAACTTAGAAGTCATGCTCTTTAGTTCCATAATTTCATTTTTTGTGCTCTAACTCTGTCTTCTCCAACGTTCTCATTATGTTCTTCCCCCTCATTATATTTTCATTGAATTTCTCTCCCGTGCCTCCCCTTAGTTCTGCCTCAACTTACTCACATCTTCTGGCCATTGTGTTTGGTCTCTTTCCTGAAAATGACCTGTTCCCTTTGTTTGTCATCTCTCTTGCCTGATAATCTGGTGGCAAGCCAGCGGTTGGAACCTCTCAAGCCGTGGTGGGCTGACTGCGGCTGTCAGATGGGACAGCGACAACAGGGACAGGAAGCAGGGACTTTCCTGTGGACGCTTTTGTGGCCGAGGTCTCTGTTCTCAGATACAAGAAAGTGAAACCTTTCTAGTCCTGCTGGCATCAGCGGGACGATGTCCGTTTCCCCAGAGGTGGTCCCAGCAAACAGGCAAAGCACCAGATTTGGATTCCCGCCCTGTGTCCCGACTCTTCCTTTCGGGGCTGAGCTGTCCCAGCTGGGAGGACTGAGATCTGAAGCGTCTATACAGGTTGTCGTTTCCCCAGAATTCCCTAAGGATGGGCAGCGCGGGTCTGCTGGCCCCATCAGTGGGGCCCCTGAGGACAGGGACTGTTTCCTCCGTGCTCTCTGCAGTTTTGACTCAATCTCATTACACACAGCCATGATGGTAACTCCTCTTCACACACACACACACCCTCCCCCTTGGGCTAACCATGAAAACAAAGTAAAACATTTCAGTTTCAGTGACCCTGGGGACAAAGTTCCAAATTGCAGTTTCTAAAAAAAAAAAAACTTTTTTTTTTTTTAAAGAAAACTGTTAACTCTTCAACAAGTTTTCCTCTGTCTCCATTTCCCCTTTTACCAGAAGTGATGTTGGCCAACCAACATCTGTCATCCCATCTGGCCTGCTCTGCGGATTCCTTCGTGTTGTCGCAACCTCTGGTGATTACACTTCCTTGGGCCGCTCTGGGGTTCCTGATCCAAATTCCAACGTGCAGAGGAGGAGGATTCCCCTCATGCCACCAAGCACGGCTCAGGACCAGCTGGGTGGCCAAGAATTCAACTCATTTCCGACCCTCTCTACTGGAGAGAGCGCCACATCCCACAGGCTGGCTCAGGGCTCAGGCCTCCAAGACTGCCCCTCCCCCACTCAGATGCTGATGGCAAGTCCAGGTTGTCACCTGTGCTTTTGACTGATCTGCTCTGGATGGGGGTTTGTACTGCACCCTAAATCAGCTTGTAGAACTCAGAGAATCATCTTGCTCACTAGATGGTTGGTCGATGACAAAAGGATGTGACTCGGGAACAGCCGGAGGGAAGAATCTCGTAGGGCAAGGCATGGGGAGAATATCTCAGAGCTTCCATGTCTTCTCCAGATGCGCGTCTCTCCCCAAACCTCCCCGTGTTCGCCAGCCGGAAGCTGTCTGAATCCCACCCTTTTGGGTTTGCGTGGAGGCTTTATGACATAGGCGCCGTTGATTAAATCGTTGTCCGTTGGGGATGGCTTCTCCTATCCCCAGAGGTCAGGGGACTTCCAACCCCCTGGTCACATGGTAGGTTCTCCTGGCACTTAGCCTCCATCACGGGTGCAGTCCAAAAGCCACCTCATTAGCTTCACAAAAGGCATCTTGACTGCTCTCATCATTTAGGAAATTCTAAGGGCTTTTGGAGCTCTGTGCCGAAAAGGGGACGGATACTAATTATATGTTTTTTAATCATAAATCACACGGTCCCAGCCACGTCACCTAGAAATCAAAAGATAGTCCTAAAAGCTGAGCCTCAACTATCCCACTTCCAAGGTCACCACCTGCACTCCACTGCCCTTCACTTGTGCAAAATGCATTCCCTCGTGTGCTAACCTTCACTGCAATGTTCTTCAAGGTGTGCTAGAAAGTGCTTGCATCAGGACCTTAGGGAAGCTTACACAGGGTTAGAATTCTTGGTTTTACCACATGGCAGTGGAGCACTGTCGTTGGCATTTAAAACAGTTCTCATTCAGCCCTGGCTGGTGTGGCTCAGTGGGTTGAGCATTGTCCCATGTACCAAAAGGTCACCAGTTTGCTTCCTAGTCAGGGCACATGCCTGGGCTTCCGGCTCCATCCCCAGTAGGGGACATGCAGGAGGCAGCCCATCAATGTTTCTCTCTCATCAATGTTTCTCTCTCCCCCTTCCTCTCTCTCTAGAATGAATAAAAACATATTTTTTAAAAAATAACGAAGAACTAAAGTAATTATTCATACAACAGTGTGGGAGCCATGGAAGCTACAAAGCCACAAAGAAGAAAATTCCCTTCCAGGGGACCAGTTCTAGAAAGACCTCAACCCCCACACTCACTACTCTCACTGCCCAGAGTCAGAGAACCTCAGAAACTACCTTTGAATTACCCCAAACCAGCTGTCCATTAAAAGAATAGTTGGCCCTAGCTGGTTTGGCTCAGTGGATAGAGCGTCGGTCTGTGGACTGAATGGTCCCAAGTTCTATTCCGGTCAAGGGCACATGCCCGGGGTTGCAGGCTCCATCCCCAGTAGGGGGCATGCAGGAGGCAGCCGATCAATGATTCTCTTTCATCATTGGTGTTTCTATCTCTCTCTCCCTCTCCCTTCCTCTCTGAAATTAATAAAAATGTATTTAAAAAAAAGAATAGTTGGACACAGTCCAGCCAGGTAAAATTCTTCGAATGTTGCCCATGCCACAGGTGCATCTCACTCCACATAGGTGTGCAATGCCCTGCTGTGAACACCAGGTTCTCTCAGCCTCCAGCTTCTGTGGACTATTCTTGCAGGAGTGCAGGCCTGTACAATGAAGTCTTGCAACTGCTTGCTAGGCCTTGCAACTCAGTCCATTGGCTCCCGCACTCTGGACAGCATTATATGGGCTACAAAGGCACTACTCATAATCCGATTGAGTTTTCTCCTCAAACACTACTTACCCTGAAGTACCAGGGATGAGGATCAGTTGCTCTAAAAAACATCATGCAAACCCTCTCCACCAGACTGTGAACAATTCTTTTCTTCAGGCCTTGAAGTAAGAAGAGAGACTTTGTTCAGGGGGTAACCAAGCATTCATTTTCACTCCGTGACCACAGCCTTGCACTCGAGGTCCTTATTTTAGGAACACAAAGCTGTTATTGAGAATGTGGCTTTTCATCTGCATTAACTCCTCTAATTCTCACATCGACCCTGACGCATAGGTAACACTGGGGGCACAGAGAGGTCCGGGGAGCAAATGTTGATGCTGGAAAGCGCACCCCAGCAGTCTGGCTCCAGGGCCTGCACTCCTCTGTGATTAGCTACGGGCATAAGATTAGCGATAAAGGCATGCTTATCTTTATTTGCTCATTAATTGATTCAGGAGAATGGACTTCGTGTCACGTCCTAAGCTACGTGCTTGGGGCACAAAGGTGAGTGTTACTGACTTCCCTGCCCTTGATATTCCCAGTCTAATAATGAACAATTAAAGGGGCAGTTAAAATAGTGTTAAGTGCTAGGGCGGAAGTGAGGGGTGAGGCTGTGGAGGCATAGATGGCGGGCCGGGGCCGGGAGGGAGTGGGGTGGTACACAGCCACGGGAAGCTAAGTCACGGAGTTGGCATCTGAATCGAGTCCCCAGGGTGGGGTGAGGGTCAATTAGAGGAATTAGGGGATCTGGTTGAGGAAGCAACATGCACCAAGGCCCAGAGCAGGAAAGGGAGGGGCGTTTACTATGAAGAGAGTTTATGTGAGTGGGTTTAGGGAGATGGCGAGAGATGAGGCTAAAGGGGTTGGCAGGGACCTAACCTAAAGGGCCTCTCTGTTGTGAGAAAAGCTTAGGCTTTACCCTGGAAGTACTATCAGGCCATTGAAGTATCTTGAGTAGAGGTTTTCTTTATAGCAAGAAGATACTTGTGGCCACGGGAGGGAGGGATGGTCTTACAAACTCAAGGCGTTCCCATTTGATGCGCTCTATTAAAAAACCAGACGTGGTTGTCACCAGGTAGTTTTATTTACTTGCAGCAAGTAAAGGAAACAGTAGATTCACATCCAATGAGTGAATTCAAACAATATATCCCACTAAGCGTCAGAAGGAAACGAACTGTTTTCATCCATGTAAATAGTCTTGTGGTAGGTACTAATCTTCTCTATCAAATAAATGATATACGTAAAGCGTTTTACCTTCAACTAGCCTTATAGTAGCTTAGATTCTTGTTCTGTAGGTCTACATCTGGCTTTCTAGAACAATGTTTGAGTTAGAATATGGATGGCAATTTAAAAACCTGGGTTTCTTTTTTAATTTTAGGGTTCCTGTAACAAGTGGTAAAGCTGTTGTAGGCAGAACTTGAAACGCGGTCCAGTGGTGTAAGGTTCGGCACTGGGGGCTGATACATCCGGGGCCGCTCCCAGCTCTGCGGGCCACTGTCGCCTCACCCTTGTGATCACCACTTCCACAGTGGCCATCTCACCTTCTTTACTTTTAAGGGCGAGGGCTCGCTGAAATGTGCCTAGCTGTAAAATTCTAAGACTTAACACTCAACTTTGTGTTAATCATTTCTTAAACGTTAGGGTTTAACAAACTATAAAGAATGAGCTTGATGACTGGGCCAAGGTGTAGAAGTGGGGCCACGGCCAGACCCCTCTCGGCCTCCCCACACCCCTCTCCTGGGGCTGGCTCTCCAGCTAAGCATCTTCTCCTTCCTCCAATGGGTGGTCCAATAGGCCTGGGAGAGTCTCGGCCTGGGAGCCTGGCCCTGGTCAGTGTGTGGGTGCCGCTTAGTCTACCTGGCATTTAGGTCTTCAGCTGCACTGCCATTCCATTCCTTTCCCTGGATCTGCGTTCCTACCTATGTGAGCCCAGGTGAGGGGGTGGGAGGTGGGGAGCAGAGGTACCAATGCGTCTTTTCTAAATGTTCTATGGGCTATTGCTTCTCAGGTCTGTCTGCTCAGTAAACAATGAGCCGAGTAATTAAGCCAGAATCTCTGTGGGCAATTCTAACATGCAACCGTGTTAGAATGATGTCCAAAAGCCGGACTCTGAGTCATTAGTCTGCCTGTAGCACTGGGAAAATGAAGATTTCAAAACCCACACCTCACAGAATTGTTCTAATAATTCCGATGCAAATGGTGGAACATGTTAACGTTATTTATAAAAATACAAAAGACAGGAAACAAAAATGCAGTATTGCTCATGTTTTGATTGTATTCAAATTTTTATTTTTTGAACAAAAAACATAAGGACAATGATTTTAAATAATAAAACATGGTATAGTCTAGATACTTTTAAAAAGACAGTTTATTAAATTTAGACTCCTACAGTTCTGTTGTGATGCTTTCTTCGACATTTATATTATTATTTTTTTAATCATTTTATTACCACTCTAAACTCGCTAAACAAAAAAAATCACTCTGTCTGCTCCCACGAAGCTTCACTTTAAAGAAACCCTCCACTCCCACATCAAACACACACAGAACAGTCATGTTTTATTTACAGAACACAGGAAGTCTGTCCAGCCATTTAGGTTTTGTTGTTCCCTTGCCCATGCTGAGCTCAGCAGAAAGCTAAGTAATAAGCATGATTTCGCTTCAGCAGGCCAAGGGTGGCATCAACCAAACTTCATGAAACAACCAACAAGTTACAAACATGGTCAGCAAGAGTCAACTTGTCCAACAGTGATTGAAAAGCATACACACGGAGTGGGTCACAACTAGACTGGCTTTCACTGTGCAACTTTCCTCAGGGAACAATACCACCCATTTCACATGGAAAGGAGGATGCATCGAAGCCTTTGTTCATGAAGAAGATGCCCTTCAAAACAAACTCGTCATAAGGCAAAAGGAAAAAGAAAAAGAATGAAGTAGTTTGGCCCAGAGAGAGGCTTGTATACAATGTGTATACACAGTATATATATATACACATTATAGATATATTACAATTTAAACTATGTATATAGTCATTCGACAATTAAATGAATTGGCTCAGTGCAGTGAACAAGTGTTCATTTTTCTACAAATTGTAGTTATTGCTAATATGCTACACATGAGAGTCTGACATGGAAACCGAGTAACTCAGAATGAAAGCTGCCATATTGCCAGCGTCAGCCCCGCAGCAGGCGTTCATACGGACAACATGCCATCCCTGCCTCAAGGAAAAGCAAACATTCCGCTACCAAAAAAGGAAGAAAAGAAAAAAAAAAAGAAGGAAAAAGAAAAAGGCTTATGCACTGTCCCTTACATATTTGCCTATTTTTAAAAAAGCAAAAAACAAGTCCAGTTCACCACAAGCTAAGCACAACCTGACAAGCAAGTTCAGCGGCCTGGAGGGAGGGGAGAGGGAAATCCGGCATGCATTTACATGGAGCACTGTGCTAGTCTATTTTGTCATACAAACTGGAATACAAAAATCCAATTTAAATAAGACTAGACTAACTGTAATAGTAAAAAAAAAAACCCCAAAAAACAAATAAAGCAGAAAAACAACCACACGCACAGTAGACTTGGTTGATACTGATTATTTAAGAGTAAAAGTCATCCTGTCCCCTCTTATACCCCACTGCAATTTATTTATTGATGGCTAGAATATTTACTTAAAAAAGATATTAAATACCTGTAATTACATTCTTTTCAACAATAAGACATACTGTTTAAGAAAATAGCTCATGTGTGAAATGTGTCTGAAATGCATTTTTCCTCACAACTATCAAAACATCCACTCACACTTAAAACAACCCCCCCAACATCCCCCCGCCCCCCAAAATGGTTAAGGAAAGATGGGGTGGGTCAGGTGAGGGACAGGGAAGGAAAGGGTTACCAGCACAGTGATTAACAATGGTTCAAGACAGAACCAACCAGAGTTGGTCAAAAAGATGCCTTCAATACATGGCTATGATTAAAAACCAAACTCAACCACTTTGGGTTCATTGCAGTGACACCAAAAAAAAAAAAAAAAATTCCTCACAGATTTGTAGAAATACTAGACTCCAGCTCGTTTGTTATTATTATTTTGTAAAGTTTTTCCATTTGTTTTTGCAAGGCCTGGCTACCTTGTTCCACTTTTTAGCTGCTCTGCAACAACTACGAGAGGTAGGCATAAAGCGTGAAAGTTTCCCGTTGGTACCTCACTGTGGATTGTGCACTGCGGAGTACCATTCACTTTAGTCTGTTCAGGACCCCAAAACAAAGCTGCTGCCATTCCACAAATATTCTAAGAGTGCACTCCCAAATAAGAAACTTTCTCTACTGAAGGATACTGTCAGTGTTTGCTGCAGAGCATTTATATATATATGTATGTATACGTATATGTATATGTATATACATGTGTATACATGTATATTTATGTATATATACACACACACATACATATATACATACATATACACACACACATATATATATATTTAAAAAAAAAACAACCAAACCCAGGTTCCTAGAACCAATTCTCTTGATTCTCTACTTCCACAAAATAATGTATACCATTTGGCCAAGACTACAGATGTGTTTCTTTTTTTTTTTTTTTTCACAGATGCAAGTGCCATGCAAAAAATAAGTTAAAGAACAGATACCAAAACATACATGTGATAAAACTACTGAAGGTAGGTCTTTAAAAGCATTTATATAAACATAATTTATAATACTTCTTCTTTCTCCTGTATGTACAGTCACAAAGCTGTAGTTATACATCTAGGATTTCCTCTGCGGTGCCCCCACAGCGCAACCTGTAGCGGCCAGTTCTCCAGCTTATCGTAGGGTCCCATAATGCTGACAAAAAAATGTATATTGTCATGGATTCACGGATGAACCAAGCTACGGCATAATCAAGTTTTGAAAAACACAGTGTGCCACCCTATGAATTAAAAAAAGAAAGAAAGAATTGATTTACTATCAGACTAAAGACACAGTTAAAAAATAAACATTTTTGAATTCACATTTTTAAGTATACTACACAAAAATCAAGTCTGTTTTAAAAAAAAAATCTGTTTCTTAAGATAACTTAACTGTCATGCAATATTATAATGGTAAAGAAAATGTTGCTGGTAGCTCAGTGGTTAGAGGCAAGGACCGAAGGGTTGTGGGCTCAAGGGCATGTAAATCAGTTGCAGGTTCAATGCCGGCCCGTGGGGGCGTGAGACGGAGTCAACCAATCATCAATCGATGATGTATCTCTCTCACATAGATGTTTCTCTCTCTGGAGCTCTTCTCCTCCTTTCCACTCTCTCTAAAAATCAATGGAAAAATATCCAACCAGCGTGGCTTAGTGGTTGAGTGTTGACCTATGAACCAGGAGGTCATGGTTCAATTCCCGGTCAGGGCACATGCCCGGGTTGTGGGCTCCATCACCAGTGGGGGGTGTGCAGGAGGCAGCTGATCAATGATTCTCTCTCATCACTGATGTTTCTATCTCTTTCTCCCTCTCCCTTCCTCTCTGAAATCAATAAAAATATATTTTAAAAAAATATCCTCATACCTGGGGTGAGGATTAAAACATATAATAAAAATTTTAATCATCTATATACACTGAGTGGCCAGATTATTATGATCTCTGAATGTATAATAATCTGGCCACTCAGTGTATATCCTATATAATAAAAGGCTAATATGCAAATTGTCCCCTCAACCAGGAGTTCGACCAGCAGGCAGGCCAGCCAACCGCCCATGTCCCCTCCCCCTGGCCAGGCTGGCCGAACCTCACCCATGCATGAATTCATGCACCGGGCCTCTAATATACACACATATATATACACACTATATATATATATATATATATATATACATATACATATATATACACATACATACACACACACATACATACACACACACACACATATACACACACACATACATATATGTATATGTATAAAATATATATATATATACACATATATATTTATACATATACATATATGGGAAGGGAGGAGGGGGGAGGGAGGGAAGAGATTAATCAAAGATCTTATATGCATACTAGAGGCCTGGTGCACAGATTCATGCACAAGTGGGGTCCCTCGGCCTGGCCTGCGGGGACCTGTGGGGACCGGGCCGGAAATGGCAGTCCAACATCCCCCGAGGGGTCCCAGATTGTGAGCGGGCACAGGCCAGGCCGAGGGACCCCACTGGTGCACGAATCCGTGCACCAGGCCTCTAGTGAGTAAATAAGAAGCATTTAAAAACTGCTAGCCTAATATATTCTGAGTGAATACTTTTTAATTTAACATCATTGTTATTTTTCTTTGAGCCCTAATAACAGTACCTGCATAACAACTGAAAGCTGAAAATCAAGTTGAGTTTTGGGTCCACATTCCAACAACAAAAGAAATGTTTAAACTTGATATTAACCTTCAATGGGAAGCTATCTGATCTTTTCTACCTTTAATAAATTAAAAAGTGGTTTGCTTTTTTAAAATTCTCATGCAAAGACACGTTTTTATTGACTTAGTTTGAGAGAGAGAGAAAAAAACATTGATGTGAGAGAGAAACATGGGTTGGCTGCCTCCTGCACATACCCTGACCAGGGATTGAACCTGAAACCCAAGTATGTGCCCTGACTGGGAATCAAACCTGCCACCTTTTGGTGTACACAGGATGATGCTCCCATCAACAGAGCCAGCGGTCAGGGCTAAATTAAAAAGTTTTAGTTCCATGAAATGACTGCCAATCTTTTCATACCTATCCACATACCTGGACACCCCTGAGTTGAATGTAGTCAAATATAAACCATGCCAGGCAATGACACATGAAAAATACCATAATATCCCATCTGAATACATGGTGGGCTGCCCATCCAATAATTAAACTGGCAACAAAGCATTCTGAAATCGGCTCACAAATTATTGTAGCAGGAAGCATGTTAATTCGTAATTTGGTCCACCTAAAAAATAAAAGGATTTTCTTTAAACAATAGCTTGGTTACAAGACTAATCCATTTCCTCCCAAAATAATCAGTTCTTTACCATGTTATATCAAGGCCCACCTCTTTAAAGAGTATTTAATGAATCTCTTCTATTTTTATTTAGCATATAAAAAGGCTAGAAATTCATTTGTATGGTCTATACTAGTACTCTAATGAATAAAGATTATAAAATTTCAAAGTGTATAAAATGAGAAAATAAAGATGAGCACATAAAAAAATCCAGTCTCTTTTTTGAATGCTTTCAGTGTAACACAGTGAAGAAAATACATGTAGACATTAAATTAATTTTAAAAAGAAGCTAAACTTTCTTTTCTGGAGCTGAAAAAATCTGACTTTTTAGATTTATTTTTAAACCAAGTTGTACCACCTAAAAATCACCCCTCCTCCCGCCCCCCCTTTTTAAACAAAGTATAAAGAGAAGAAAGTGGCTGACTCACCTGATCATTCTGGATTGAAACTGAGAAATTGAATATGAGCCAGAGTTTTGCATGGCAACTTGAGTGGACATCGCAAACCTCCAACCTCTGCAAATTAAGACAGTTGAGCTGTGATGATGGACACATGCAAGTGTGATTGGCGGTGCTTTAATCATCCCTGCAGAGAGTCACCAGAGAGAGCCTGGTCCTCAGGATTAGCACCCCACTCAGGGTACATCATACGGATGTGTTAGCAGTTACGTGGGCTCCTGATAGCACCATCCAAGGGCTGGAAGCAGCTACAACCCCTCAGTTTGCAATTTAAGAAACTTAAACGATAGGCATTCTCAAAGTTCTAAATAGAATGGGTTCTGTATTTAATAGTTTAGTCTCTGGCCCAGTGGTTGAGCATCGACCTATGAACCAGGAGGTCTGGTTCGATTTCTGGTCAGGGTACATGCCCAGGTTGAGGACTCGATCCCCAGTGTGGGACTTGCAGGAGTCAGCCCATCAATGATTCTCTCTCATCGTTGATGTTTCTATCTCTTGCTCCCTCTCTCCCTTCCTCTCTGAAATCAATAAAATATATTTTAAGAAAAAGAAAGTTTAGGTGGGATACGGCCGGGGAGAGGTCCATGGGAGAAAAAGGAGACATATGTAATACATTAAACAACAAATAATTTAAATTAAAAAAAAAAAAAAAGAAGAAAGTTTAGTCTCTGTCACTACTAACCAAAAAGGGGTGGGGAAGGGCGATGTGTGGGTGTGTGTATTCAACAAGAAATGTAAAAAGTGACATTCTATATCTCTTGCGAAACACTATGAAACCACAAAACAACATGAACACCATTCGTGAGAAAATTTTAAAACCATACTTCAGTTTTTAAAACCACTTCTTTAGTAAATTATCACACAAGACAAGGATCCCCTTTAATAGCAAACAGTATTATTTTGTGATAGGGAAATGTTAAGTCAATCAGGTGAACCATTAGTTGGCGCCTTAGCAAAATCCCAAATAATCTGAAAATTTCAAAATCTGAAATAATGTCCTTTGAATTTTCACCTACTGGCTTATGACTAGACTGATATTTTTAATTCTTCTAAAACACACAGAAATTTACACCCATAATAATGAACATTCACAATTACAAAGAAACTTCCTTTTAATCACTTCAAACCCCATTAATCTGAAGAATGTAGATGAATGAGAATATTTATGTCTTTAGAATAACATTATCTATGAATTCATAGAAATTACTTTCTAAAAATATCAACCTATTCTGCATTCACTAGCAAAAATAAAGAGTCCTTAATCCCTGGTTTTAACAAATAGAATAAACCAACAGAAGTTAGATACTAAGCACACTGTAGCCTAATGTAATTTAGTTTTCTTACCGGTCAGCTATTGCTTTGGCCATAAAGTAATCTTCAGCAATGTATTGAGCAAAAGCTATAAGCCCTCCTGCTTGGTCTAACACATCCTTTCTCATTAAACAAGACATTCCTGTTACACATTTGAAACCAGTTACATGGGCAGAGATATAGGACCTCGGATGCGAAGTTCCAAAATATACCTGCCGAAAAAACAACCCAGAAACACATGTTTACAATTAGAATTTTATGTATGGTGTTTATAAACTCTTATTTCTAATGAGTTTCCTTTAAGTATGACTGAGTGAATATCATATTCTTATATAAATTACCTGAATAAAAATTGGTATAAAATAATGTTTACCAATATATCAGGCAGTCAGTAATTTTATTGGTTGACGACTCTTGCTATTATCTTATTACTTCTATTTTTTAAAATTTATTTTTACTGTTGAAAGTATTACAGATATCCCCCATTTTCCCCCTCTGACCCCTGTACCTGACTCCCATCCCACCCTAGGCCTTCACCACACTGCTGTCTGTGTCCATGGGCTATGCATATTATGCATGTAAGTTCTTCGGTTAATCTCTTCCCCCACCACTCCCTTCCTTCTGAGATCTGTTAGTCCAGTGGTCGGCAAACTCATTAGTCAACAGAGTCAAATATCAACAGTACAACGATTGAAATTTCTTTTGAGAGCCAAATTTTTTAAACTTAAACTTCTTCTAACACCACTTCTTCAAAATAGACTCGCCCAGGCCATGGTATTTTGTGGAAGAGCCACACTCAAGGGGCCAAAGAGCCGCATGTGGCTCGCGAGCTGCAGTTTGCCGACCACGCTGTTAGTCTGTTCCATGTCTCTGGACCTATTTTGTTCATCAGGGAAAAGTATATTCTATTCTCAAAAGTTATCTTCCCTAAAACTGCAAGATTCAAAGATTTATCCAAATAAAACTTAATTTAGATATAAAATAAAACAGGTAAAAATATCACTCATTGTTATATACAAAAATGAACAAATATTTATCATCCTGCTTTCAGAATGTTCATATAATTACACACACACACACACACACATGTATATGTATATATGTATGTGTATACATGCATGAATACATACACAAACACCACCTATAGTTCTATCTAACTACAGGATGATTTCTTAACTCCTTTTCTTGTATCCTTTCATAGCTGGCTGCTTCCTGCCCCTGAGTCACTGAGCTTCTCAATTTCCCCAATTTTATTTTTCAACTTACTTTTCATAATCAGGGCAGACACTAAAATTCTGTCTCCCATTTTACTGCCCTTTCCCTAGATAGCTGTGAAGTCACGAGATATGCAAGCTATTAAATTAAAGGCAGAATAAGATGGTCATCGCCCTACTTATTACACATAGAACCCTACTGATTATTTGCATCTGAGATATGCTACCTCTTCTAATTTGCTTGAAATAGAGAGTAGTGATCTTTCTCAATGGCAAGAGTTACACACACAGCATGGAGCAGGGAATTATCAGGGCAACTAAGACTATGATTCTTGCTACCTAGCCCATAAGCAGACTATAATGAAGCCCTTTGTGGTTCTGAATAGGAACAAACTTCAAAGACCAGAAATATATATCTTAATTCCATAGGCAGTTATTAAGTGAGGTCTGAGGAATGGGGTGGAACTATGGAACTATGGACTAGTTGGAGGCTCTACAGATTTCTTTACAGAATGGAGTAAATCCTGTGGCCTATTTCCATTCATTCTAAGTCTGATAGATTAAAACTAAACTAGGGGGGCTAGTGCAAAATGGGAGGTGCTTATCACTGCATAAATCAACTTGGACACTTCTAAAACAAAAACACAATGTGGCATCCTATATAATAATAGATAAATATGCAAATTGACCATACCTCCGACACACCCACAAGCCATGCCCACAAGCCACGTCCACCATCCAATCAGAGCGAGTATGCAAATTAACCCAAACCAAGATGGCTACAGCCACAGAGAGCAAGGTTTCCTAGGTAACAGAGGAAGCCAAGCTTTCTGCCAGCCGTTGCAGGCCTAAGCCTCCACTCAAGCTACAAAGTTTCAATTATAGAAGGTAAACAAATTCAAACAAATGGCGGCAGAATGGAGCTTGAGAGAGCAGGCCAGGGTTGTCGCCAGCAACAGGGGAAGCAAAGCTTTCCACACACCCTGGCCAGGCCCACCCGCTTAAGGCAACAAAGTTTCAATTATAACCCCAATACAAATGCCTGCGGGCCTCGGAGGGAGCCCCAGGCTTGGCTCTGCTCCAGGCTACAAAGTTTCAATTGTAGAAGGAAAATAAATTCCAGATACCAGGGCCTCCGCTTGCGTTGCCAGGGGGCTTGGCCCACCTGCAAACCACCACAGGCCCCTCACTCAGGCCGACCCACGCCCCAAGGGTACCCCACCCTGATCAGGGACACCCTTCAGGGGAAACCAGCTGTCCTGCCCCCATGTGGACATAGGATGGCCACCACAAGATGGCCAGCAGGAGAGGGCAGTTGGGAGGCACCTGGCCTGCAAGGGAGGGCAGTTGAGAGGGACCAAGCCTGCAAGGGAGGGAAGTTGGAGGTGATCAACCCTGCAGGAGAGGGCAATTAGGGGTGACCAGGCCGGCAGAGGAGGGAAGTTGGGGGCAAACAGGCTGGCAGCAGAGTGGTTATGGGGTGATCAGGCTGGCAGGCAGAAGCGGTTAGGGGTAATCAGGAAGGCAGGCAGGCAAGCAGTTGGGAGCCAGCAGTCCTGGAATGTGAGAGGGATGTCCGACTGCCCGTTTAGGCCCGATCCCTGGGATCGGGCCTAAACGGGCAGTCGGACATCCCTTGAGGGGTCCCAGATTGGAGAGGGTACAGGCTGGGCTGAGGGACAACCCCCCTCCGTGCACGAATTTCGTGCACCGGGCCTCTAGTATAAGAATAAAACGTATTTTATTTAGAAGGAATTGAGAGTTTCCTTTACTAAACAAAAAGTTGATTAGCGGACAATTAGCCCTGCCCAAAATGTCAACCCAACTCTCTGAATAGTCTCAAGATGCTGGGCGAGTAGGAATCGGACAACAAGGATATTATTTACGAGCATCACACTCACCTGTTCCAGCGTGGCGGCAAAGCCCTGCCTGTCTGCTACATAAGGCAGCCCGTGAACCAGGCCCACTTTCTCTGTCATCTGGTTAACCATGTCAGTGAGTGTGTCTGGAAGCACTACGTAAAAAAGACAAAAAGGTGGCGAGGGGGAGAGAGAAAAACACTCTTTTTAGTAAAATGCCCACTAATGTAAAATATATTCTGTGAGTTGTTATTAAATTACTAAAATATAAATAAATAAATAAATTCTTTTTTACATTTGGATCTATTAAAGGAACCTCAATCCCTTTTCTGAGTAGAATACAAAATTTCAAAAAAAGCTAATTTACTCTATATATCATTAGGCCATTATATACCTAATATGGATATACCTTGAAAACCTTAACCACTCCCGTTTCAGATCCTCCAAACTGGAGTAATGGACAATGTGTCCTAGTCAAAAGCTACAGGGGTAGAGGTCAAAGGACCCCGGTTCTGTCGCCGCCTCCTCCATTCTCCAACCACAGGAAATGAGCCTACACTCTCTTGGAGGATCTGAGATGTCCTGTTTCATAAAACTGCTGCCAGGAATCAAGTAAGATTATACTTGACAGAGATTTGTGCACTGGAAACAACAAATTCATGATAGTATGTAACTTTAGGTAGTAAATGTGATGAACATAGTCTCTGATAGATAGGTAATGATCCCGACTTATTAGAAGAGTGCCACACTGGACTTAAATACAAAAAAAATCTAAGGCAGCGGTTCTGGCCTGCTGCCACCCAGGGGACACCTGGCATTCTCTGGAAACATTTCTGGGTGTCACCCTGCCAGGGGTGCCACTGGCATCCCGTGGGTGGAGGCCAGGGATGCTGCTGAACAGCCTCAGCAACAAGGAATCATCCAGCCCAGACGTCAATAGTGTTGAGGTTGAGAAACCCGAGGTAATTAGAATGCAATAGAATATTACAGAACTCTGAAATCACAGTAAGTATAAACATTTAAAGCTGCAAATTAAAATTTCAATATATAAAAGGCTTCCTGTTAAAATCATCTAAGTGAAAAGCCCTAAATCTATTCAAGTAAAACATCTATAATCTCTGTCCCTTTGTGTGAGATAGTGTGGTTATGTGTGCCACGAACAGATCAAAGTAAAAGTGTCACATGAACAAGGGGAAATTTACAGCTGTGAGAAAACTTATAGAATGTATAATGGACCACAACTGTATTTTTTTAACGGCTGAAATTTTCTCTTCAAGATGAAAACATTTTTATACGTGTAACATTCCAGGTTAGCATAAAAAAAAAAATCAAAATCTTAGTATAACTTGACACATTACCATAAAATAATGATAAAATGAATTATTTTATTAGGCTAATAAAAAGGGTTGATAAATTTATTTTCAGACTGCCTTTGGCATTTTATCATCAAATAAATAGTTTTATAAAATAAATAAGAAAAGCCTCACCTCTTATTCCACTATCACAAATCCAGATAAGATCATACTTTGCAACTTCATATCCTGGCATTAGATTATTAATTTTAGGATTAATGCCAACCTTTTTGCCACCTAAAAATGTAAAGGCACAGCAATGAAAAATTCATTCAAGACTGAAAATATTTTCTATTATACAGACACATGGTAGAGAGAAATAAAAAGTATTTGCATATTTAATAATTTAAATGAACATACTTTAACATTGTTTTACATTTCTTATTCACAATGATATAGTTAGAAAAAAAACTGTTCATTCTCAAGAGAGAATTATATCATTTATCTTTAAAGTTTTATTAGTTTCAGCTTTTTAGTTCATAAGTTCTTATATTAACAATAAGCATTGCCTGGCCGGTGTGGCTCAGTGGTTGAGGCATTGACTTATGAACCAGAAGGTCATGGTTTGATTCCCGGTTGGGGCACATGCCCGGTTGCACGCTAAATCCCCAATGGGGTGGCGTGCAGGAGGCCACTGATCAATGATTCTCTCTCATCACTGATGTTTCTATCTCTCTCTCCCTTGCCCTTCCTCTCTGAAGTCAATAGAGATATATACATTTTAAAAATAGTAAGCATGAATCAATATATATCAGAAAAGACTTATTCTACAAAAGTCTTTAGAATAAGCCTACACACAAGCTTTTGGAAAAATATTCCTTTTGCAATAAAATAAAAGTGAATTCAATGCGAACTCCCAATTACAAAGAAGGAGATACATAAAGGCCACACGGTGAAAATATTAAAGAAGCAAAATAGCAGATTCTTATATCTGATTGATGAGTTAATCATAATTTGGGATTATTTTTTGTTATTTTGTTAATTCCAGATAGGAAAAAAAAACCCTTTGTTTTTATAACTGAAGTTTTCTCATAAGAATATAAACACCTTTTGCCACTCCAATAAACATGCATAAAGCAAGCATGCCAAAAACTTCAATGGATGGCTGGCATCTTAATCAATAGTTTAAAGCCAAGATTACTGCCCTCTAATACTATTACAGCAAAATGGTTTTTGGAGAATTCGTAGCTTACCTATAAACAATCTGGCATCGACATTTGGATATTTTCCAAGAAGCTTCTTACATACATCAATGGCTGGATCGTCATGATCTTGGACACAAAGGAGTACTTCATACTAGCCAAAGAACACACTTTATGTAAATTAACCTCTTTACAAAAAGAAGCACTCAGTAGCATTCACTGACTGATCAAAACGCATTAAGAAAATCAAGCAATTGTACACACAAAGTTTAAAAGTTAAGAGAGTATTCATAATGGATGCAAGCACTTAGGATACAAAGTGCTGGCTGTGAATCAGAGCAGCTTCCCCAGAACAGGGCCTGTGAGCGAGCAGAAGGGAGAATGGAGAGACTGGCGGCGCCCACAGCTGAACTCCTGCCATTCCCAGAGAGGCCTGGCCTAGTCATCAGGTCAGATCTCAAGCTTCTCCATGCCCTCCATCACGGAGATCTGCTCCATGTTCACACAGTGCCCAGCAGTGTAAAGAGCAACGTGGAAAGCACACCCCATAAACACAGCCTCCGTTCTCTAGAAGTCTGTCTCTGAACTTAATACATAATAATTTTTAAAAATAAAACAGAATTTGATTCAAAATGTATCATCTTGAAAAAAATGCTTAGCCTTTCTAAAAAAAAATAAAATGTTTTTATTGGTTTGAGAGAGAGAGAGAGAGACATCGATAAGAGAGAACCATTGATTGGCTACCTCCTGCACGCCCCTCACCTCACTGGGATCCAGCCTGTAACTTGGGCATGTGCCCTGATCCGGAATCAGACCAGTGACCTCCTGGTGCAGGGGACGAAGCTCAGTCAACTGAGCCACACCAGCCAGGGTGAATGCTTAGCCTTTGACTCATGGAAATACTCAGGATTTTTTTTTTTTCTCTCAGTGCTATGTTTACTCTTTGATAGTCAAGTGAGGAAGTACTTTCTTAGCACTTAACTGACTGTGTCAAAGTTACTCTGGTACGGGAATACCAGGCCCTATTCTTAGATTTTTTTTTTAATCAGAATCTCTGGGGTGACATGTTTATAAAATCTTGAGCTCTAAGTTACCATTCAGTAAACTACTAAATTAAAAAAAAAGTTTGCTTCCACATACAAAGATGTTACTTTAGTATTTTTGTGTGGGAGATTTTTTCAAAAGTGGTGATAAATTCATGCTGACTCAATGACAAATTTCCTACTAATCCTCTTTCTGAAATAGGTTGGACATTTTGAAGCAAAAAAAGGGAGGTTAATGATTTCCATGAAAAAATAACAAAGCAATGTGTTGTAAAAAATAAAGAGCTAAAGAACACAACTTTTTAAGTGTCTAAAATACAGGGGCTAACTCATGTAAAGGGAAGGACTATCTTATTTACTTCCATTGATAAGCAAACACAAGTAAAAAGTGGAAATAAAATGTTTACAATGCCCTTGAGCACAATAATTACAGTTTGCTCAATATATAGTATCTCAGCAAAAATTGGCAGTATAGAAATTAGTGGTTTGAGCACAAAAGAGACAGGACTAAGGTCTATGAAAAAAGTAATAGGTTAAGATTTATTTTTTCAAGTGAAGTAAATGTTTTTTCATACATTCTACCCAATATCTACCTTTAACACTGACCAAATTGCTACTCAAGAGGTATTGAAACCAACTGTACCGATTCCTAGTTTCCAGAGATCAGATAAAAATCTGAGAAGGGGAAGGTCCCCTCTTGCCACACCCCTAAGACTTCCCAAAGGGTTGACTCTGAGTTCTATAAAGTGTCAGCCATCACCCTAACTTGACTTTCAAAACAATGTTTGGCTGAGCTGCCAAAAGGTATTGACCTTAACAATGAAGATTAGAAAGGTTAAGTGACTTTCTAAAGGGTAACAGTGACAATTAGCTTTCCTACTATAGTGAGCTGCTCAGCTAGGCTTGCTCTAAAGAGTTCCTTGTTTTTGCAAACATAGCATAGTTTCTTTAACATTTTTATGATTTGTGCTTTTTGGCAGGTATGAGTGAATATAGTGAAAGGAAATATTTATAAGCAATGCGATTCCATAAAATAGAATTAAACAGCTAACTTTAGCCTTTTTCCCCAGCAGGAGAAAACTTTGTAAAATATAATACTAGAAATGTACTCAATGGGAAGAAGAAAAAAAGCTATGCTAGGTTACAGCAAACATTTTTGAGAATTATATGGTATTAATATAAGTAAGGGAATACATATAGTTTACCTTTGTTCAAATTCAAGGTTTACCTTTTTAATTAGCCTTGGTGCAAATAAAACTCAATTCATATGATCAAGAAAATGTTAAGACTTTTACTATAAAACACAACATTTGCTTAATTGTTCCTGATATTGAAAAATCATATCCAATTGGAGGTAGCATTCCAAGTTATCTAAAGTATCAGATTTAACCAGGAACCTTTGGTTTTCAGCTATGACAATTACACCTCTGTGTCTTCACAGTTTGACCAAACATTTATTGGTTACAGATTTTCTTAGCTAACACAAAATACAGTGTTTATTAAAAACATTCTATTTTATGAATATCTCAAGAAAACATTTACTTCACACATCTGAAAGTGATATAAGTAAATTCCACTCTAAATGGATACAGCATGAAGGCATGAGATCTAGAAATAACCCCCAGAATACTTTAACTGAGGTTAGCCTCCATCAACTCTTTACTAAGGCTGCTTCACAAATAGCTAAACTGACTAATCCCCACCCCCTTTTTCCAAACAGTGAGAGAACTAAAGAATGAGAGGTATAAAAAACCCCACAAATTGGACTCATCCCTTTGATATTTAAGAAATAAATATCTGAAACTGCAATAATCATCAATGCTATTTTTCTGCTTTATGACTAAAAAGTAATATTAATAAAATATTAGATTTAGATGTGTAAATAACATTAGAAAAAATTTCCTCATTGATTTAGCCCTATCAACATTAGGAATGCAAAGTTTTAACTATAGTAAACAACATAAAATATCCTCTTAAATATAAAAATATTTTAATATATATTAATCCATTATATTGCATAATGAATAGGAATATCTTGAATTATTTATAAATAACTAAGCATCATGTTTACAGAAAAATCTTCTGATGACATCTGGATTATAGTAGATCATTCGGGGAAAGAATATACTTAGACCCCAAATGCCCAGAACATTCTCTGGTGCAGAGTAGGCGATGAATGTATTTGTTAAGCTAAGGCACTTACCCTTGGGCAGCCTTTTGAAAAAAATAAATAAAAAATTATTTATTTATTTTTTAGTTCTTTAAAATTTATCTTTATTGTTGAAAGTATTACAGATGTCTGCTTTGTTGTTGCTTTTCCCCCACTGACCGAACCCTCCCAGAACTCACCCCTCAGGGCAGCTTTTGAGTAAAAGACAAATGCCAGTCAGGAAATGTTTTACAAGAAAACCACTCTGAATTCAAAGTTTTGACAATACCGAATACTTACCTATTTTTTAAGAGGTAGGTAATTTATACAGTTTTTGAAATTTATTTAAAAGACCCCTAATCTTTCTGACTTAGTAGTTTTATTACATATATTGTGCTTCATCTTTTTTTTATTTTATTATTTTTTACAGAGAGGAAGGGAGAGGGATAGAGAGCTAGAAACATCGATGAGAGAGAAACATCGATCAGCTACCTCCTGCCCACTCCCCACTGGGGATGTGCCCGCAACCAAGGTACATGCCCTAGACCGGAATCGAACCTGGGACCCTTCAGTCCGCAGGCCTGACGCTCTATCCACTGAGCCAAACCGGTTACGGTTGTGCTTCATCTTTTGATAAGTGATCCTATTTTGGATCTTCAATTCTTTGTTGGAAGACTGGCTAAAAAACATTTCCTCTCAAGGATAGCTACACCACTGGCAATAAGAATTCAAACATGCACTGTCCTTGTAATGTTTTAAACCAGTTCTGTATTTGCAGAAAAGAAAAAAAGTCATAAATGCCTTAGTCATAGCCTCATTCTGTTAATAACTCTAATTATTAATTACAAATTCTTCATATGGCCAGAATTCACTGAAGTAAAGCCATCAGTCATGTTAGATGCAGATTACTGAGTTTTCCTGCTACTGGCCGACTCTCTCCCCAATACCTTCTATGCTGATGCCAAATGAGTACTCAATTTCATGAAAAATGAACTGTATCACTTTTCCATTCTTATATATATTTTCCAAGGAATAATTTTTAATCAAGGAAAACAAATAATCACTGAAATCTTTCAAGGCAATTAGTATAGTAATAATCTCACCGAAATTTAAACCTAGAAATTCAGAACAAGTTCCAGTAGTAAATCTTGCACATGTCCAAAATTAAATAAAATTTTAGAATTTCAACGTATGTTCTATTTTTCTCCCAAACGGCCTATAATGTTGCACATCAAAAACCAGAGGGAAAAAAAAAACAACAACAACAAAAAAAAAAAACAGAGGAAAAAGTTATGTCCAGAATGAAAATGTTTCCATACTTTTTAAAACAATGTTCACACCTGACAAAATGAAATTATTACAGTGCACTGGGCCTGGCTGTCACACGAATGTTCATTTCATGACTACCCGCCTCGCTGGCGACACAAAGGGCTCATCTATTCACACTCAGGTCTGTGTGATGTTTCAGTGGTTTAACTTCAGTCTCTGTGGAACATTGTCATTGTGTTTGTTTTTTTAAAAAGCAAATAAAATGCCACGAGATCAAAATTTTACTTTAGATGACAGGTATTCTGTGCTTTCCCAATTTTCTATTTACACAGCTAACAATACTTTTGTAATCAGAAAATAAAACTGTGATCAAAGTATCAAAATAGCTTTCTCCTCAACCAATTTAAATGCCTGATGACATGATTTAAGTGGAAAAAGAACTAACTGAAAACTACAGCTCTTGAGATAATCCTGAATTGCAATTTAAAAAAAAATTCAGGATAAGAAGTCAATTATTGATTCATCCCAAATGTTCATAATTAATGGCTACATATGTTCCTGGAGTTATTTTAAAATACTCTTTCTACAATTAAAACCCACACTAACTTCCGCAACCATTTAAATTCCATGA
The DNA here is from genome assembly GCF_027574615.1 of Eptesicus fuscus. Taxonomy (NCBI): domain Eukaryota; kingdom Metazoa; phylum Chordata; class Mammalia; order Chiroptera; family Vespertilionidae; genus Eptesicus; species Eptesicus fuscus. The sequence goes on along the minus strand of NC_072487.1, from coordinate 61,786,127 downwards.
CTATCTTCTCACTTGAGCTACGATATAGAAATTCTATAATTAGGTTTTAAAAGTGGTTTAGTGGGGAAAGGGGGAAGGGTAGGCTGATGGTTAAAAATTGAAATGTGAGACTGTTTCACAAGAATAAATTATACAATTCTTCTTAGCTATGCTCTGAGATTTATTCGTAACCAATGAAAATATTCTTTCATTCATAAAAATAAATTCTCCTACTTATATACTGTAGGTTTTGAAAAACTTCCATTTTTTTTTTACTGTAAAGCTTATTTTATAATTAGTTGTATTTATATAATTCTTTCTGAATTATAAAAGGCCAATTGCATTTTCAATTTGAGAAAAGATCAAGTACAACTCAGCCATAAGAAAAGATATTGCCATTTGTAACAACATGCATGGGTCTTGAGAGTATTATGTTAAGTGAAACAAGTCAGATGGGAAAGGACAAGAACCATAGGATTTTACTCAAAGCAACAAATGAACAAACAAAACTTATCGATACAGTCAAAAGTATGGTGGTTACCAGAGGGGAAGAGAGTGGGGGAGAGGATGAAGAGGGTCAACTGTATGGTGATGGAAGGAGACCAAACTTTAGGTGGTGAGCCATTTCTGTCCTGTGACTACTGTTCCTACAGCATAAAATTTGAGGTTGACATCATCATGAATTCTTCATACCTTTACCTTAAACAGTGTCAAAATGCCTCTTTATGTATTTACCGTGAGAGAAAGAGAAAGAGAGAGAGAGAGAGAGAGAGAGAGAGAGAGAGAGAGAGAGAGAGAGAGAGAGAGAGAAGATGGCCTGGCCCATTTCTAATGAGGACAACACTACACTTACTTTGGGATAATCCAATTCAAAAAATGTTTCCAAGTTGTTGATGAGATTGGGATCCACTCCTTTCAGTGGTTTCAGAAGAGACACGCCTGGGAGCTTGCTATATGGCTGCTTGTCAGTTGCCTTCTTGTTGAGGTGCAATCGGCTACAAAGCAAACAATGTAAGCATTATTTCTGGAGAATATATTAGCGCCAAATCTATATATAACATACACCAAGTTATCAAGAATTACTAAATTCCAAGTTAAATAATTTTTAATGGATGTTTTTCTAAAGGGATATCTGAAAATGAAGGCAAGTAGAACCAGGGAAGCTTCCAGTTTAGGAAAACCGGAACTAAGCAGAAGCAATACTCCAACGAAGGCCGGAACGGAAGACCGTTGCCGACTGCTGTACTCTCAGTACCTAGAACTATGCTGGGCATACAGCAGACATTCAATAAATACATGGTGAAAAAGTGAATAACGGTGTTAGTCCACACACTAACTGCCCTTCCTCCCGCACTGCCATCAAACTGGCCAAAAAACTATCCAAACAGTGTGTGTGTGTGTGTGTGTGTGTGTGTGTGTGTGTGTGTGTGTGTGAATCCCTATCTGCACCAGAAAAATATGGAAATATAACCAGAAAACTTTGGAAAATCTGTATAACAAACGGTCCAGACAACACATGATTGAAAGAAGTACCAAGCCACCCATGTGGCAAGCAAGAAAACGGGGTAAGTAGCAGAACTCCCAATATTCACAAGCTGCAAATGGTAGGGGTGGATCAGGGGGAAGTTGAAAGTAAGAAGAAGAAAAAAAAAATCTCAGTGATGAGAAAAATGTCTATTAATGACACTGGAAAATATGCCAGTGTCATCAATTCCCAGAGAAGTTGGTCGAGGTTCTCAGGGCTGGCCCATCCCAGGGGCATTGCAGCACACAGCACAGGGCTCCCAATGAGGGAAGCCATGCCGTCAGGAAAGAGAGAATGCGCCCCAGTTAACGTCAGGCTGCCACAATGAAGAAACGAGATGCCATTCGGCAGAGTGGTGAAGTTCCTAAGGGAAGTCACCAAAGGCTGCCTCCCTCCTTCTCGAAAGCAAGTCTCCAAACTCTCCACAGAGGCTAGAACATTCATGGAGCCATCTGCAAGCTATCTTCAGACACACATTCTTTCACATTTTTAGTCTCTCTGAAATCCATGGGATCTTACAATGCTGGCAGCCGGAGAGATGGGAGTCCTAACTCTGTAGCATGAAAACCAACCGATGAGACCTCCAGAAGACCAAGAAAACACCAGCAGCGCCAATGCATCTTAGGTTGGGTGAAATACACCACTCATCTATGAGTGACTCCTGGAAGTACCACCATCTAGAGCAGTCGGCCACAGGCTGTCTCCCAGCTAATGAAGGCAGAGACGTACCATAGGACTTAAACACCTAATGTTTCAGTAAGGCCGGACAAACATCCTTACAGAAATAGAACAGGTTACCTACAATGAAAAAAGTTTACACGTGAAAGACATTTAAAAGACAGTGCCTAGATCCCATCGCCACGCCACCACATGCTAAAAACAGTGAGGGGAGCACGGCCCGCAGCAGTGCTGCCCAGTGTGGGCCAGTGCACGAGGTGCCTTTTATTGGTCTGTGATGAGAAGAAAGAGAGAGAAAGCACTTGGAAACGTTTACAGCAGTTTGACATTGCCAGGCCGTCCAAACACGTGATCAATCATTTATTTTTATTGTAGTTTATCCAAGTTATCAATCCATGACAGATGGGAAAAATTTTAAAGGACTGATCCTTTGCCACCAATAGGTTGGAAAATACTGATCTACAGAATTGATCAAGAGTGCTGGATAGAGGTTCAACCATGAGCTAAAATGTATATAGCCACAAAAACGACCAGTATTCCATTTCTAACAAAATAGTAGACTAGATGTCTAGAGAGAAAGCCACCCAATACAGAACATCTAGATTACGGGGGGGGGGGGGGGGAGTTTAGTAATACTTAATTGAATGAACTGGTAAGATAGCCACCACATGGTTCAAATCACAAAAAATATTAAGAAGTTCATATAAGTCTCCCATCTACCTATTCCTACCACCACCTCCCTAGCACTAGTAGTGTCTTGCTGATCTTTCTAGAGGTTTTCTTTATACATATGCAAGCCAAAGCATGTACATATATATAAAGCCTCATATAACTTCATACTGTTCTTCCTCTTTTTAAATACAAGTGCAGAGGAAAATCATTTGGGCAAAAAATTGAAAAAGGATCCCAAGTCAAATTTATAGAAAATATTCCTTTATTAACTTTTGGTCGAGAATATGTTTGTGTATTTTCAGAAAACAACTCCGAGACCATGTGGATTCCGGCAACAGAGAGGAATTGACAGGACTACTCCAGCCATGAAGACAGAGGAGAAGCAGTCCAGAGATGGAAGACACTGACGTCGCCTTGCCATACTAGCAGTCAGCAGCTGTACGTCACTGCAGGTTGCCCAGGACCAAACCAGAGAGGGTCGGACCTGCATTACCACCATTTGTCCACCATCCAGAACTGAAATATCATTGCTGACATGTACACATAAAGAACTGTTTGATATTGAAATTGGGTCTCAAAAGAACTGTTGGCCCAGAAAGAAACTCACTACAGACTGATTCATTTGCCTTTCAGCATAACCATTATTGCTTGTCTCATTTTCGGTTCTTTTTTTTTTTTTCCATTTTCAGTTCTTATAAGTGTATTTCTAGTAGCACATGATCTCACTCATCTAGGGGAAATGATGAACAACTTAGACTGATGAACAAGAACAGACCCAGAGACAAGGAGGCATGGATCAGACTGTTGGACCTCAGAAGGAGGGTAGGGGAGGGTGGGGATAAAGGGGAGAGATCAACCAAAGGACTTGTGTGCATCCATATGAACCTAACCAGTGGTCAAGGACAACAGGGGGGTAGGGACATGCATGGGGAGGGGTTTGGGATGGGAATGGGGGGGTGAGGACAAATATGTGATACCTTAATCAATAAAGAAAATTTTAAAAAAATAATAAAATAAAAAAATAAAAATAAATAGATACAAGTGCACTGAAAGCATGTCTTTAAATACACGACTGCCCTGTTAGGAAAACAAGGAGAGCCTCCCAGACAGAAAGGAGAAACCTCTAAGGCAGTGAGTGCTGCAGACGCTGCATGCCCCGGGCCATTTGTTGGTCCTGATGACCTAGGGACGGTGACAAACCTGAGACAAGATTCACGGGAAATCTGCGAAAGGCCAAGTGGAAAAACCCTGGCCCCTAGAGAAAAGTTGGGGAAGGTGTCTATTTCGGACTCACTGAGCGAAGAGGAACAGAAGGGAAACGTCTCTGGAGAACACCTAACCACGTGGCTTTGGAACCCAGGATGCACACACTACCTGTGTTGCTTGAACTAAAGAATGAGAGACCATCATTTGTGACGATGAATATATGACAGAGACCACGCGGTGTCTAGAAGTAAAAATTATGATCACTGCCATCAGAAACTCAGCAGGTAAAACAGAAGCCTGCCTCTGTCAAAGAGAACCGGAGAACAGGAATCCGGACTTGAAGAAATTAGCCAGCGTGCAGTCCAGAGAGAATGAGATACGAAGACACTGAAATCATGGAAGAGTGAGAAATTTTATCTCTGGGTCCCACTGACGATCACTAACTGCTATTAAGCTGTATCAAGACACGCGCCTGTGGCGATGACCAACCACAGAGAAACCTCGCCACCGGCCCACTGCACTTAGCAAGGTTTCAGATGAAAAACAGGGATAATTTCAACAGTGCTGATCCTATCGCTCTTCCCTTCCCCTTCTTCACTAAGACATTTTACTTTACGTGCTAACACAGACAAGCCTCCTGTCCCTTGAAGAGCTTCTCCTATCAAGCATGCAGAATTTTCTCGAAGACTCGTTCTGACTCGCCAACAACAGTGAGGCCCTCTCCAGGTGTGTGGTGAAGAGAACTGGTGATAGTACCACTAACCTGATAGCTCCAAAGCGGCCTGGGTGGCACCGTTTTCCGAATGGGCCAGTTCTATGAGCGGCTCTGACGGGGCCAGACAAGGCTTACTGCTTTTCAGGCCAGTTTTTATTAAGTATCTCAGGTCACGGTTCTGCATGACCTGAACAGTCTGAACTTGAGCTTACGGCACCCACACATTGCACAGGACTTCTCATGGATGCCCATGTCTACCCTTATACTCTCCAGGTCCAGCAAAACAATGATACATAGTCTGTTCTCAACTTTAAAAACATTGTTGAGTAAATGAAGAGTAACTAAATAAATAGATATTTAGAGCTCAGAAGGTATGGTTAGTCTAGAGATAAACATACTGGAACCATCTAGTTTTGGTAAATACACATAAGCTCTCCCAAGTATGACATGCCATTAGCAGGTGGCCACAAATCAGCATCACTAATATCATAGAACCAGTAATGCATGAAGGAGACTAAGAGAGAGTGAGTGACGGGAGAAGTGGAAAACTTGGAAGGGTTCAAGAAAGAACAATATCGAATGTCAAGACAAGAACTGAAACGTCGCCCTGGCTGCTGGGTGGCTCAGTTAGTTGGAGCATTGTCCCGTACACCAAAAGGTTCTGGGTTCAATTCCAGGTCAGAACATATATCTAGGTGGCAGGTTCGATCCCCAGTCCAGGAGCACACGGGAGGCAACCAATTGATGTTTTTCACATCGATGTTTCTCTCTTTTCCCCCTTCACTCGCTCTTAAATCAATAAAAATATCCTTGATGAGGATAAAAAAAAAAAAAAAGTGAACCAAAATGTCTACTGGACTGTATGCTTGGTGACCTCGGAGCACTCTGGCAGGGGTAGGTAGGTAAATATACGTTAAGAAGTACATGGATGGGAGGTGAGATGTGGTAACAGTGAATAAACACTAGTTTCTCTTGAAACTGGACAGTGAATACAAGAGCCAAAGACTTAACTAGATGGAGAAGGGGTTTCCAGTTTAATTTTTCATTATTTTTAACTTTTCATACTTGAGTACATATGGTAAGGGGAAAGAGCTAGCCAAAGGGTAAAGAGAGAAAACACAGAATAATGACTGACACATTAGGATCCGCAGGGTGAAGAAGGAGCGACGGCAATCCGACGAGCAGGAGGGCAGGATGGCGAAGGTGGAGAAGGGGTTCCGGCAGCCGGGGGGACGGAGCTAAGGATAGAAAGGAAGTCCTGCCAGACAAGTCCGTGGGCTCCGCGGAGATCCGCGCCCGTGGATGTGCAGGAGCACTGATCCACAGGGCTGTGCGCTCACCCTCTGCGCGACGGTGAACGCTAAGGAGGGATCCCTTGTGAGGCGGGTTCAAGGTCAGAGGGCAGGCTGACCTGAGGTGGGGCGGGACAATGAAGGGATGAAGTGTGTGTTCGGGGCCAGATGGAGAATTCAATGAGGCCACGGGGTGGAGGCCACCACACGGAGGATAAACAGCCTAGAGCTGTTGCTCTCAACCTTGACGGCACCAAGGAAATCGCTAGGGGAGTCTGAAAAACAAAACATTCTGATGCCCAGACCAATTAAGTCAGAATCTCTAGGGTGGAGACCCGGGCGGCAGTGACCTCTCAGCGACCTAGGAAGACTCGATGTCCTGAAGGATTGGAGAGGACTGACGGGGAAACTCTTAGAAAGATCAGCAGTCAGGGGATGGATGGAAAATCAGAAGCCTGTGAAGAAACAAGACCAGAGGTGTGAGAATGGGGAAGAGCAGAGAAGAGAAGGGGCAGGGGCTGGCTCCATTGGTGATCTAAATGTTGCCAATAACCAGAAACGTAAGATTCAAAGCAACTGCAGAAATTCCTACACACACCCCCCCATGGATGACTTCCGGGTTATTTTCAGGCTGCCACAGCACCGGCAGTATATCCCATGCAGTATATCCCATACCGGCGTAGGCGCCCCGCCCAGAGGCAGGCTTCCTGGACTTCTCCGGCGTCACAGCTGTGGCTGTTCTTGGGCAAGTTACTTCTTTGCCACAAGTTTTTGCTGTTTGCAGCTGTTTTTTAAAAAGGTGGGTAACACTACCTACCTCATACGGTGGTTGTGAGAAATGAGATTCAGCCACAAAGTAAACATTCAATGATAGCTACTATTGGTGACTTTTTAAAACTCTGCTAATTTTAAGGACATTTTCCACCAAATGTCACTTCTCTGAATTACTGAGGTTCTGATAAGAGATTTAGAGATGTTGACCGTCAATGAAACTTATGTACCAAAATAGAACTAGAAATTTATATGTTTAAAGATTCATAAAAATTATAATGTTAGGCCATTATATTGGTTTTCCAAAACAAAACAAAACAAAACAATAAAGCCAGGTCTTGTGTGCTAAGAAAGACGAAAAGAGGAAGGGGGATTCGTCAAAAGCCCTAAATCAAGGTAAAAAAACAAACAACAGTCAAAACATAACACAGAACACATTTAACAGAGATCAAATTACATGCCATAGTTAGGACAAAATTATATTCAAAGTTCAAATTACACCTAATATTTAGGAACCAACTTAAAGTTCTACAGACATCACCCAAAATGTAAAAACAATGTAAGTATGAGAGTGAGAAACATTAACTATCCTAACTTATTATCCACTGAAAACGACCTGCTACTTATAAATTCCTCTTGGCTGAGCTCTTCTTTTAAACTAGTTGGACAGTGGTTCTGCCTAGTCCTGGCTCCGCTTAATTCCTGTCTTCAGACTCTGACTGGAAATGTTGGGTTCTGCAGCCACAAGATTCCCCCTTCACGTGGCTCTGCGGGAGGGAGAGGCTGTCACCCCCAGAGCTGAGAGGCAAAGGCAAAGGTACGATCACTTCCACAGGTACAAGGTATAAGGTACAGGTACAGGTACAATGTACCAAGTGCTGTAATTACGAGTTACTCTGTAATCCAAACACCACCACCTTCTCGAATGGAGATGCTCTGAAGGCTTCCAGAGAGATTCCTGCCACGAAATCCCCACACCCACCCTGCACCGGCCCCAGAGCCAAGATTACGAGGCAAGGCCCCACCCCACAACCTGGAAAAGGCTCTTACTCCGTGGCAGCAGGTGCCAGGCATCGGAACCAGCGAAACGGACTTTGGAATTTTAATAATAATCTTAGCTCTGTTGAAACAGAATCTGCCTCACATGTACGTCCCTTCTGATTTTCAGAAATTTTGGCTTTGTGACGTTTTCAGGAACACATCGGGTATAAAAGGAATGGATCTCCTATATGGCTAGTCAACTGTTTTGATCTGCTTCCTTTTTAAAGAATAAAGTGATCCTGAAATGTAAGTGAGCCATTTTCGGGAGACAGGAAGCACAGTAAAATGTCAGTGTGTGTCATTTTTCCAGAGGAATTATTTCTAAATTGCATTTTAAATCAGGAGCTGGAATCACTGTCCAAAAAAAAAAAAAAATCCCATTCATGTAATCAAGGCACCTCACCTCCAGGATAGGAGGGGGGCGGGGGGACTGCTCACAGCACATGGCTGCAGGGCTGTGTGCCCCTGCCAGCAGCGGGGACAGCTGTGCAGGTACCATTCCGCTCAGGGTGCTTCTGAGAAGTAACTTAAATCCAAAAGGTCATCAGGGATGAATCACAGACAAAAGAGAGAGGCCTTCGGGGTACTGCTTTGTATTATGCCCTAGAAGGTTATTATCTATTCAGGGAACACTTCAAAGAAGTATCCAGGGTTGGTTCTGCTGGACTTAAATGCTGTAGCTTGATGAATCCTAATCGCCTCTCTGCAATGTATGAACTGATGGGATGGTCTTATCCTAGCTGATTTTCATCTTCTAACATCTCAGTCTCCAAAATAGTTACTGTCTGTTTCATCCTTTCAGCTTCTTGCTTTATGCTTCTGCTCTTTTCACACACCTCCCCACTCACTCACACAACAGTCTGGACCACTTTTAAGTGCTCTGTTTTACAGTTTTGTGTTCTAACTGGGTTTTGGGCGGGAGGGAAGCCTGGTAGGAAGGGAAGCCCTTTAGAGAGAGGGTGGGCTGTGCCCTGTCCCCGCCCAGCCAGAGGCAGCGGCCTCTGCGGCAGCCTCTGCACAGTGTTCCACCTCCCCCAGGAGGCACAAGACTCGCTCCAGGCTTCTAAGAATATGGATTCCCTGAGGGCAGAGTCCACCTGGCTTAACAGCCCCAGATTGTGCTGTTTTCACAGTTCTGCCGTGTGATTCACTTGAGCCAATTTATCTGACTCTGGGAATTTATCGCCGCTGCATGCAACCAAGCTTGTTAATATTTCATGTAAAATTAGGTTGACTGCTCTATCAGCAGGTCCCGGCTCCACACTGCCTGTGCCAACAACTTCCTACGACGAAGGGCTTCTGTGGTGGTTGCTCGTGATTGTGCCCTGGAAGGCTGTGACTGTGCGTGGATCCTCGGTAACGTGTCGTGATGGATGTTACTTCCCTACGGCACTTTTCTTTTCAAAAATGCTACTGCAGCCGCAGGGGCTTCGTCAGCAGCACAAGAGTCCCTGAATTCTGCACAAGATCCCCAGCGAACACAAAATAACCAAGAGTGACTTAAATTTACCGGAACACACACACTATTTCTACCAGATGACAGACATATATACCTGCAGAATACAGGAGAGTCCCTCACCATGGAAAACAAATAGGTAGGGGTTCTTTAATGATTTTACCTCCCCCTCAAAAAATCCACCCCCACCTCACTAACCTAGGTAGCCCTAGTGTATGGAAAACAGAGTGTGATGTTTGGCTAATAGCAACTAAATAAGAAAGGCACTCCCAGTAGGTGGTGCCCCAAAACATAGAAGACCCTCAAACATACCATGAACTCAAAACCCCCTCTTTTCAAATCAAGAGGAAACTAATGGGACTGGCCCGATCCTTTTCTATACAATCCCCAAAGGTATGCTTTTTAAAGCTGAAAGTGATGTCTAAATTAAACTATTTTGTGGCTACAGTAGATTTCTGTGGGTGGAGGAAAAGTGGGGGACACTCATTATGATCCGCATGTCAACCAACTCAGGATAGCACTGGGCTCCACATTCCCCAAAGGACAGATCTAAGTGTAAAGATTATTGATAGCAAGACAGCCATTCCCTTTGGAAAAGCTTTGGGTGGGGAGGAGATTCGGGTTTTTAGGTAAACAAGTTATTGATAGAGCCCTGTTTTTATTTACCTGGCAATTAACTAGAAACAGATAAAGATTTCCTTTGATCCAATAAAGTTCATGGCCACTGAAAGCATCCCAAATTTCTGACCATCCACCTCAAATCACAGTGGCCAAATGACAGCGAATTTATGAACGAGCAAAATATCCACCATTTCTACTAGAAAAAATTCAAAGGTCATTTATTCAATAAGTAATAATGAGTGCCTGGTTGACACTGGAGATACAACAGTGAATAAGACACTATCCTTGCCCTCAAACACTTACAACCCAGTTGGGAAAAGGGATAACTGAACACATGTACAACTTAGATGGGTCAATTCAAGATGCTATGGAAGGACTAAGAGAGGGCCCTAATCCAGGAAGGAAGTAAAGTCTAAAACTGCTTGAATGAGTAGGAGTTAAGCAAAAAGGAAGGGGGCCGGGGTTTGGGGCGCAGAAAGGAAAGGAAAGGAAGGAAAAAGAATTCTAGAGAAAATATATTGCATAGTTAGGGGAATGCCAGTAATTCAATGTAGCTGAAGATGCAGGTACAAGGGGATGGGCTCAGATCCTGAAGAACTATACATGTCTTATTGGGATTGAATTGTAACCTAAAGGCAATGGGGAGCCATGGTAAGATTCTATGCACATGCTCTAAGATTAGTGCTCCGGTAGGATAAAGCTAAATAAGAAAAATAAAGTAAAAAGGAAACAAGGCTGTAGGTAGAGACACCAGTAAGCAGAGATGGTTTTAAATAATCTAGGGTAGAGATAACGTGTACTGAACCAATGTAGGAAAAAATGTAGGAAAAGGGAGGGATTATGAATCCACAGTACCATTACTGAATATTAACACTGAATTACAATTTTCATTTTGCTTATTTAAAGCAGTCACAATCTAGTCCAATTTGGTATCTTCCCAGGCTCAAGTTAAAGGAGGTCAATTTCCTCATTCATTCACCAAAAAGTGGTCCTGGTAGCAATGATTTACCAGGAATTTTTAAAATAAGCAATACTTGACTATTTAGTCAGGGGCACCGACCTCTTCCCTGAGATTGTCAAATAAAAAAATGACAGCCCAACCGGTGTGGCTCAGTGGCTGAGCACTGACCTATGAACCAACCAGTCTGGGCATATGCCAGGGTTGCGGGCTCCATCCCCACTGTGTGTGTGTGTGTGTTGGGGTGTGTGTGTGTGTGTGTGTGTGCAGGAGGCAGCCGATTAATGATTCTCTCATCGATGTTTCATCTCTCCCTCTCTGAAATCAATTAAAAAATATGTATGCATTTAAAAAGCTATGTAGCAGGTAGTGTAAAAGCTGCAATACTAGACAAGTTAGCAAAGGCAGAATTAATTTGAAAAAAATCTCCAGGAAAAGGACCTCTGGTTTACTAGAGGGCAGTTAATATTTACGGGTCTAAGATGTATTTCCACACAGGCCTGGCACCTCCAGTCAACTAATAGAAAAGATAGCGCCTAACATTAGGACATTATGTACGGGGGTGGGGTGGGGGGGGAGGGGGGGGAATGATCATCTGAGGAAGGGGAGGGATGGGGAAGAGAGAGAGGAGAAAAAGGAGATGGAGGAGAAAAAAGGCAAGGTGTCTTATTTAGATCCTCTTGTCATCCAGCAATATGCCCCCTTAAGAGCTAAAAAAGGGAGAAAACCACTGTTTCCAAGCTTTTATATTATGTCACCACAGCCCCCAAGCTATCAAGCCACATTCGCTCTCAATAAGGGGAAAAAACTCACAAAGGTCACTTAACTAACTCTGCCTACTGGGGCTATAATCATTGTTATTGCTAGGAAATAAGAAATCTTGGGAATAAGAGCCTTGGATTTCAAAGGCTCTAATCTGAATATTACTATCTTAAACATTCTAGCAAGAAATCCCACAAAGGGAGATTTCTAAAATGTTATGAAATGACTAAGCATCAGTTTAATATTAACATTGGGAAGGAGCAAGGCAGTAGGTAAAAATGTCAGTGAATAGATACAGTTTCCAAATATTAAAAATCATTTTCTAGTTTCTAAACTACCTCATTATTTTAATTGCAGGCGTATAGAAACTCTAACGACACACGTGAAAACTGAACAAATAATTTCATTGAAGTAAGAACTGTTCATTGTATTAGTCACATTCAGCCTCATTTTTCAATACAGACCAATACTTAGCTCTTTATCTCATTTTAAAGAAGATACACTGCAATAGAACATCAAATCTAAATTAACCAGATACCATTACACACTGCATTCACTCTTTAAAAATAACCAACTGGTTATTTTGGTTTTTCTCAGCAACTTTACTACAGAATTTGTATTAAACACATTTTAACAATCAGGAATCTACAGATTATGCATCTTGATCTGAAAACCCAGTACAGAGACATATAAATTTTTAAAAATAGGCTCAATTTCCACCAGGTGCAAACACAAGGTTTTATAGGAGAGTATTGATAAATGCTTATTTCAATTTATTTATATTTTAAGTTATTTCAAAAGAATTTGAGAGGACGTAGAACACGTGTGTAGAAAACATTCTAAAATAAAATGCAGAATGTTTAGCACCATATTTTAAGCAAAACTGCCATTGTTCTTTAACTATGCTTGACAAAATATTGATATCAAATTTGCAATTTTACTAAATACACTAGAGAGAAGGAGGAGGGGAGAACCTTAGTTTTCCACTGAAATACAACTCAAATTAAGCTGAGCAGTATCTTTACTTCAGTAAGAAAGGAATAAAATCAAACAAATAATTTGGAAGGTAGGAACAGAAGAAAATTATCAAAAATAAAAAGGTTAAGATTTAATCTCTACATAAGTTAAGCTCTTGATTATTTGCTTTCTATTCAGTTGTCCATTTCAGAAAGATGTGCACAAGATTCCTTCAATTAGCTAGTCATTATAATCTGTTAAAAATGAATTGCATTTTCTTTATTCTATTTCACATAATTTTTCAGGATCTTGTTACTGTCAATAAAAAAAACAAGTAACTTTGTGGGGTATTAGAAAAATAAATACAAAGTCTCTCTATAGTATCTCAACCAAGGTAAATGTTTGCACTATTCTCAAAAGCTACAAGTATTTTAAGAAAATTTTACTGGTATCATTAAGCATAAAATAAATAACTTAAAACAATTCTGGAGCTGTCTCAAGTCTAAACATTCCAGATGGTTACTGGGGATATTCGGCTATATCAGTAGTGTTATCTTCAATTAAAGAAATGTGGCTGTATCGTTATGTGTCCATAAAAATAGAGGGAAGGGATATATATCATGGTGCTATGCTGAAAGAAATCAATTTCTCCAAACTGAGCTGTAAATTTAACAATTCCAATTAAAAAACAAGATTACTTAGTGTGAATAGAAAGGTTCTAAAGTTCATTTTTAAGTAAAAATGTGTAAAAAGCCAAACGAGTTTGCAAAAGTGTAAGATAGAGCTTGCCTTCATTAATTAAAACAGTGGATACTGGAACAAGAACGGATCAATGAAACAGCATTGGGAGCATTGAAACATACCCAAGTGTACAGAAGAATTTAGTCTATAATAAATATAACATTTCAAAACTGTAGAATAATCAAATAAATCATTCAATAAATGATCCTGGGAAAAGTGGCTAAATATTTAGGTGAACCTAAAATTACGGCTCTAGATCTCTTAACAAAATAAAATATTAAGTACATTAAAGGGTGAAATATAAAAAAAAAAAAACCTGAGAAAACTCAAATACTAAAATATATATATATATTTATCTATATATATAAAAGCCTGTGTCCCTCCAACCGGTAACTATGACACACACCGACCACCAGGGGGCAGACGCTCAATGCAGGAGCTGCATGATGCACACTGATTTAAAAAGAAACAGCACCACGGATCTGGTGCCCACAAACCAACACTCAGCTTCCCCCAAGGGGGACACAGGCCCCGCCACCACCCCAGAGCGACAGCCCACCAAATCACAGCCGACACTGCCAAGACCCCATGGTACAAAATGCAGCCCACAGCCCAGCCCAGCCCAGCCTGGAAACATTGCTGTGGGTGCTGGGTAATGACGTCACATAGCAACGCCCGGCTTCCTCTCTCCCTAGCGACTAGCCTTCTTGGAGTTTCTTCAGCCCAGGAACACAATTTGCTTTATAGCCAGGTGCAAACATTTTACACTTTAACCAAATGTCTGTGAAGCGTTTTCCCGTGCCTCATCTCATTTGATCCTCACAGAAGTCCTGGAGTAGGTAGATAAGAGACTTGGTAGAACCCTATTTTCTTTTCATTAGCTGGAAAACGGAGATTTAGAAAGTTTAGAAACTTGACCTGACTGAAAAGAAGAATGGTGGAACTTGAAAATGACTTCAGGTTTTCTCACTGCACAGAATATAGTCAAACACTGCTGCAGTTAAATATTTTACCCTTTTTTCTCCCTGCGTGATCTACAATAATAATCTGCTTCATGTTGATATTTACTGCTGTGTTGCTGATAATGACCTGAAAGAGAAGTTGGGGTGCTTCACTGGGTTGGAAAAAATTCAGCTAAATCAGAAAGCAGGTCTAATTAAGCAAGTTTATCTATCTATATATATAAAGCTCTCACTGGCACCAATCACACACATGTGTTTCCATCTGCCATTGTCGATTGTGAATTTGGTGGACACTTCTATTACAGAGAAAGAGTGAATAGCAGTATTAAAATATTTCTTCTAATTAATTTCCTTTCAATGTGCATGAATCCATGCACCAGGACACTAATACTATAATAATGGGGGGAGGGGGGGGAATAGAGAAGATATAAAAATTACACCAGAGTCAGAAAACATTAGAAGACCTGACTATGTAAAACACACAGGCACACACACTTTTCTCCCTCCATGTTAAATATGTATACAGAACTGAAAGAAAAAAAAAATCCCGTAAAAAAATACACCACCAAAAAACCCTGGGGAAAAACTGTAACAGAAAGAAATAATATTCATATCAAAAAAATCAACTCAGAAATAGACTGTAGCACAGGCAAAGGATTATGAGCATGTAATTTACAACTACATGTAACTAACATAAATATATGGAAAGTGTTCAATGGAATTAATAATTAAAGCAATGGGGAAAAAAAACAACACAGAAAACAGTAAAAAGCTGATATTTAGTTAGGGGAAATGGGGACCATCAGTCAGTGTTACCAGGTCTATGAATAGATACAACTTTCCTGTACAGCAGCAATTGCCAATCTTTTTCATCTCATGGCACACATAAACCTATTACTAAAATTCTGTGATATGTATATATTTGCCAATCAGACCCAAAAGAAAAGGTATAATTTTGATTCATTCACACTGGATGGCTATTGTGTTGGCTGTAGTCATTTTTTTCACTTGACAAATATAAGGGAATAGAGGTCAGTGCCCCTGACGAAATAGTCAGGTACTGCATGTTTTAAAAATTCTTGCAACACACTGGTTGAAAATCGCTGCTGTAGAGCAATATGTATGGCTGCTATAGGGCAACATGTATCCAATATGTATCAAATATGCACCCTTACAACCAAAAATACGTCTTTCAGAAATGTAAACTAAGCAGGTCATCTCTCAAACATGTATGCATCTGAATGCATCAGTGTTGTTTGTAATCTTGATAAATGAAACAACCTAAATGCCCATCAATAACAACAAATACATATTAGCCATCATAATGAAAATCCCATGCAGCTATTTAAAATGATGCAGAGATCATACATTTGTTAATATGCAAAAAATATTCATGACATATTTACATGGAAGCTCCATGTGAGCAGCTGGATATCTTGTCCTTCAATCTTATTTCCAGCACCTAGAACAGTGCCTTGTACAAAAGAGCTTACCCCAAAGCATATATTAAATAGTTGAATTTTATTATTATTTTGTACATACTTTTTTATTGATTTCAGAGAGGGAAAGGGAGAGAGATGGAAACATCAACAATGAGAGAGTATCATTGATTGGCTGCCTCCAGCATGGCCAGGATGGAGCTGGCCACCTGGGCATGTGCCCTGACTGGGAATCAAACCTCAACCTCCTGGTTCATAGGTGCATGCTCAACCGCTGAGCCATGCCGGTCGGGTTAAACAGTCTAATTTTAAAAGCAGGTTACAGAATAATAATCATAATAAAGTCCCTTTCTCTCTCCTTCCCTCCCTCTCTTCTCTTCCTCCCTGTCCCCAACAGAAATATCATTGGAAGGATAATCACAAAAGATTGACAAAGCAATGGAATTTTGATTGTGTGTTTAACTTTTTTCTTTATTCCTCTCTGTATTGTCTAAATTCCTTACATAGGCCCTAGCCGGTTTGGCTCAGTGGATAGAGCATCAGCCTGCAGACTGAAGGGTCCTGGGTTCCATTCCGGTCAAGGGCACATGCCCTGGTTGCAGGCTCAGTCCCAGTAGGGTGCGTGCAGGAGGCAGCCAATCAATGATTCTCTCTCATCACTAATGTTTCTATCTCTCTTTCCTTCTTCCTTCCTCTCTGAAATAAATAAAAACATTTTTAAAAAATAAATTCCTTTGTAGAAAGCGTTTTTATTTTTATGATTGGAAAAAGAGAAAATTGTTCTTAAAGAACTCATATATAATGAACTCCAGAATGTGTTTAGTGACTACAGCTAACAAACTCCATACACGAAGATCAACAACATCCAAATGGCATGTTTTCTTTCATCTTCAAAGAAATATCAATGTGTCTTGTACAATGAAGCATCTTTCTCCAATACCAGGAAATGCCACACTATATTAATAAAATGCAGTATTTAAAAAAAAAACACCCACACATACTTTTTCTGTAGTAAAAAGTGAAGAAAAAGAAACAAAAATTAATTTCTTAATGTCCTTCCCATCTTTTTATATATCCTATTCTAGCTGGTGGTAAAGATAACCATGTACAATCTTTTCTTTTTTTCCAGCTAAAAAAAACAGTGAATCCATATCCAGAATATGGCCTATGCGATTCTTTCACTTCTTTGTGAAGGTTGATTTCAGTTTGAAAACATGTAAATAATTGAAATATCAAAACTAGCCACATACCCCATAACCCTGTTTATTTTATTCATAGACTTGATCACTATTGGAAATAACCTTATTCGGATGTTGTTCTGCCCCTTCTGGAATGTAAGCTCTATGAGGACAGGAATTCTGCCCTGATCATCCCTGTGACCTCAGCGAACAGCATCTAGGCCTCAAGAAGTATATATTAAATTAATAATGAAAAGGTGTGTGTGTGTGTGTGTGTGTGTGTGTGTGTGTGTAGGGGACGCAAATCTGAAGACCATAAATAAGAAATTAGAACGAAAGGAAAGAAAACCATACTGAAATGTATAAGCTGACATGATTCAAGGGTATAACGCCACCTCGGAGGTGGACAGGCACTGGACACCTCTCTGAGGGCATGGGGCTCGTCTAGGAAGAAAATCCACAGGGAGATTTCCAGGTGGCTGTGTGCACCTCCCAGAAGATAGAAACGATCGCCCCCATAATAGAAATGTGTCCCAGGTCAAAGGGGGATGGGGAGAAAGACACCATACATCTTGGCCCAGAGGAAAAATCACACGAATCCCCAACACAGTCAAACCAAGCAAGCAACCTTCCGCCACACGTCAGAGCGTAGTTTCCTTTCCCCAGGCTGTGCAGTCGCCTGCAGCCCAGCAACCCCCTCCCTCGCCACTTTTCCCTCCCAAGGACCCCCCCACCCTGCTGGTCCCAGGGGAGCGAGAATGGGGGAAGCACTGAGAATCAGCTCTCTGTACCCCCCACCCCAGCCCAATCCCCTCCAAAGCGCAATCCCTCCCACCCTCGTCTGTCCCTGAGGCCCCGAACCCGCCACAGGCTCCTCCAGCTGCCCCTCACTCACGTGTAGATGATGGACATGAAATGCATCAGCCACAGCACCAAGAAGAGGGCGAACCCGAATAAGGCCGTTCCCTCCAGGGCCAGGTCCAGCAGCGCCATCCCCCGGCCCGGCCCGGCCTGCTCCGGCCGTCGCCGCGGACAGCGCTCCCGCAGGAGGAGGACAGGGTAGGCGCCCGAGGCGGGGGCGCAGGAGGGGAGAAGAAGGTGGGGAGAGGAAGGGGCGGAGTGGGGTGGGGACGGAAGGGGCGGGCAGGGCCTACGCGCCCCCGCCCGCGCGCACTCGCCCGCGCGCTGCCCGGGGCGCGCTCGCGACGGCGGGCGCTGCGGTGGCCGGGCTGGGCGGTCAGCGCGGCCGTGGCTCCGCGCTCCGGCTCGCCTCCCTACACCCTCGCGGCCGCCCCGCGCGCCTGGGCCCCCGTCGCCGTCCCGCCGCCGGGCTCCGCGCCGCGCTGCTCCTGCCCTGCTCTGCCGCCGCGGCTCCCTCCGTGCACTCTAATCGAAACCGGCGGCTGGCACCCCGACTCCCCGGCGATCCCCGCCCCTCCCGGCCCCCGCCCTCCGCCCTCCGCGACCGCGGCGCCCGCCCCTCCGAGGGCGGTGCGCAACGCCCCTCCCCGCCCATCCTGCTGCCTTCGCGCCGGCTGCGTCACCGTCGCGAGCAAACCCCCGGGCAGCTTCTGTGGGAGGCCGGCCGGGCTGCCCCTGGGCTTCTGTCTCCGCCGCCGCCTTACCTTCCCGCGTCGGGCCGAGGCGCGCACGGGCGGCCAGCGTTGCAGCCCTAGGCCACCCTCCCTCGGCGGCGGCGGAGCGTGACTCCGTGTCCCACTTGGAAGGCCGCTCTCCCTCGGTCCGGCTGTGGTGTTCCAGAAAAACACACTGGGCTCCAGGCAGCCGCCGACTGTCTCGCGATCCCGTGTCCAACGCGGCGTCTGTCCGCAGCCTCTCCGCGGGCATCGCTCCGAGCGGCGTAGGCCCTGCTCCAGGCCACGTTCCTGGGCGCGAGGGTTTCCCATCGCCTTCCCCCCCCCTCGCTGCTTCTAATGCTGCGGAGCCTTGGATCCTAACGGACCTGAGGACAGTAATCTGCTTGTGCCTCGCAGATCTCTAAGCATCTTAGATACTGCGTGTAACAGGAAGGAAAGGAACACAATGTAAAGAATCCATTCTTCCTGAATTCCCTAAGAGTTACTGTTTGGGTAGCCATAGGTGGCTAATGAGCGCTTGAAATGTGGCTAGTACCGAACTGAGACGTGTGGTGGGGGTAAACCATACACTGGAGGTCTGAGACCACCTCATTAGTAAATTTTAAATGGATTACATGTTGAAACTAATATATTTGATATCTTGGGTTAAATCAAGTAAGTTATCACATTAATTTCGCTGTTCTTGTTTTACTTTTTAGATGTGGTTTGCTACTAGAAAATTTTAAATTACACAGGGGGATGGTACGGCTCTAAAAAAAAAAACAAAGAAAGGGCACTCTGGATAATAAGGTAACAGTGTTTATCTTCACTTAAAATCAGTCCAAGGAGATGTTTTAATCTAGTACTAAATGTTTCTGTTTGTTTCTTTAGCCCAGATGAGTTTATATTGTTTCTTGATTGTTTCACGTTTAGACAATGTTTATTATTTCAAGTGATTTCCTTTTAAATAATCCATTACCCCCTTGAGAGATTTCAGAATTGAATTCAGTTTTGAAAAGAGTTTATTTTATCAGTGCAGTTTATAGTAGTTAATATTGATTAAATGAGCTACCTCAGTCTCCGGTTAAATGATAAACCACAATCAGGAAAGAGTTTAAATTGAGGACCCTATTGAGAACCAATCCTGGATAAGTTTGTTTTATCGGCTCTAACATCAGTGAGAAAGAATAGAGCTTAGAAACCAAACTCCCATTGTTGATTGTTATTGGTTGGTAAGTTAATGTTATAGCAGGGTAGTGTATTAGAATCGAAATAATATTACAAATGGAAATTTTAAAACCTCACGGTTGCAGCTAACCACTCCTAAGACATATTTTTTTAAAAAAACATTTAACCCGCTTTAACGTTTCCAAAATGGAAATGCATCTCACAATCAATGACGTCTTACAGTTGGTGGGTGTGTTTTCTTAATCATATGTAAACTTTCATACAGTGCATCTTACAATTACTACCCTCATAGATTTGATGAACTACATCAATTGGTCTATTTAAGCATTTTGTTATATTCTTCATTTCTCCAAAACGTTTTTTTGGGAACCTTCTAACAAAGGATTTAATGCAGTATGACCAATTACATGGAAAACGAAGCCAAAGAATGGTGAAGAAGCAGATATTCTTAAGGGTTAACAGACTTGCTATAGTTGAACATAATCAGTAGATTAAAGATCAGCTATGTTGTACTTGAGCCTAGTTAAACTTGGTCTATCTGAAACTAGTTGCTAATTTTAAAGCAGCAGCTTTAGAAAAAGTAATCTTAATTTTCTAAAGATACGGTAACAGTGTCAATTTCTTCCCTGAATTGCAGCAGCACAGGAGTCTAGCTAGCAAAGACCCTGTCCACTCCTCTCACCTTTGGTAGTTAACATTGTTTCAGTTTGTCTAAAGGGCCTCTCTTTCAGAAAACGAATTCCACCAAGTTCAGGGCTTCTGACTTTTTCCAATGGCAATCCAATAAGTATATATTAGAATTCACACAGCTTAGAGAGCAATGTTTTTAGAGGTAAACAAAATCCAAATTTGACTGTCATTGAGTGGTTCTAGATATTTTAGTTTATAAAATCGAAACAAGGAAAGAACCCAAAATGTCTGGTTCAAATCAAGTAATTGAAACACATTTTTTTTTTACTTGAACCAAACTCAAACCCAAATGATTTAATTATAGCCGATTCCAAACTGAAACTGAAATGAAATTGTATTGGTTCTAGTCCCATGTCCCAGAAAAGAGAAGCAGAAGGCTCTGAGAACGACAGGTCCATAATTTACTTCAGAGAAACTAAGCAATTAAACTTTGGGAAATTGATATTCTTAGTTACATTTTATCCAGAATGCCTAAACTGTATTATAAAAGTTCCTGTTACATTTTAAAAAGTTATAAATTTTTTTAATAATCATGATTCTTGATTTGGGTTGTATCTAAAAAAAACAACATCAGTCAAAACCGGTTTGGCTCAGTGGATAGAGCGTCGGCCTGTGGACTCAAGGGTCCCGGGTTCGATTCCGGTCAAGGGCATGTACCTTGGTTGCGGGCACATCCCCAGTAGGGGGTGTGCAAGAGGCAGCTGATAGATGTTTCTCTCTCATCAATGTTTCTGGCTCTCTATCCCTCTCTCTTCCTCTCTGTAAAAAATCAATAAAATATATTTTTAAAAAAACAAATTAAAAAAAACAACATCACCTTTGGTGAGATTTCTAAATAAATCAAGTTTAAATGTGACACTGAGAAGCTATGCACAGAAAAAAAGACTGAAAGAAATTACACCAAACAATTATGAGTATTTTTCTTTGAGGAATAAAATGTTGATTTTTTAAAATTTGCCTATTTATATTGTTGACTTTCTATAATGAGCATTATTGCTTTTATGATGAAAAGTGACCATTTTTCTATTTTATAAAAAAGTTAATACATGATGAAAACCATATAGAAATTTTGTATACTTTATTTTTTTAAATTATGAGTGGTGCCCTAGCCAGTGTGACTCTGTTGGTTACAGCATCATCCCTTATACCAAAAGGTCGTGGGTACAATTCCTGGTCAATACCAGGTTGAAGGTTCAGGAGGCAACCAATCCCCTCTTCTTTCCTCTCTCTAAAATCAATAAAAACATTTGTTTAAAAAAGGTGTGTACATTGCCCTAGCCGGTTTGGCTCAGTGGATAAAGCGTCAGCCTGCAGACCTAAGGGGCTCGATTCCAGTCAAGGGCAAGTACCTAGGTTGCAGGTTCCTTGCCGGCCCAGGCCCTGGTCAGGGCACATGCAGGAGGCACCCAATCAATGTGTTTCTCTCACATCAATATTTCTGTCTTTCCCTCTCTCTTCCTCTCTCTCTAAAAACCAATGGGAAAATATCCTCCAGTGATGATTTTAAAAAAAATAAATAAAGGAACATACATCAAAACCCACAGAACATACAGCACCAGGAGTGAACCCTAATGTAAACTTTGAACTTTGGGTGATGCTGATGTGTCAATGTAGGTTCATCAGCTGTAACAAATGTACCACTCTGGTACAGAATGTTGATGTTGATAGTGGGGGAGGCTGTGCATGTGTGGGCCAGGGAGTATCTGTACTTTCTGCTCAATTTTACTGTGAACCTACAACTGCTCTGAAAAATAAAGTTATTAAAAAATTACTGAGTGCTCTGCCAAAAGAAAATTATTGGAAATGCTATGTGTCTGAAAACTAGTGAGATAAACTAGTTTGTCATTAGCTTACGGCTTTGCACCTCCTAGGCCAGCGATTTTCAACCTTTATTATCTCATGGCACACATAAACTAATTACCAAAATTCTGCAGCCCAGCAAAAAATATACTTTTGGCTGATCTGACAAAAAAAAAAAAAAAAGGGGGGTATAATTTTGATTCATTCACATCGGACAGATATTGTATTGGCTCGTGTCATTTTTTCATTTGACAATCTAAGGGAAAAAGAGGTCAGTGTCCCTGACTAAATAGTCAGGTGTTACATGTTTTAAAAATTCTTGTGGCACACCAGTGTGTCTGCCAAGGCACAGCAGTTCAAAATTGCTGTTCTGGGCACTCAAATATTTGTTGAACGAGTGAATAAATTATCTATATTGAGGAAAGTCACTGGAAAAATTGCTCACCTTTCTCCTTCGTTTGCAAATACTTTAAAATTCCCTTGTTGAAAACACCCCCTCTTTTGTGTTACAAAATTAGATCACAGAGTCAGTGTGAGAGTAACTACATGTTACCATATTTTCCGGCATATAAGACGACTTTTTAATCCAGGAAAATCTTCTATACACCCAGTCGTCTTATACGCCGGAAAATATGGTAGTTCACCTAATTCACAGCCTGAAGACCTGCTGCAAAGCCCACGCTCTACTTGACAGAGTCAATAGCATATTTTTATGTCAATATTGGACACAGTTTCCATGTTTGTCATTATTACAAAGAATCTTTCATATATAAACATTTTAAAGATCACAATTCAGTTCCTGTGGTTAATGTGTTGTTATTTTTAAAAGACAGGCATACTGTAAATTTTCAGCCCTATAAAACTTTTTAAAAAACAAGTGTGGTGTTTTTTTTTTAAAGGAGATCCTCAAGGAATTGGGTGAATTTGAAATTTCAAAAACAAAGTTAGAATTTATCTGAAATTTGTGGTGCTAATGCCAAAAGAAGCTATTTAATTCTTGTCCCTTGTCCCCTAAGCATTTTTGAAATTAGAAAAATATCTTACCGAGTTATTTGGGTTGTATCTAAGGTGCTTAACTTAACATTGGTTTTGTTACCCATGAAATGGTAACTTCGTAAAAAGCCTTCAGATCCCCAGATACCATGTTACTGCGAATCACCTTCAAATGCACAAAGGTTCTAGGCAATGTCAGCCCAGGGCCTCATCTGATAAACCAGGGTTATAGTGTGTTAGTATGTATGGGTGTGGTCCAGGGAGTGCCTAGAGTTCACTAGAGTTCATTTCATTCTCAGCTGTTTTGCCAGCTCATATCCAAATGACTAATTAAAATGTTTTACCTCATACTCATTTGTCTTTTCAAATGGCAAATTTGATTTTGTTTGAATCCCAAGTGTGCCAGGTTGAAGCACTAGTGTTCATTGTAAAGCAAGCTAAATTTAAGTATTTAAAATATTTCCAACTGTGTCATGTGTAAATATCAACTATTTTTTTGTTCAAAGTGTTTTTACATTGCTTTACTTTTAGATAAATATTTATGACTCGATTCAAATTATTTATTAAAGTTTATAATGTTAAAACATTTACCTAAGCTATGAATGTGTGTAAACAAACTTGGTAACTATATTGGAGAGAGAAGCTCTAATATTTATTGACTACAGGGAGATAAGTTGTATGCCAAGCAAAGTTTTAAAATATTAACTTGATTTTTAAAAAAGTGATGAAATGTATAACTGGAAGCCAAAAAGATTAACTACTCAGGTGACATATCTGATAAGTGAGGGAGCTGGAGTTTGGACTTAGGACTATTCTAATCCAAAGCCAATGCTCTTTGTATAAACAAATACAATAATAAGTCAATTTAAACGATATATAGTAGATGATCAGTCCTCAAAGTTCAGATTGCAAAAGTACATTCAGCTTAGCGTTCTTCAGTTTGGTAACCATTCTATAGAAGTCAATTTTGCCACATGAGACATAGGAAAATACATTAAGAATAGACCATATAGTTTATGCTAAGATGCACTGGCAATTTAAACACCTGGCTCTTCTTTACCATTTGTTTTGTTTCAGTTAAGAGGAATTTCATGAAATATACTGTCATTTCAAAACAATTCACCTAAAAGAGTAAACAAGTAGAAAAATTTAAAAAAAACACAAGAAAATGAAAAAAAAAATCTGTTTTCTTGTGTATTATCCCGTAGTATTCATGACACTATAATAAAAGTGTGAATTTAACTTTTACTAAGGAACAAAGGCTGTAGATAACCTGGATCTCCTGAGTTTCGGATCTCTACAAAGCACCTTCTATCTTAAGAATGCTCTGTTTTAAGATACAGTGTAGACTACTGGTTAAGCACATACACTGTGAATATCAAACTGACTGGGTTTGAATCCCAGTTCTACCATTTCTTAACTATATGAACTCTGTTGTGAGGACTAAAGTTAACATGTAAAATATTTAGAACAGGTCCAGGCAAATGTAAATTCTATGAAAGTTTTATTATTATTCCTTAATAGAGTTCATTCATTTTAATTTCATCTAGATCACTAAGTTTTGTTTTCTCCATTTCTCCCTTTACTGTTCCTACCTATAAAAAAATAAAATTAACTATACTTATAAGTTATTTTTAAAGCAAATCAGTCTCTCTGTGACAGAAGCATATAACACTTCACAATTCTGTTTATTACATAAACCATCTTCTTGATAACATAACTGGTTTAGTCAATTAGATACAAATGCAGTTAGATGACAATTGTATGGAATAGAAAAATTATAATTAAATAGTAAAGAGCAATCAAAGATACTTTTATTCCACAAGAAAAATAAATTTTAGGCATTAAAATAAAATATTCTACACAACCAAAGCCTAAGACTTAAAAAGGTATTTATATACACTAGGGGCCTCTAACATGTAAGAAATGGTGATACTGAATAAGTGCTAATGCTATTTCTGGTATATTTAATATACTCAGAATACAATGCATCAGGATATCAGGATTAACAGAAGGCAACATTTTCAGGGTCTAGTTTACACAACACACGACAATATTACTTCTTAGCTCAGAATGGATTTAAAAAAAAAGTAACATTTGCCTGAATGAGTACCAAACTCACAATGAATTTGTGTCCTCTACCCAGCCTAATCCTATATAATAAAAGAGCAATATGCAAATTGTCCCCTTGACCAGGAGTTTGACCGGAGTTCAACCAGGAGGCAGGGCCAGCGCACCAACCGCCCAGGGCCCCTCCCCCTGGCTGGCCTCACCCCAATCGCCCCCCCAATAGGGGGAGGCCGGCCAGACCCCACCTGTGCACAAATTTTTTGTGCACAGGTCCTCTAGTAATTTTATGTTCAGAAATCATATCAGATTATTTTAAGCCTTTACTTCATTGTGGGTATAAATTTGAAGTGCTAACTCCAATGGGAAGAAGCATGAAACAGTACATGGTGCAAGTCAAGGAAATAAAAACAACCATCGGGCCCTCTTCTATACTAAGTTCATCCCTAAATTCAATCGCCCGTTTAAATTATTTTGAGATCATTTGGGTTCGGGTGCCATCATTAATGGTAGTCACCATACAATGGAAAATATTGAGCAGAATTATTTGAACAGTCTGTCAAGATGACAAAGTAAATGAAGTGACAAATCCACTCACTCCTTTTCCTTTATTCCTCAACCAACTTGATGAAAAGCAGTGTGTTCCAGAGCACACTGTCCTCGTGCTTTGGATACAAAGTTAAAATGATACAACCTTTTTCCAAAACAGATATTATAATGCAATGTTATGTTCAAGAGATACGAGGAGAATTGTTTGGGACTTGGGAACAATTGCTTTTCTTTAGGCAAGTCTACAAAGATTTCATGGAGAAGTGCTGGATCCAGACGAAACAGTAGGAGGTTATCAGGAAAAGAGTGAGAAGAAAGCAGGGTGTCCTCCGTGGTTACTTTTTGAATATAAGTATTTGAAACGACTGAGCAATCCGGGGGAGGAGGCTGGGAGACAATCAGAAAACAGTCTGGATGAATACAGTTTGCAAAATAGTATTCACTGATAAATTCATTGATAGGTATGTAATTGAAAATCCAGTTACAGGGATTTAGATGATTGTCTAAATCAGGACACTTGAGAAATAAAGCCTGATTAACAATCTGGCTAGGACTGTGGTGGGCACACTGCGGCTCTCGAGCCACATGCGGCTCTTTGGCCCCTTGAGTGTGGCTCTTCCACAAAATACCACGGCCTGGGCGAGTCTACTTTGAAGAAGTGGTGTTAGAAGAAGTTTAAGTTTAAAAAATTTGGCTCTCAAAAGAAATTTCAGTCGTTGTACTGTTGATATTTGGCTCTGTTGACTAATGAGTTTGCCGACCACTCGGCTAGGAGAACGGTGTAAATGGAGACAGTTCTAGGCAAATTAGCTGATCAAACACTATTGACACAGGAGTCAGGCAAGGCTCAATCGAGGCTCTTGCTCCATTTTTCTGAGATAATCTTGGTTTTTTCCTTCTCTGTGTCAGTTTTATCTTCATGGTTGTAGATAGCCTCTAACAGTTATCTGTAGTTAATGGTTTTCCCTTCACATGCACGAGAAGAAATTCTTAGTTATTCACAATCACCTAACAAAAATCTTAAGTTTCTCTCTCCCCCAGCCCCCAACTGGAACGCTCTTGATGCCACGTGCTAACCGGTAGTTAAGGATGGTAGTAAAGATAATCACACCCAAACTGATGGCAGTGATATAACGGATGGGGGAAATCGAACTAAAGGGATAATAACCACATACTATATTGAGTTTTTTCAAAACAATGGAAAATTTCTAGAAAGTCTTAAATATGAAAAATACCAGTTAACCTCTTTCAGCATTTGTTATTTATTTTAAATATCAGCTTTATTGAAATATAGTCACTTAACCATAAAAATCAATCTCTTAAAGTATAAAATTAGGTGATTTTTACTATATCACAGAGTTGTACAACTATTACAACTTAACTTCATAACTTTTTCATCACTGCAAAAAGAAACCCTACGCCTATTAGCAGTCATTCCTCACCTTCCCCTCCCCTAGCCCATGACAACCAGTAATTTAATTTCTGTCTCTATAAATTTGCTATCCTGGACATTTCTTTCTTTTTTTTAATATATTTTTATTCATTTCAGAGAGGAAGGGAGAGGGAGAGAGAGAAACTTCAATGATGACAGATAATCACTGATCAGCTGCTTCCTGCATGCCCAACACTGGGGACTGAGCCCGAAAAATTCCCAGGCATGTGCCCTGGCTGGGAATCAAACCCGTGACCTCCTGGTTCATAGGTCAACGCTCAACCACTGAGCCACACCGGCTGGGCTATCCTGGACATTTCACTAAAATAGAATTATACAGGCCAGACTGTCCCACTTTCTGTATTAGCTCCATTTCCCTTCCACTTCCAAACTCTGGCCAGATACAGTGACATTGCCAAGGGTAATAACATTTATCACCTTCATTTATCATAAATAATAATTCTCTGTTCTGTGGCAAAAAGGAAAATTGGTACAACATAATACCAGAGTGACATACAATGGTCAGATCATTTAGGGCATGCATAAATTTTAGTCTAAATTTTAACACAGATCTAAAGTTCTGGTCATTGTTGCAAGATGCAAAATAGAGATAAAAGGTATAACTTGGGGAAAGGGTCAGAGAAGTTTTAAATTATTTGTTTAAAATACATGTTAGGCAATATAAATGAACAAACAAAACAGAAAGACTCAGATACAGAGAACAAACTAATGGTTGCCAGAGGGGAGGGAGGTAGAGGGACTGGATGAAAAAGGTGAAGGGATTAAGAAGTACAGATTGGTAGTTACAAAACAGTCATGGAGATGTAAAGTACAGCATGGGGACTATAGTTAATAATATTGTTCATCTATGGTTGGTGCTAGTTGGGTACTGGAAATATCAGGGGGAGCACTTTGTAAAGTATATGATTGTCTAACCATTTTGCTATACACCTGAAACAAATACAAAATAATACTGAATATAAACTGTAATTGAAAAAAAAAACATTTAAATACATGTCAGGGTACGAATCACATACTTATTAGTTCAATCATATTTATCTAAATCTTCTGACCTTATTTATTTTCTTTCTACTTAATGTTACTAGTTGATAATGTTGACTTACAATTCCAGTTATATTTTTTGTTTCCACTTTATTTTGTATTTCTTTTTTTCCCCCCCTAGGTTTCAGAGAATTTTTTTAAAATTTCTTTATTGATTAAGGTATTACATATGCGTCCTCATCCCTCCATTTACCCCCCCAACCGCCCCCCTCCACTCATGCCCTCACCCCCCTGGTGTTCATGTCCATTGATTAGGCTTATATTCATGCATACAAGTCCTTTGGTTGATCTCTCCTCCTTACTCCCACCCTCCCCTACCTTCCCTCTGAGGTTTGACAGTCTGATCGATGCTTCTCTGTCTCTGGATCTGTTTTTGTACATCAGTTTATGCTGTTCATTATATTCCATAAATGAGTGAGATCATGTGGTATTTATCTTTCTCTGACTGGCTTATTTCACTTAGCATAATGCTCTCCAGTTCCATCCATGCTGTTGCAAATGGTAAGAATTCCTTCCTTTTTACCGTAGCATAGTATTCCATTGTGTGTATGTACCACAGTTTTTTAATCCACTCATCTGCTGATGGGCAATTAGGCTGTTTCCACATTTTAGCTATGGTAAACTGTGCTGCTATGAATATTGGGGTGCTTATATCCTTTCTGATTGGTGTTTCTAGTTTCTTGGGGTATATTCCTAGAAGTGGGATCATTGGGTCAAATGGGAGTTCCATTTTTAGTTTTTTGAGGAAACTCCATACTGTTCTCCATAGTGGCTGCACCAGTCTGCATTCCCACCAGCAATGCACTAGAGTTCCTTTTCCTCCACATCCTTGCCAACACTTGTCGTTTGTTGATTTGTTGATGATAGCCATTTTGACAGGTGTGAGATGATACTGCATTGTCTATTTTGTATTTCTAATCACTTTTATTTATATATTTTATACAGTAACATAGGACATGAAGTTCAAATGAATTAACTTCCACCACATACATGAATTTATTTAAACATCACAACTGGGATGGTGCATATTGTTTGCTACATTATTAAATAAAATAAACTGAAGCTACAGATGTTTAATTGGCTTGCCTTCAGTCATAATGTAAGTAGTGGAAATGGGATTTGAACCTGTCGGTGTGGCCCCAGAGCCCTTGCCCCTCCCCTCACCCTTTATTCCATATAACCAACACATAAACTCATTCTCAAAAGCCCAAGGTCTGTGTTCCTCATCACATTCTAAAGATGGTGAACATATTTATTTCCTTTGGCAAAATCTGCCTTCACTTGTTCATTTCTGGCATGATAGAAACTTGAGGCCCATTGCTTTAAATCCATCTTAAGTTTTCAAAATGCAGACTCCTATTCACCAGGTGACAGTGGCTCCTTAATACCTCCCTCAACCCCTCCGAATGGCTAGAGCCTGTTCTTCCTGTGCCAATAAAATGTGGGTGATTCAACTGGGATTAGGAACGTCTCATCAGACCAGCTGGAGAGAGCGGGATGGCCTGCCCTGCCCACACCCACTTCCCCGCAGAGTTGCTCTCAGTTACTAAATATTACCCCACGTCTGTTCCACCTTCTGTGCTCCCTCTCTCAGTGCCTGTCATCACCATCCATCCTGTTGCCTAAGTTAGAACCCTCTGAACCATTATTAATGCTTCCCTTTGCCTCATCAGTACATACAGGAAATACCAAACCCCCTTTCCTTAAGTTTTATGTGCAAAATTAATCCACTTCCTATTTCAGGCCACCCCTTTCTTATGGATAGTGCTAATTTTTTCTCCTTGCCTCCAGCCCATTCCACAGTGGTCACTCCAAAATGCAAATCTTGTTTTTCTTGAGGTATATCTTATTAAAGATATTAACTTAGTAAAGTACCCAAATCTTAAATGTATGACTTAATATTTTTTTAAATATGCATTCCAGATCAAGACACAGAACATTCTGGCACTACAGAAGGCTCCTCGTGCCCTTTTGAGTCATACTCCACACTCAAGGTAACTACAACTCTGGCTTTTACCACCACAGATTAGTTTTGCTCACTTTAAAAATTCATATAACTAGAATCATATAATAAGTTGTGTGTGTGTGTGTGACATTCAATGTCTGTGGTATTCATTCATATGTGGTATGTATAAATAGTTTATTTTTCTTTATTGCTATATAGTATTTAGTTCTATGAATAAATCTCAATTTAGTTACCCTTTTTACTGTTGATGGATATTTGGGTTATTTGTAGGTTTTAGGTATTATAAATAAAACCATTATAAACATTTTTGTACATATCTATTGGTTGACACAAGCAAGAGGAGCATCATCAATTGGCTGCCTCCTACACGTCCTCCACTGGGGATCAAATCCACAACCTGGGCATGTGCCTGACCAGGAATTGAACCAGCAACCTCTTGGTTACTGGGTCAACACTCAACCGTTGAGCCACACCGGCTAGGCACAAGCACTTATTTTTGTTGGTAAATAACCAAGAGTGTAATTCTGGGTCATACAGCATTAATAGGTATCCTATATAATAAAAGGGTAATATGCAAATTGACCCTAATGGTGGAACAACCAGGAACGACTTGTCGCTATGACACACACTGACCATCAGGGGGCAGATGCTCAATGCAGGAGCTGCCTCCTGATGGTCAGTGCGCTTCCACAGGGGGAGCTCCACTCAGCCACAAGCCGGGCTGACGGCTGCGAGCACAGCGGCATTGGTGGGAGCCTCTCCTGCCTCCTTGGCAGCGCTAAGGATGTCCAACTGTGGCTTAGGCCTGCTCCTTGGACATCTCCTGAGGGCTCCCGGATTGCGAGAGGGCACAGGCCGGGCTGAGGGACCCCTCCCCCCAGTGCATGAATTTTCGTGCACCAGGCCTCTAGTTGTATATAAGAATTGCAGTTACTCCACATTCTCATCAACTCTTGGTATTGTCAATCTTTTTAACTTTAACCGTTCCGGTGACTTTAAAAATCTTTCTATGGCACCCCACCTAGATAGAGTCCAAATTCCATTACATGATGGGCAGAGTCCTTAATAATCTGACTTTTGCTTATCTGTTCAGCCTCATCTCTAATCACTACCTACCTTGACTTTTGTTCATACTAAACAACTTGTGGCTCCTTGAGTGTTCTTTGGTTGATTTTGTTCTCCTGGCCTTTGCACTTACTCTTCTGTCTTCATTTCATTTGGATAAGTCCTTCTCACCCACTGAGTCTCAGCTTAGCCAGTACTTTTTAAACTTTCCCAATTTCCAAGATTCAGTTAAATTGCCCTTCAGTGTTCACCCAGAGTTCCATGGGCTTACTCTTTTCTTGATATGCATCACACTGTATTGTAATTGCCTGTTGACTTATCAATTTTTCTGAGGGCAGGAACTGTATCTTGTTGACAAGTATGGACACATAATAATTTGTTGAGTTAATGGACAAATTAATGAAGGAAATAACTGAGTAGCAATGGAATAACTCAAATTATTATTAGAGACAAAATTCTCAGGATGCTTCCAGGTTCATATATTGATTTCTAAATTTCCATTCCTTAGGTTGTATTTTTGATAAGTGATAGTGAGGGAAAAATCACAGTAAGTACTAAATAATTAATAATTTATCCCATAGAATTAGATTATCTTAAATCTCATCTTATTAAATGATTCGACTGGTAAGAGGGGATGAGCATTTTTCAAAACACACATGCCTCCAAAGATTCAGTTCTTGCAATTTGCAACTAAGGCAGAACATTAGAATAATCTGTAGTGCTTTAAAAAAACACTGATACCCAGAGATCGCTCTGGAGTTTCTGATTTAAGTCACAGTCAGTCTTTCTGAAGCTTGCCCACCGTAAAAGAGAATAGAGCTACAGTCAGAAAGTTCTGGGAAAGAAAGTGATTTATTGACATGAAACAAGTATACAAAAGACGGTAATAGTATTCTACAGACTTCTTGAGTGCTGTGAAACTATGGGGTCTGTACTAAACTATGATTTCAATGGGAAACCTCCTTTAACATAGAAAGAAGAGAATCAGGTAGGAAGAAGAGAGAGTAACATACTGACCGGGAATCAAAGCATGACCTCCTGGTTTATAGGTCGACATTCAATCACTGAGTTCTTTCTTGTTGTTCTTCTTTTTGAGCAGTAAGCATAATAAACTTGAGATCAAAGAAAGCAGAAAGTAAATGACAGATAAATTTAAGGGCTTCCAAAAATTTTTTCTCTTAAGTTCTGTAGCTAAATCTGAAGGCCAGTGTAAGGGGTGAAGGCAAATTGGGAAGGCAAAAAGTATGGGAGATTTCCTATTTCTTTTAAGAAACAGGTTTCCTAGGCACATAGCTTCATAATTTTGGAATATCAGAGTCTCTTCCGAGGACAAATATTAAATGCATAAAAATTCTTTTTACACCACCTGATATTTTTAGTTCATTATCCATTTTGAATGTGTATTGCAAATGTCTCATAAAGGTCATGATTGCTCATCTTTCAGTTTTTATGGAAACTCAGATAACGTATTTATTATTTTTCTCATGTCCCATTTTATATTGTAATAGATCTTTGAGCTTTTCTAATTAATTTAACAAGGAATACTTTAGTTCAAATGCTATGTTCTGGCTTGTACAGATGGAGTGAAATAAATATAGACCCATGTACAAAAGGTTAATGTCCTAAGTGTGTGGTTCAGAGAACCTCAGGCTGGCAAAATGCATGCTGATTATAACGCCATTTCACCTTGAACAGGATTCTTACCCTTTTAGGGTTTTAGATTTATATTCTCTAAAATAAGAAGGGACTGGACCCAGGAAATATGTTTCTTTTTTTTCCAATTGATTTTTAGAGAGAGTGAAAGAGAGAGGGAAAGACAGAGAGAAATACCAATGTGAGAGAAATACATTGATTGGTTGCCCCCTGCACACGCCCCAACCAGGGCCTGGGCCAGGGAGGAGCCTGCAACCAAGGTACGTGCCCTTGGCCGGAATCGAACCCGGGATCCTTCGGTCCACAGGCTGATGCTTTATTCACTGAGCCAAACTGGCTAGGGCCCAGGTAGTATGTTTCCATTAGAGGAGAAAAGAGTGGCATCCGAGTTATGCAAGGAGCACTGAATCATTCTCCCATCTTCACTTTCATTCAAAGTCTAAGATTCTATTACAGTTACTACCCTTTCCCCCATTATATTTTTAAAATTGATTTTTAGAGTGGAAGGGAGAGGGAGAGAGAGAGAGAAACACCGATGCTAATCAAACCAGTGACCCTTTGATGCGCGGGACAATGCTCAACCACCTGAGCCACACTGGCTCCCCCATTTTCTTGAATGAGAACCACTAGCTAGAGTATGTCTGACCTTACAATCTATGGGTACACAAATTCCCAGGACACAGGTGAATAAAATGTTAATACTGTATATAAACACAGAGGCTGGTATGTCAACCTCACAGATGTGGCTCAGACTCAGGCACGCTAAGAGGGTGACCGCACAAAACGCTCAGGGTGGACACATATTTGGTGCACCCATTTACCCTGCGTTCTAGGACAGCACACTGAAGGCCATGCCCAGGGCATAACTGAGGAAGCACTGTGTTGGAATCCCAATGCCCACCTGTCTTTTTGGCATGACTAACCCAAAGGGAGGGGCTAAAGATCTTTTATTTGCCATCAGCCTGCTCTGAGCCTGCACTTAGTGTATCTTCCTGGTACCTGGAGACAATGTAAACAGGATAATCAGGTCGGACAGAAATACTGTGTAATGGTGACTTGTCTTTCTTTCTCATAAGGCCTTGCTGTAACCACGGGGCCCACACTACAGACATACTAACCAAACATACACACTTGTCAGAAACAGGTGCATTGGCCTACCACTCACCAACACACTAGGGCTCCTCCATCCAGTACACATAAATTCTGTCCTAGCTAACACACACACTCTCTCGCTCTCTCTCACACACATACACTGTTATATTTTATCCAGACATAAATATATATAACCTATCCCTATACAAACAACTTTTTCAAAAACATATCCTATTCATAAATAGGTATAGATGTCCCAATAAAATGAAACCCTCTGTTCCATCTGTTCTAACAAACATTCTGCACAGAATTCATTCTTTAATTAACTTTTTCCATAAACATTTCTTGAACTGCACTGGATGCCGTGCCCTATAGCAGCTATTGGGGAAATAATGGTCAGAGCACCTGTCCCAACCTTTGTTGCAAAATGTACTAACAATGACTTCTCTTGGGGTATGGAGATGGAATTATGAAAGAGAACTTGAGTAAATCGGAAGAATTGGTCATGTGAATTAGGAAAGATACATGATTGTTCAATAATTCGGGATCTGTTAGTCATTTCTGCTCTCGTGTTGAAATGGGAGTTAGAGAGGAAGCAAAAATTGCAGGAGCACACAATTTGACATAAGGCCAGGAGATAGTTTTGGTCCCAGAGAAAACTGATGAGATGCAAATGGACTCCAACAAGGTTAGATTGATGGCATCTCCTGGGTGTCTGGGGCAGCCCTGGATCCATGGGTGTCTGTGATGCTAAGGTTCCAATATAAAATATATGACATTCAAATAAATGCTAATTTCAGCCAGAAAACAAAAAAATTAGCATAAGTATATGTTATGCACTAGTGAGACATAGACTACAAATTATCCATTAGTTATTATAATTCAGATTTAACCGGGAATCCTACACTTTGGTTTGCTAAAGCTGGCAACCTTCCATGATGCCAATGGGAGGTGAGCAAGCCAGGGTTCTCCATTTTGGGTAACTTTTCAATTGACAAGTAAACAGGAAGGACGTAAATGGAGTCGAATTGAAAAAGCCAGAGCCCCAGAGCTCTCCATTGGGTAGAAAGAGGCCGATGGAGGAGGTCAGGACCAGGGACCCGGCAAGTGAAGATGAAGTTAGAGCCGATGACCGAGGGCCCATTCCTGGCACAGACCCTGTGCTATAGACCCTACAGTTTGGTTTTGTTGCCAAACCAAAATCCACTTCAGATCACGTGCATATCTTAATTTAACATTTTGGGCAGGTAAAAAAGGTGCCAGAAGGTATAGGTTCTCTTAACTATTCTGATTAATTGCAGTTTTGGCTGAGTTCTAGTTCACTTTGGGATTAGCCTGTGATCTGAAATTTTATTCTTTTTCTAGTGATCGGTGTATCTGATATGGTTTGTTTGCCAGCTCATTTTCATAGCAAAAATTTGTTTTAGAAAACTCCAACTGGTCTAAGAAGAAAAGGATGTGTTCTATACCCAGGACTGGCTACATAATTTGTAGGGCTCGGTGTAAAATGAAAATGCCTGGCCCCTTGTTTGCAAATTGTTACAGATTTCAAGATGTTAAACAGAGCATGGGGTCTTCCAAGTGCAGGGCCCTATGCAATAGCACAGATCATATTCCCATGAAACTGACCCTTAGTTATAACAGAGAGATAAATCCGTATACTAAGAGCTAGGGATGGTGATGGAAGAAGTCTGGACTCTTTAGAACTCACAGGGATAAGAGGAACTGGGCAGAAAACAGGGAACACAGGTAGGATTGACCTTGGAATGGATGAATTCATCTAGCAGATCTCCTCCTTGTTTCTTTCCAAGTTTTTCCACCACTTTCATCTGACATGGCTTTAGAGTCTCTTTTAGTTTTGTTACCTCATTGTCCTTTCCCTCACCATCTACCTCACCTGTTCTGCCTCACCATAGAAAATCATGCTTCAGATATGGCAACACAGAGAACAGTATGATGATTCCTTTCTTTGATCTGCACCCTACTCTTAATTCACTGTCTAATAATATGTTAGCCTTTTCAATAGCTGCTTCATGCTTTGGACTTATATTAAGCAAATATGCTATTAAAACCCCTCAATCTAGTCCACATGAGCTAATCTAAGTCAGGACTTGAGTTTCTACAGGCTCTCTTTCAATTGGACACTTTGGACTTGGTGGCTGCCTAATTTAAATTTCAGCTTGTTGGTTTCATACAAGCATTCCAGCCAATTGAGGTCACTGGGAAAACTGATTCCGTCATGCATGGTTTTATCTATCCTTCCTGGCTTTGATTCACTTGCAGATTTGGCAATTCTGCCATCTATGTCTTCACACACATCCCTGCTAAAAACGGCAAACAGGACAGGGACAAGGGTACAGGATCCTCCACTTGCTCCTGAGTGACACAGACAATAATCCCACTCTAGGTGTGCTTCTGTCACACATGTAAGTATGTGAGGAATCATAAGAGAAACTAATTTGACATTCCTTGAGAAGTAAGCAGTCTGAAGAATTATTTCAAGTATTTTTTTTTTTTTTTTTAGGAAAATGGTTAGAAACCCAAATATCACTAGAAGAAAATTTAAATGCCCAAAGAGATACTGGTAGACATAAGACATAAATTAAAAAGGAAAAATAAAAGGAGACAAAAAAAGAAATGGGCAAAGAGGAAGGATGGGATCAAAAGGAAGAATAGATGAGAAATCAAGACAGAGAGATAGAAAGAGACCTCGGTGACGGCAGTTTTAAAAGTCATGTGACCTTATTTTAAGATTTAGTACTTCCTGCCTCTGAATGCATAATGAGGCTAAAGAACCTCTCTTGTGATAAAATCATTGGACTTACTGGGCCACATCAGATAAAAATCAGTATTTCCTGGGGCTAATCCAAATTGACTTGGAACTCTTTAAAGTTTGGATTCTCTTTGATACAAGCAGTCATGCTCCTCTATCTTAAAAAAACACACAACAGAATGAACATCCTTCTTATTTTGATGAAATACTGCCAGGAAAATCAGCTGAGAATAATTGAGAAATTATTTCCTTGATTTCTCCAATTAGCAACCATTGCCTTGGGCATATAGAAAGAGTAACTATTAAAAGGAAGTTGAAGAGATGAAAAACTTCCTTTTAGTTTCCCTTTCCTGTATTTGATACTAAGGCACTTCTGATGAAATGACACAGAATCAGATTTTATTCTTGTCAGCTTTTTCTGAATTCTACTAAAGAGGGTTAAAAGTGAGGGCTAATTTTATTTTTACTGAAATGCCATGATCAGAACAGATGCCCAGGACTCTTCTTTACCCACATTTACACATTTTGCTCAGTCGGGTCACCCATTTATAATGACCATTACTATGTCTCTCACTCTTCCATGGTGTTTCATGACAACTCTTCTGCTTGAAATGTCCCTGCCTCCCTTTCTCCTTGGCTAATTGCAACTAATCCTTAAAGGACGAGTTCAAGCATTACCTCCCTAGAAATATATCCTGACTCAGTTGAGTTGAGGAATATAGATGCCCCACCTGGGTTCCTGGATGTAGTAACATAGTCTCTCTTTCCTCTCTGAGACAGAGTCTAAAGGCAGGAGCTCACTAAATCCTCAATATTTAACATAGGACCTGGCACCTTGTGAGTGCTCAGTACATTTGTAAAGAGAAGGACTAGGAAGAAGAAAGCATAGAAGAAAGGAAAGGAGACAGGAGTAAGTTATAAAATTCCCATGCTATGTGATGGCTTGTATAGTATAGTGCCTGAAAAGAGTAGGTGGCCTTTAAAAGACACTTCGAATCTTATCATTCTAGTCTATCTTTTAATTTACATATTTCTTCTATCTGAACTCTGAAAAATGATCCATGATTCAAAGAGAAGATAGATGGCCATTTGGCAGAGCTACAATGTAGATATTCAAGCACATTGATTAATATCATCCTGTTAGTTCAAGGAAATCTTCAGATTTCTGGTGAATGTTCAACTTTACTTAGTGATGTTATTTATAAACCTGTGTGTTACCATGAAAAAAAAAAAGGGTGATGGTAGTAGTTCAAAGAAACAAAATAATTTAAAATGTAATGAGGTAATTGAGACTGGCAAAGCAATGATCAATCAGAAAAATAAAGCTCAACTTTATCAGAGGGAATTTGGAATATGATAAACTTCTGAGGAGTAGTTTCAACCAGAGGCCAAAGACATGCTACCCAAGTGTTCATCAGCATTTCTCAGTCTCTGCTTCTTTCTACTCTGAATGTAGCACATACTTTGTTCAGAGGTAGAACTCAAAAGGGGAGCTTGAAATATCTGCAGCATAATCCCCTTTGACTATGGGAGCCTTTCTTTTGATAAACATGGCTGCACACTGTCCCTAAGTTACACCAAAATATAATTCCTAGTAAAGACCCAGAGTGAAACGGTCATTTTTTACTCAGTCACAGACCTGAGAATTTTTTCTGGAGATTGAGATAAAATTCAGAGTTATAGCATCTGGGTTTTCAATACCACTGAAATACATTTAAATTAAAGGTGTTAATATGCCCAAATTTAAAGGCACTAGGAAAAGAAATACCCAGGGTCACCCCTGCTCCATCCAAGTTAATATATAGTCATATGCCTTTGATGTGTCAGATTAAAGAACTTGGATGTCTAAGATTGCTCTCTTTCCTAAAGGTTCATGTCTGCATCTCCAAATCTCCTACTTTACATTTCTACTGGAATGGACCATCAAAGTCTATATTTTAAACACTAAAGTTCCAATTTCTAATGTTATTCCTAAAAAATACTTCCCCTTTTCTGACTTTCTTACTTCTATTAGTGGTGCCCTTGAAGAAATGCTCAAAGAGGATATTTCCCAGGTAAGGCAAAGGCCTAGTGAACAGGGACCTATCTGGTACAGAAGCTTCTGAGATCCAGGCAGAAAGGGGGATATTAATACCAGAGAGTTAACTGATGGAGTTGGGCACATGAGGAGGCAGAGAGGGACAAAATTCAGAACACAGCTTTAGATCAGAGAATTTGCTTTAGACCAGAGGAAAGAGGAAGGATATGGACTGATGAAGGTAATTTCACATAATGGAGATGAGGAACAGATTTACGGTACTTTTTAATACTTTTTATTTTCTTTCTAAGGTATTAAATGAGGTCATATTGTAAGAGTGAAGAGGTAAGGTGGGTCACAGAAAGGGTAGAGAATTTGAAGAGAACAGAGAAGTTTGAAATAATTGTTATGGGGAATAGAAGAGAGAGAAGACCAGTGATGTATCATGGAAGGCCCATCTAATTTTCCAGGAGGGTTAGATAAAAGGTTAAGAGGACAAAAGAACAGATAGTTTTGTCAACACAGTAATTGATCTGAAGAGCTAAGAATTTAGGTTGGATTGGGAGAGACAAATAGGCTGGAATAAAATGGTCTAGAAGGAGCAAGATTGAGAGAAATGGTAGACTGAAGCCAGAAGGTAGGATACTAGAGTTTAAGGTTGTGGAGTGGAGTAGTTTGGAGCAGTTGACAAGATCCAAGACTTGTCTATAAATGGGGCTGACATAGTGGTCATGGGGCTGAAATAGTCAAGAAGTTGTTGAATAGATCACCCAGGTGGATATTGTGATCATTCATGATTTTGGGACTGGAGGTAAATGTGGGTATGGGACCAGGAGACGGTAGTTTGAGTCAATGAAGGGAGCTAGTATAACTAGTGGCCTAACATTCAACAGAGAAAAAAATTTTAACTAGTGCGTACAGGAGTAATAGTCTAAATTACATTGGGATGTAAGAATGCTGCTCTCTCTGCTGGGCCTTGTGGAGGATGGAGGATGGAAAGCCAGTAGAGGAAGTGGTGTCCTTAGGGGAGAACCTATGTCAGTTGACAGAAGAGGTCATAGATGTAGAGCACTTTAGTTATCATGGTCTAGGGGTGGGAGTGAGGGGAAAGTGGGAACCTGGTCTTGGAAGTGGTAGTAGAATATGTGGATCACTTCCTCCAGGGAACTTTTCCCCACCAATCCAGTTTTTATTTGTCTCTCATTCTCTGCACTTTTACATATTAATGTCTTCAAGTACAGAAACTGAAGTATTCAGATAGTCTGAGTCATTGTACAATGCTGCCTTCCAGGCATCCTCTTAGATTCTGATGAAGTTATGTGTTTCCCTGAGTTCATATCCCATATTTCCTCAGCTGGTCCAGCAAGTTGAGAATGATCACCTTGAATGGGTAGTTATTGCACGCTCTGACTGCCAAGATGCCTTAGTAATCCTAATACATCCTGGTTCCTGCCTTTTCTTTCTTAAAAAAAAATAAAATAAATTAATATATATAAATACTATATATATATATATAATTTTATTGATTTCAGAGAGGAAGGGAGAGAAGAGAGAGATAGAAACATCAATGATGACAGAGAATCATTGATTGACTTCCTCATGCATGCCCCCTACTGGGGATCAAGCCTGAAACCAATGCCTGTGCCCTTGACTGGACTTAACCCAGGACCCTTCAGTCTGCAGGCTGATGCTCTATCCACTGAGCCAAACCAGCTAGTACTCTTCCCTTCCTTCTTTCCTTCCTCTTCCTTCCTTCCTTCCTTCCTTCCTTCCTTCCTTCCTTCCTTCCTTCCTTCCTTCCTTCCTTCCTTCCTCCCTTCCCTTTACTCCCTCCCTTCCTTTCCTTCCCTCCCTCCCTTCCTTCCTTTCTTTCTATGGCAGGGTTAACCAAAAGCCAGAGGAACCCTTACCAACAGATTCTCCACTGTGTCCTTTCTAAGTACTCAGACCTTCAGCACCAAAAGCAAGCACACTGTTAGGATTTAGGCATGAGGTTAGAGCCAAGAGCAACTCTTTTGCTTCCTCCCCTCCCGCCAAGAAATTCTGTCAATCAGGTAGTCCAAGTATTTGATCCCTGGCACAAGTTGCGTATACTGTTCACAGCAGCAGAATGAAATAAAGGCCATGGTCTAGAAGGTCCAGGGGATGGTCAGGTCCTGACCATCAAACCAACAATGCAAAGATGACTGCTGATCAGGAATTCACAGCCATTCTGATCTTACTGAGCTTAGGTGTCCCACCTGGCAGAGAGAGGGACTTGAGCTCTCTTATATGATCAGGCAGGAGAGCAATAAGCAGAATATCTTCAGTATCACATTGAATACCTTCCATCTGCTGTCTATGGTCTTTCCTTCCTGTTACAATGGTCTGGCTCAAGGTTTCTGGGACATGCAGCTGGGTATATCTCTGAAACAAAAGGTTCAAGTTCTAGGTACTGG
Organism: Eptesicus fuscus; assembly: GCF_027574615.1. Taxonomy (NCBI): domain Eukaryota; kingdom Metazoa; phylum Chordata; class Mammalia; order Chiroptera; family Vespertilionidae; genus Eptesicus; species Eptesicus fuscus. The sequence continues at coordinate 61,744,812 of NC_072487.1, read as the reverse complement.
CTCCTCCCCACCTACCCTGCAGTTAACTGAGCCATTTTCAGCTTTGTTCTAGGATATGACAATTTATCACGTCAAGAAGATATCATTATCATTGCTAATAATAATAAACATTTATGAGAACTTACGTATCAGACACTTTATATATATTGGCTCATTTAATCATCTTAACAACCTTATCAGGTTGGCCCCATGAGCCCCATTTTTTATATAAGGAAACTGGGAATTTAACTATACCCAAAGTCACAAAGCTAATAAGTAGAAAAGTCAGTCTTCAAAATCAAGTATGGAGCTCTTGCTCTTGACCAGTACCTTATACTAACTCGCTTGTTTTACACAGCTAGGAACAGTATGTGGTTGTTGCAGATTGTGTATTTCATTAAAGGAGAACTCTCCACAGGTAGCATGGGCTGCCTAAGTGAGGGGGTAAAATTCTACAAGCAGTGGCTGGGTATCAGGGACAACACGATGGGTCTTCAAATCATGGATGGATAGTGGAAGACAGTCAACTTAGGGAGCTGTGAGGTTGAAGCTTAAGGAAACTTCCTAATGCCATTCAATCGGATCCGTTGGATGCTAACCTCTCTCATACACACACGTAGGATTAACACATCCAGCATAGCTGGAGGCAGCCATCACTTCAGAGAGGAAAATACATGTTTTTATCATTCTAATGAGACATCTCTTCAGATGAAACTCATAATGAAACAATAGCAGGGGTGCAATTTCAAGCCACAAATAGTCAAGTGTGTACTTGTTTCATGCTTGAACTTGTGTCATTAGTCAGTCAGTCCACTCCTCCAAGGTGCACAATTGTAATAGTCTTTACTGACATGTGTGCACTGGTGGGGGCAGGAAGGGTAGAGGGGAAGAAGAGGAAAGAAAGTTATACTGAATCTGCCAGGTCCTGTGCTACGTGATTTTTAGATAAAATCTCATTTAATCCTCATAGCAACTCCATTACATACACATTATCTCCACTTTACAGATTAGGAAACCGGGAAATCAATCACATAACGAATAGGGGTGGAACCTTGACTTCAAAGCTCCTGGGTTTTTTTTTACTGTAGCATCCTGCATACTCATGTACGGGTGGGAGGGCTGGCAACTTCCACAAGGGCTTAATGAACAACAGGAGAAGCTGAGATGAAGTAAGTATAGCAATGTTTATTATGCCAAGGACAATTATATCCTTGATTCACTTGGCATGAACTTAATAGGGAGAGAGGCACAGGATTCTGAGCCTCCCAACTGTAGTTTTCCCTCCTGTCCCAGATGCAGGCTCTACAAGGCTACCAACCAAGGCTTGCTGCCAAGTCGCTTTTATGCTTCTAATCTCTGGAAGCCAAAGTGAGTATAACCACAGCCTGACAGAACAATAATGACCCAATCCTTGCATTGTACCGACCAAATAGAGGTAAGGACTTATTCAAGAACAGGCAGAGAGTTAGGATGAAAGCTACACCTGAAACCTAGATCTTTCTTCCAGGCAGGTTTTCTCGGTGACAATAAGGGCCCTGAGAAATTGGCGGTTCTAAGCCGCATCTCTTTCGTTCCTCAGTGTTCAAGTTCAATTGCATACTTCTGGGGATTCTCTAGAAGTTTCCCATATAAAAATGTCAGTGAGGGAGATAATATAGTTATGTTCAGGAGAAGTATTTATTTGGAAGTTAAACATCAATAGAACTAATATGAGGAGTGACTAGAAACCAGAAGACCCATTATGAAGTCTAAATCCTAAATCAGAAATATATTAGGATCTTCAGAGAAACCCTTGCCCTGGGTTGCTTCAACGCAGGGGACCTCATATGTGGATGGTGATGTCCATTCTGAAGACTGTGCCTCTCCACACCAACCTGTGTTCCAACTCTGATTTATAACTCCCTGACCTGCCCATCAGAAATTACAATCAGAGAACACAGATCTGCTTCTTAAAACATACAGTACCTTTGTGGGAATGAGAAAAAAGTGCCTGTCCTCTGCACTCCTAACCCCTCTGGCCTAGTGAGCAGAGCATGGGCCAGATTTTAAAATCTATATATATATTTATTGATTTCAGAGTGGAAGGAAGGGGGACAGAAAGAAACATGAATGATGAGAATCATCGATCAGCTGTCTCCTGCACTCCCCCTACTGGAGAGCAAGCCCACAACCAGCGCATGTGCCCTGACCGGCATTGAACTGTGACCTCCTGATTCATAAGTCAGTGCTCAACCACTGAGCCATGCCGGCCGGATGCATGGGCCAGATTTTTGCCCTGACTCACCTCCAGTAGGCACTCCTTGCATAGACCAACTTGCACAACCATACTGTGCAGTGGCCCCTTCTGTTCCTCCTTCAAAGAGCCCTGATACTTCCATCCATTGTACTTATAATTGCCCACAGAATCATACCAACCAAATCAGGTGTGGGTGTAGGAGAGGGCGTTACTCAGGCAGATGCAACCCTGGTGGGAATGGCTCAATTTTAATTGGCGTTTGTTCCACTTATCCCTGACTCAGAGTCTGACATAAACCCACTTCAGCTCCTGATGTTGGGGTCTTTCAGACTTTCCTAAATTTAAAGGTGGCATATGATTCTTAGCACCTTTTTTACTGAAGCAGTGTGTGGTACATATAGTTCAAAGGATGTCTGGTGAGATAAAGAAGAGAAAGGGAAGAAGGAAGAGAAGAAGGGAGGGAGGAGAAGGGATGGAGAATCCTCTGGACAAAGATCATGTCAATGTGATGATGAAGGATAGACTACCAGGATCAGCCGTGGGCCATAAGTATTCAGACAGCTGATGCATGATTAATTGCGCTAAATTGCATGTCTAGGTGGCAATGATCTCTATATGTCTCTCCTCCCACCTCCAGTCTGCAGGTGTGTAATTGCCAGACAATGCTTTAGTGGATGTGTTTGGCACCTAAAAGATAAGAACACACCACTTAATAATATGCTTTCTATGCATGATGCTTTGCTCAAATAGTGAGCACTTATGGCTTCCTGAAGGGTAGGTTCCTCCCGAAATGCATGGGTCACACTCAACCACAGCATCAACCACTGGGTGGAGGGCATTCCTAGTCAGTGCTGCCAGACCTGATGATGAGATAGCTGGAAAACCCCCTTTGGGGGCAGGATAATATGCTGAGAAAGTACAGGAGAGAGACTCTTTATAGCAAGTAGAAGTCATGTCAAGGGTAGTGCCCAGCCCTGAGAAAATTGGGCAATTGCATTGTTGACATGCCATTCTGCGCAAATCAGTGTAGACTCCTCACAAAGCTGCAGTGCTTTGGCTTGTGTACTGACAAAAAGAGTTCTTGCTCATCTCATCATTGGCACTATCATAACCATTATCAACATTGACAACACCAATGTCAGCAAATATTTATTGGGTGCCTTCTCTGTAACAACTGTCAACAGTATCTTTGGGTTTAGGTTCCGGAAGCCCATAAAGAGAGCCTTAAACATTAGTCATGTTATGAACTTAAGATTTAGAGATTAAAGTTGGTGGTTTTCCATAGACTCTTTGAATAAAAAAGAAAATCCATGCCCCAAATTTGAGAGGTACAGAGAAAAGTAAGTTTTTCTCATACCTGTCATCTAGTCTTCCAATTCCCCTCAAAGAGATGCTTATTCTTTATGGGAAGTTTATCTGTGGAGAAGAGAGGCATTCTGGCTGAACATAAAAACCCTGATCAAAATCTTTGCAGTGCCATTAATAAGTTTTCTGAACATGCAGTTAAAAATCCTAGTGATTTGTTGACTGCTGCCCCTTGGCAGGGAAACAAGTTTATATATACCACTTAAAACACAAAGGACCCAATATTCATTGACCTCAATGTTAGCTTATGTGAGAATGTGTGGTTGTTATTAACAATGGTAGAACCAAAACTCCTGTGTCAAAGCTAATACCAAAAAAAAGAAAGAAAAAAAAAAAGTCTCAGAAATCCCATGGAGCTATGGCTCCTCTCAAGCCATATACTCTCAATAATTTGTTCGGGCTGCACAGATCCTTCCAGATGGGAAATACCATTAGGTGGCTTACCTAGGTGGCTTCTGCTGAGAGGAACAATTCACTTCTCTTGTTTTGGTTGCCTATTTCCACCATAACCATGCTAAAATGTCTGTGTGTCCTTGGGTCACCAGTCATCAAAACTTCACAAGTCACTCTACAGCCTCCTTATCTTCACCTCTCCAGGTCCGCTGGCCTGTCTTTCAGTCATCTATGTCTTCTTACCGTGGACATGGGAATTTTCCCCCTCGGTTTTAAAAATTATGTAAATATCATCACATGAAAATGTCCATTTAAACCATTTTTAAGTGTATAATTCAGTGGCACTTTTGTTCATATTCACATTGGTGTATGACTATCACCACTATCCATTTCCACAACTTTATCACCCCAAACTTGTTATCAGGTAAAAGGGGTCCATTTGCCTGCATTCATCACAAACCGGAGCTTGCATCAAAGAGTTAGAATTTATTACAGAAGTGGTCCACACTCGGAGCCACTGGTGAGCTAATGCTCAAAGCCCTGGCTCCTGATGGCTTCCAGGGGGAAAATCATTAATCATGGTGACTAAGGGAGTTGGGGTCATGTTTTCTTCCGATTGGTTAGCACTAGAGTAGGGGGTGGCTGATCATTGCATCTGGTCCTGATGCCAGCCATGGTGTTGCTTCACCTGATTTCAATGCTTTTCTGGGTCTGTCATATAAATATGCCACGTTTTACTTAAAGTACCTATTCATTTGTGGATGGACAGTTAGGTTGTTTCCACCTTTTGGCTATTGTGAATAATACTGCTGTGAACACAATTATGAAAATACTAGGGGCCCAGTGCACGAATTCGTGCACCCTGAAAGGAACTGTGGGCCACCAGGCTGCGATGGGCACAGGGGCGGGTCTCAGCCCATCCTCCGTGCCCCCGCCCAGTCCCATCTGCCAGCAGCCCCGCTCCTGCCGCTGCTGCTCCCACATGCTGATGGTGCCAGCCCCTGCTTGCACCCGCTGAAGGCGCAGAGTAATTAGGGCTGGCACCAGCAGCAGATGTGAGCAGGGCTGGCATTGTCAGTGGTGCCAGCAGCAGCTGCTGCCCTGATCTCCCCTCAGGAGCAGGGGGAGGTGGAGAAACCCTCAGGGATAATCAGGGCTGGCAGCTGCCGCTCACCTCACACCCACCGATGGCATAGAGTGATTGGGACCGGTGCCAGGCAACGGCAGCGGGTGTGAGCGGCGGCTCCGGCACTGGTTACAACTCCAGTGCTGGCTGCAGGTGCAAGTGGGGCCAGTGCTGGCAGTGGGTGTGAGAGGCGGCTGCCATCCCTGATCTCCCCTCAGGAGCAGGGGGAGGTGGAGAAGCTCTGAGGGGCGATTGGGGCCAGCAGCCACCACTCACACCACTGACAGTGCCGAGCAATTGGGGCCAACGCTGGGCACTGGCAATGGGTGCAAGCAGCAGCGCTGGCAGCGGGTGCGAGTGGGGCTGGTGCCAGCAGCAGGTGCAAGCGCTGGGTGGAACCGTGGCACACGGGAGCAAAGAATTTTCAGTAACACCAGAGGCTCGCCCCAATGACAGCGACCAGTGCCCCGCCTTGGTCTGGCGCCCCTGCTCACCTGCTCCACCATCCCGCCACAGCCGACACCTGCCATGTTCTCCACATGCCCCCTGGTGGTCAGCGCATGTCATAGCAAACGGTTGTCCCGCCATTCGGTCTATTTGCATATTAGCCTTTTATTATATAGGATATGGTTTTCCTTTCAGTTTGATGGAAAAAATAATACATGTTGAACATTGGTCACATGTCCACCACAACTGGAGAAATATTGTCCTTGCTCTGATGATAATTCTTATCATTCTACTACACAGATCTTCAAGGCTCCTTTAATCTCCTCCCATGAGTAGGTGGATGAAAAAAGGGGTTTTATGGAAAGTAAGCTCACAGGGTGATCTGATCATAAATTCCTAAATGGGCAGGTCATGATGAGTAGTCATGCCCCAGGTATAGAACTTCTTTAGCAAAAGGGCTCTCCTTTTTTTTTTTTTTTTTTAAATATTTTTATTTATTTCAGGAAGGGAGAGAGATAGATAGAAACATCAATGATGGGAAAGAATTATTGATTGCTGCCTCTTGCATGCCCCACACTGGGCATTGAGCTGTCAACCCAGGCATGTGCCCTGACTGGGAATCGAACCATGACCTCCTGGTTCATAGGTTGATGTTCAACCACTGAGCCATGCCAGGCGGGCAAAAGGGCTCATCTTAAACTTAAGCAAGCCCTGAACATGGTTTCTGTACATTTCCATCAGTGCCTCTTTTCAGACCCCTCCTTCTTAAGGAGGACCTCCCTCAAGAGAGCGCATAATTTCAGGAACTATCCTGTCATCAGAGCTCACCTTGCTTCCTCCCACCTTCATGTAGTCTTCCTTATGTTTCCTTTTTAATTCCAAATGCATAGAAGAAGCTACAAACTGTTATTTCTTGGAAGCATTTTTCTCAGTCTGTTGAGATCTTGCTTCCAACCATGTCCTCTGTTTGACCCATATACACCCACCCAGGGGTGTGCAGGACTCCAAGAAGCTGCCTCAGGCCCACCTATCTGGTTACCTGCTTTAGCCTTTGTTCCTCCTCTGCTCATAGGCTCTCTGCTGGAGACTAAGGCTTTACACAGGTGTGCCAGGCAACACCTTGATGATGGTTCTCCTGCCCGAGAGCCCCATAAACCTCAGCAGAATAGCTGATGTAGATCTTTAATATCCTTCTTGGAACTCTGCCTGAAAAGTGTAAAGGATAGAACTGCACCCATGAAACCAAGTTATTTTAATGCCCTCTCCAATTCTCTTTCTCCTGCCAAGTCCTAGGAATTTCACTTCCTTTTGGCTAGGAAAACTGTTCTTACATCCTCCTATATTGTTCCGAAGTCTGATAATTATGGTATACATTTTATATTTGGCTTTGGGCTCTTGATTTTCAAAGCCAAGCTTCTGAACTTAAAAATACTTGCACTTTCAAACAGCCCAGTTTAAAAATGTAAAAGACTCTGCCTTGCAAGCCTACTATTGATGTTATCAATTTCAAGAACCTATTTTAGAATTCAAAGCCAAGAATCTGACTTTGTGTTCTTGGCTGTATAAACCCTCTCCTAGGGCAGTACCTATAGAAGCTATTAGCCACCTAAAACTTGTTCAAGAAAGCACAAGAGTCAAAAGGAAAACAATCTTCAGTATCTAAAAATATTTTATAGCTGTTAGCTTGGCTATAATACAGGTCATGGCTACAAAGTCTGTTACTTAAAATTCCTGGGGTAGGAAACCAGTCAGCCAGAGATGACATGAGATAGTTCCACAAAACTAGAGTATAATAGAAAGCTCAGGGAACTGAGAACCCAAAATAACATGATGCTCATGAATCAAGACAGATTAACAGGAGAAAAGGACCAAATTTAATTACATGCATATATATAGGAACCCCATATACTTAAGAGAGTCAGAGACCCACATACAGGAGAGGTTGGAAGGCAGAATGGGAAAATGAGGTATTTTGACATTCTGAGCTAAGGATCACCCTGGGCCTTCTGAGGGCAGGAAGGTCTTGCAGGACAATAAGAACAGAAGTTTGCCCTGCCCTATAGAAGGTCATAAAAAGTTATCTCTGATAACCTCTTATTATGGGCAAGGCTCCTGATTCAAATTCTTCTAGTTGAGTGCGTGTGTGGGGGTGGGGTGGGACAGCGTAGAAGTTTTCTCTTGAGCCTGCTGGGTCTTGGTTGCCTTTAGCTCACAATGACCTTCATACCACAGAGGCACTTATTGGGGTGACTCATTCTGAATCCCTACAGAAGTTAAAAAGGTTGAACAGGCATTGTGATTTGAGATTCAGGGCTCAGTGAATTCTAATCTTTATTCTTGCCCTTAACTAGCTGTGGCTTTGACTAGGTTATGTCTCTTTCTGTGCTCCTGTTCCTTCCTTCACTTGCAAAATGAGGTTAATGATAAGGAATAGCCTCACTCCCAAAGTAGTTATGGTTGTTGACTATTGTAATTAGTAAGTCGTTTAGTACTAAGAATTATGAACATCAACCATCTACATGCTTTACCAGTAATTCTACAGATGGAAATGCAAATATCACATATCAGAAGTTTTTGACAAAAGGAAACCAGATAAGGGTCACTCTCTTTCAGCAAGTGCCAGTTCATAAGAAATCAACATTTCTTTGTTGTGCAGACATTTAGATACCTCTCCATTCATGCAAACTTAACACAATCTTAAATCTCAGGACCCTGAAAGGAAATGCATCATCTTATTCTTTGGCTTTGGTGAACCCTACCAGACTCTCTGCTTCCAAACTTCTCCATGTTTGTAGAAATAGGTACTGTTTTTCCCAAGCAGAAAGGGATACACAGCCTTCGTAAAATGAATGAGTGTTCATGTGAATATCCCATATCATGTGATATCAGGACAGCTATCTACACCCTGGCCTTCAGACAATGTTCAGTTGGTCCCAATCTGTGTCACCGCAGGTTCACAGGGGATCCAACAGAGGAAAAGCACCATTCCGTGCCAGCGCCTGCTGGTGTTTGTGCATACCCACCTCATCTGCTTCCACAACTGCCTTAAGAGTATTTTACATGTGAAGGAAGTTAATGTGAGAGCTTAGAGCTGCCTTATGACCATACAGCTATGAAGTGACAGAACCAGAACTCAGACTCAGAAATGTATGAGTCCAAGCCCAGGTTTTTCCTGAGAATATATGACAAGTATTCAGAACAGTCCCTGATTCACAGAGAGTCCCAGGTTGGATCTTCTTTGTCATTGCCATTAATTACAGTGTTTCTCAAAAGACTGCCCCCTGCTTCCTTTGACAATGATTCTCGTATGCCTGGAACCGATATGGAGATGCTACTAGGAGATGACTTTATTCCCCAATCTCATTCATACCAAGAGCTTAAGACGATGGATTTGTCCTATTTATGGATAAGGACACACTGTTTCCCACTGTAAAAGCCAATTTTCAACAGTTGTTTGGGAGTACCGCTTACTCCCTCTGACCTTTCTATCTGATGAGAAGTTACTGACATTTTCTTGAGGCCCCCAGAGGGCACTGGGCTGGCCGCCACAGGTTTCCTTCTTTCTTAAGGTTAGTGAGACATGACCATGTCTTGTGACGTACTTGGTTTATACATCTAAAGCATTCAGCACAGATACGCAAATTTATGAATAAGGAAGACTTGTTTTCTCTTTGTTTGGGGGAGTTATGAAAGCCATGTGATTGCCACATAGGATAGACTCAAGAATATCCTCACCACTGTTGGGAAAATTTCCTGGGGCTGAGACATCAGAGGAGAAGCTGGCAATTCTGTCATTACATTAAGAGTCTATTAAGGGAACTGACATAGGAGGCGCATCCTGAGAGCGGCAAGGCACCATGGATATCCTCCACACAGCGTAGCAGATGCTAAGAGGTATATATAGGACAGAGCATGACGGATAGGGGTACCTGCCCCAGAAATGCCTACCACGCTTGTCTCGAGTGGGGCAACAGCCAGTTCAATGAAGCAGCACAAACCAGCACGCTCTGGGGCACTGGGGAGGGGCCGATCATACGGTCTCTGAGGAGATTTAAGGGAAGCAATGTCTGTTCTGTCTGCCCCCTTGATCTAGCTGGCAGGTCCAGCAGCTCTCAGGCAGTGGTCACTTTACAGAATGGTCTTTCCTCTACAACCACAGGGAAAAAAATGATAATTATGTGACGTGATAGAGGTGTTAGCTAACACTAGAGTGATAATCATATTGCAATATATAAATATATCAAATCAACATGTGCACACCTTAAACATACACAATGTTATATGTCAACTAGATCTCAATTTAAAATAAGAATCAAGGGTACTTTACTGATCTACAAGCTACTCTGCATAAAACTTCACTCAGTTTCTAATTAACATTCCAAAACTGTGGACTTTTTACACACTAGAAAGGGGGCATAAAGTTCCTTCTTTAAAGGAAAATAGGAGATACAGACTTAGCTCTCACACAGATATTGTACCTCTGCAACAGCCATACTGGTAGCCACTTTGGAGTTCCCCCCAAACTACACTTGTTTTGCTAAGTACAGATAACCACTGAAATTCCACTATGTGTCAAACTACTTTCAGCGTTTTATTTCCATGTTGAATTCAGCTCTAATTCTCGTGTACAAGAATGAGGAAAAGTGGCTGTGGACACTGGAGGAGTCACTAGGAAACTTTAGGGAACTGAAGAAGGAAAGTGGGACGGTAAATGCAGAGAGAGAAACTCTCTAGAACTCCTTCCTCCACTTGTGAAATCCTGCATGTTTACACAAAATGAGGTTTTCTAATTAGGGTAGGGGAAATATACATCCCCTAAACTCATTTGTTTGTTCCTGTTGCCCTGCAATGATGATTAATTTGCTTCTTTCATTCTTAAAAGTTTCAGATGTGGACAATAACTTATATGGTTACTTTATTTATAATCTAATCTCCAAAATTCTAGTAGTCAATATAGTATTTTTAACTATAAAGGAATATATTTCATCAAGTCAAAATTTTTATTTCTGTCTAACCTTCTTCTTGAAAAGATATACACACCCCTATGTTCATTGAAGCATTATTTACAAGTAGGGACCCAGTGCACAAATGCATGCACCTTGAAAGGAACTGTGGGCCGCGAGGCTGCGGTGGGCACAGGGGCGGGTCTCGGCCCATCCTCTGCACCCCCACCTGGCCCCTGGTCTCCTGCCTGCCAGCAGCCCTGCTCCCACACGCTGAGGACGCAGAGTGACTGGGGTCGGAGCCAGCAGCGAGTACAAGCAGTGGTTGTTGCCCCAATCGCCTCTCAGGAGCAGGTGGAGGTGGGGAAGCCCTGAGAGGCAATTGGGGCTGGCAGCTGCCGCTCGTACCCGCTGATGGCGCCAAGCAATCGGGACTTATTGCTCCTCAGGAGCAGGGGAAGGTGGAGAAGCCCTGAGGTGTGATCGGGGCCAGCAGCCGCTGCTCACACCTGCTGATGGTGCTGAGCGATCAGGATCGGTGCAGGACGCTGGCAGTGGGTATGAGCAGGGCTGGCTCCAGGAGCAGGTATGAGCACTGGGCAGGAATGCAGTGTGCGGGAGCATAGACTTTTCAGTAACCACTAGAGGCTCGCCCCGATGACAGCGACAGGCACTCCGCCTTGGTCTGGCGTCCACGCTCACCTGCTCCACCATCCCACTGCGGCTGACACCTGCCATGTTCCATGCTCTGCTGCCTGCTGTTGACACCCGCCATGTTCCTCACATGCCCCATGGTGGTCAGCACACGTCATAGCGACCAGTTGTCTGGTTGTTTTGCCATTCTGTCTATTTGCATTAGGTTTTTATATATATAGATAGCCAAGACATGGAAACAACCTAAGTGTACATTAATGAATGAATGAATAAGAAAATGTAGTATATATACACAATAGAATATTACTTGGCCATATAAAAGAAAGAAATCTTGTAATTTGCAACAACATGGGTTGACCTTAAGGGTACTATGGTAAGTTAAATAAGTCAGACAAAGACAAATACTGCATGATTTCACTTACATAAGGAATCTAGAAAACAAAACAAAAAAGTCATAGATAGAGAACAGATTGGTGGTTGCTAGAGGAAGGGTTTAGGTGGAAGTGGGGAGTGTGAAATGGTTGAAGGGGATCAAAAGTTCCAAGCTTCCAGTTATGAAATAAATAAGTCATGGGATGTAATGTACAGAATGGTGACTATAGTTAATAATACTGTATTGTAGCCCGACCAGTGTGGCTCAGTGGCTGAACATCAACCTGTGAACTAGGAGGTCTCAGTTGGATTCCCAGCCAGGGCACATGCCCAGGTTTTGGGCTGGATCCAATAGTGGGGGGAATGTAGGAGGCAGCTGATCAATGATTCTCTCTCATCATTGATGTTTTTGTCTCTCTCTCCCTCTCCCTTCCTCTCTGAAATCAATACTGTATCATACACTTGAAAGTTCTAAAAGAATAGATGTTAAAAGTTCTCATTACAAGAAAAAATTGTAACTATGTGTGGTGATGGATGTGAATTAGACTTAGGCGATTATTTGACAATATATGCAAGCATTGAATCATTATGTTGTACACCTGAAACTAATATAATGTTACATGTCAATAATATCTTAATAAAAAAGTATACACACACAAACCATAAGACCTAGCCATTCACTCCTACACAAACATTAATAGCAACTTTATTTGGAAAAGCTCAAAACTAGAAATAAGTTAAATGTCCGTCAGCAGATGAAAACAAATTATGATATATTTTTATCTATAAAAATAAAAGTATAATATGATAATTAGACCGGACAGCTGAACGACCTTCCAGACGAAGCCTGGGCTGCAAGGGCCGAGCCCCTTGCGTGAGTTTCGTGCATTGGGCTTCTAGTTACAATATAATTGACATGTAACACTGTATAAGTTTAAGGTGTATAATGTATTGATTTTGATATATACATGCTATACTGCAATATGATGACCACAATAGAGGTGTTTTAGCTAACACCTCTATCACATCATATAATTATTTCTTTTTTGTAGTGAGAATATTTAAGATTTAATCTCTTAGCAATTTTGAAGTATATAATACAGTATTGTTGACTATAATCACTATGCTGTGCATTAGATCCCCAGAATATATTTACCTACTAGTTGTATCAGTAGTAGAGAAAAAAGCTACCCTAGCAAATGCTAAGTGAATGTACAGTGTTCATATTTCAAGAACATCCTCATTCTCCTCCTCTTGCAGGCCCTCCCCTGTCCGCCAGTATTAGCAGAGCATGTGATTAGGTTGAATAGATCCAGGATACATGGAGATGACAATTCCTTCTTATTCGATCTCATGAGGCTACACAAGGAACAGTTCAGCTTGCTAAGAGTGCCTGGAAAGCAACCTCAGGACACTGAGAACATAACAGAATGCAAATAAATTTGTGAGAAAATTTTATGTGCTTTTGCTTACTATTTTACCCTACCTATTCAAACAGAAATTTGTGGACGCATACAAATGAAATTATAAATGAAAGAACAAAGACCTGCTACTAATATTAGAACACCTAGGCTAAATATAGTTGCTGCAATTGTAATTTCTCACTGAAGTGTTAGGCAGCTAAGTCCTAAAGGAAAATATAAATTAGGTAGTTATTAATGGAGGTTGGGAGGGGAGGGGTATCTCCTACATCCATGCAGAACTTCAGTTAGAATAATATTCCTGGCCTTTATTGTCACTCCTTCATTCGCCTTTGGGAGGTGGGTGACTTAACTGTTAGTACCTTTAGGAGAAGAAATGGGAAACGCATGGTTCAGCATCTTCTAGGCTCTCTACAGCAAGGTTAACAACGGCCTGTTCGCTGCCATGTGGTAAGAAGCTGTGTCTTCCAGGGAGGCCTGTGGTTGTCCAATTTGCCTGCAACACGATAGGGAAGTTTAATTTTAAGGTGGCATATGAGGAAGTCCAGTTTAGACATACATCAAAACCATGTCCTCCTATCCAGCTTTGATAGTGTGTAATTACCTAACATTTTTACTTAGTCTGTGTTCTGTGTCTATTTTTCAATCGAGTCTGCCAGATTTTATGTGCCTGGCTTCCAGAAAACAAATAAATGGACTCTGTCTCAAGAGCTCACAGGTTGGTAGGGGAGACAAACAAGTTAACTAGCAATTACTAAACAGTATGATAAGCGTTGCAATAAAGGTAAATACAGGGTATTGTGGGTGTACACAAGAATAGCAGCTTCTTAGTCTCAGATGAAGAGCGGTCAGAGAAAAAGACCCAGAGGTGATACCAACTGCATCTTTAAAGAAAATCAGAAGTTTTCTGGATGGAGAAGAAAAGTAAGAAATGTTCTAGGCAGGGGTGATCAACAAAGTAGCAAAGTAGGATATTATTCAGGGAGAAAAGGACACAAATATTTAAAGATTTACTCATTATTTAGCTATAAGTCAAAAGATATGTGTGTCTTAATTATCTCTGCATTCCTGGAATACAATCTATGTGATTATAGTACATTTAACTATTAAAATTCTGCTGTATCATTTTGCTCATGTTATTTAGGATTTTTGCCGTTATTTCATTATTAAGATTGGCCTACAGTTTTTCCTTTTCTTATGCTATTCCTTACTAATTTGGTTTCACAGTTATGTTAGTCGTAGAATATGTTATAAAGTTTTCCATCTTTCTCAATGTTCTGTATATAATGTATTCCCTAAAAGTGTTGAGAGAATCCATGTTTAAAAGCATCTTGACCTGGTGTCTTTTTCAGAGGTAGAACTTTGGTGGCGGCCCCCATTCCTTCTACTGTTAGTGATCAGTTCAAGTTTTTCTGCCCTTCTTGTATCAATTTTCATAATTTATAGTTCTTAGATAATATTCTATTTTGTCAAAATTTCCACTTTATTGACAGGTTAAACTTTGAGTATTCCTATAAGTTTTAAACATCTTGGATGTTTAAATTTTTCTGTTAATTCCTTTTTTTTTTTGCATTTTCAGCTGTATTCTCTTTCATCAGTTTTGCAAGAGGATTGTTTGTTCTGTTAGTACTTTCAATGGACCATCTGTTGAGTTTATTTATCTTACTTGACCTTTCAAAAGCATTTTGAAATCAGACATGCATTTTCTGCTTCATCACCTGGCTCTTAGTTATACAAAATTCTTTAAAAGGAAGCTGTGGGAAATGACAGTAATTCACAAGAAAGGAGAGCCCTCTGGAGGCTGAAATTTCAAAGCTTAGTGTTTATTGACATTGTACGCCACAATTAAAAAAAAAATTTGTAGTAACAGTATATAAAGCACTTAATAAATTTAATAAGAAACATGGAGTGCAGATAGTATGTACACACACCTATAATAATAAAAGGGTAATATGCTAATTAGACCAGATGTCATTCTGAACATCCTTCTGGACGAAGCCGGAGCTGCAGCCAGAGGGAAGCCCGAGTCCCAGGTGCCAGAGGGAAGCTGGTGCCGGCAGCCAGGGGAAGAAAGGCCTACTCTTGCACGAATTTTGTGCATCGGGCCTCTAGTAGAATAATAAGTAGTACTTATATGGTACTACATGCCAGATACTGTTTTAAACACTTTACATACATAACCCATTTAATCTTCACAATAACTCCAGGAGGCACAATTACTGTCATCCCCATATTATAGGAGGGGAAAATGAAGCACAAATGGGTAGTACATGGTGTAGCTGAGCTTAGGATCCATGCAGTCCGGTTCGTGCATGTCTGCTCTCAAGCACCATGCTCTATTAAAGTGTTCACACAAATTGTAAAATTATAGAACCACTAGGAGAAATGAGAGAAGACTTGAGTAAATGGAAAGCCATATCAGGTTCATTGATTTTGAAGACTATATTAATACTAGAGGCCCAGTGCACAAAATTCGTGCAAGAGTAGGCCTTCCTTCTCCCGGCGGCCGGCACTCGCTTCCCTCTGGCACCCGGGACCTGGGCTTGCTTCCCTCTGGCTGCCAGCAGGCACCCAGGACCCATGCACACAGGACCCGGGATGGCTTCCCTTTGGCCACCCGCAGGCACCCGGGACCCGGGCTGGCTTCCCTCTCGCCCCCCGCAGTCACCCGGTGTTGGAAGCTGCCCATTGCCTTCACTAGCAGAAAGAGGTGGACAAGGAACCCGGAAGGCTGGTCAACCTTGAGCTCTGAAAGGTCAGAGCCATACACCCACTGTTTAGTCGAGACAATGGCGGCTGAAGCAACTTCCACCTTTTAGTCTTATGTAAGTCCTTGCTGATGGGCTATCATCGAGCTGTTATTGGAATTGCCTGCCTAAGGGCTATGGGTGTACCCTAGACCTGAATAAAAAGGATGGCAAGGCCGAGCAAAGAGGAGTCCTCTCTTGGGCTTCCGCCTGGCCCCCAATTCCCAAATTAAGATTTTCTTGTCTAGTCTCTTTCATTTGTGTGCGGCCTCCTCCAGAGCCCAAACCCTGAACCTGAACCCTGAACCACACGGGACGTGGGGGGTACATTCGCAACTGGCAGCCCAACGTGGGGAATTCACAACCCGGGACCTGGGCTGGCTTCCCTCTGGCTACCCACAGGCACCTGGGACCCCGGCTTCCCTGGCAAGCCCTAGCTTCGTCCAGAAGGACGGACATCCAGTCTAATTAGCATATTATGCTTTTATTATTATAGATGTGGCAATTCTCCAAATTATAACTTTTACTCCATCTCAATCAGAATCCCAGTACAAAAAATGTGGGATCTTGAAAAAAAAATATTTTTATGTTTATTTTTAAGAATAAACCTTAGATGCCCTAGCAGGTTTGGCTCAGTGGATAGAGCGTTGGCCTGCGGACTGAAGGGTCCCAGGTTTGTTTCCAGTCAAGGGCACATGCCGGTTCGATCCCCAGTGAGGAGCGTGCAATAGGCAGTCAATCAATGATCCTCTCTCATCATTGAGGTTTCTATCTCTCTCTCTCTCCCTCTCTGAAATCAATAAAAAACTTTTTTTAAAAAAAGAATAAACCTTAGAAATATTTTTAAAAGAAGAGTAGTGCATGAATTTGCCACCCAGAAGTTTAAACTTTAATAATTAAAACAGTATAAGTAAATAAAGACAGCTCAGGAGCAAACCATCAATGGAACAAATTACAAACCTAGAAAGTTTATATATTTATAATTTCATCAGAATTTAGTATATGGGAGTATATGATAAAGATGTATTAAACTCAGAAGGGAAAATCAGTAAATGACTCACTAAACTATATAAGAAAAATATTAAATTATAAACCTATTTCATGCCTTACACACACACACACACACACACACACACACAATCCCAGAGATTTTACATGCAAAGGATGATGTGATAAAATCAGTAGAAGAAAATATATTTAAATATCTGTACAATCTTAGGGATGGAGGTGGCCTTTCTAAGCATGACCCTAAAAGTAGGAACAGTAAGGAAGAGGATGATAAATGTGACTACATGAAAACAAAAATTGAAATATCATTCTCTCAATTTTTTCCCGACTATTTCATTTTTTTACAGAAATTGACCTTTGTTTATTGTACTAAAGTTTAACTTTTGATACTAAGTAAGGTTTCAGAACGGAAAACCCCAGCCTGTCGGAACAGTCCCTGTCCACACTGTACCATCACAGTCCCGCTGTCAGCAGCTCCGAGAAACAGCCCAGGGCACACGCCCGTAAGAACTTGAGGCAGCCTACAGTTTGTCTTCGTTTTCTCAGCTAGAGAACTTGTACCTGTAAAAGCGCAGCACGGAGGACCGGAACATGTCTCTCTTTGAACACTGTGTAAGAAAATATATCCCTTTTTTAGAAATGTCAGTATGGCTAAACTACAAGCTAGTGTCTACAATAAAATGAAATCAAAGATTTCTTGCTAGTAAAATGAAATGTTAGGATCAGTATTTTAATACAGCATTTCAATACCTATATTTTAATACAGGTCCTACCCCAATGACACAGACAGAGCCCGGTACAGTACCTATTATTAACAGGGCGCACAGGTTAGGGAGGAACCACATCAAATCTGCAGCCAGAGACGTCAGGGTCAGAAGTGAAAAAACAAGCAAACAAACAAACAAACAAATCCTGAATGAAGACGTCCTCATGGAGACTGTTCATGCCGTGAGTGCTGTAGCCAAGACTAAAAGATCCCGCTCTCCTTTTAGCATTTTTGACCTTGACAACACTAATCATTAGGCTTCTCCGAAGACTCTCAATTCAAAATCTGAAACACTTTTCAGATCCAAAAGAGCTGATGTGTCCGCCCCACTCTATAGAGCTTAAGAAGCACCCTACAAACACTGCACTGATAAAGGCTGTTGCTATGTACAGAACCTACAGAGGCCCATGGCATGCAGCAGCCTAACATCCCGCCCAGAACTATTTGTCATCGTGAACCCAAGAGGCTCTGATGGCCCAGGGAGAATGCTGAAATGATAAAAGCTGATGGAGAAGAAAGGAGAGGGCGTGGATGACAGGAAAGTAAGACCGTCTATGTCGCCTCCCTGCTGCTGGCCAGGCGGCCCCAACAAAGGCACTGGTTCTGGCACCACTGGTGTCTAAGCATCTGCAGTCGCATAGTCCATCCAGGAGCAGAACGTTTTTCAGAGCTCTGGTCCCACCAGTGAGAACCTTCCAAAGCAAAGCAGCCCCAATGAGGTTCCAGAGTTGTTTTGCTAAAAACAGGAACAAAAATACCAAAGCAACACAGGGGATCCACAGAAGGGCAGGGGCTGGACACCAACAATATGGGGCCATTCAAGTAAACAGAAACCACCAAATACTCAGAAAAGGCTCACAAGCTTGTGATCTGAAAGGTTCTCTTTGCAGCATCTCAGATCAGCTGGCTAAAGAAAAGCTGGTGTTGAACCTCTCTAGCAAAGTCTTTTCTGTTTTTTGTTTTGTCTTAAAGCCCAGGAATGAGAGGAAGACAGTCTGCTGGGCTGGGCCCACCTACTGAACTGAAATGACGTATAACAATGTGTTTGTTAAAGGTGTGTGGCACTGTTGTCCTGAAGTGGGTAATATAGACTTTAACCTCATGTTGCCTAAGCTTTTTCATCAGAACGGGATGGTTTGTTTTCCTTCTGCTTAAATGAACAATTAAATTCTATGTGTGAGGATGAGTCACATCCTAAAGTGCTCTTATTCTTGGTGGCAAATAAATAAATCTCCATGACTCTCAAATTGAAAGAGTATGTTCAGCCCTAGCTGGCTTGCCTCAGTGGATAGAGCATCAGCCTGAGGACTGAAGGGTCCCAGGTTCGATTCCGGACAAGGGCACATGCCTGGGTTGCAGGCTCAATCCCCAGTAGAGGATGTGCAGGAGGCAGCCGATCAATGATTCTCTCTCGTCATTGATGTTTCTATCTCTCTCTCCTTCTCCCTTCCTCTCTGAAATCAATAAAGAAATATATATATATTTTTAAATTTTTAAAAAGAGTATGTTCATAATAGTAATTTATTCGTTCATTCAGCATGTATTTAATAACTGCCAAGACTAAGGTATATAGCTCTGCTAGGGGAGAACAAAATTCTGAAGTCATGGGTAGTATAGTAGAAAGAACCCTCACCTTAAGCCATAGCTCTTGGGTTAGTTTGGGTCATTCTAGAACACTTCCTTTTGGCCGGTCACCTAACCTCTCTGGCCTCAGGTGGTTTTTTTCTGTTAGTAAAGTATAATACTACCTTGGAGAATTGCTATGAAGATTAGAACCAAACAAGTGCATTTATTGAGCTCCTACCCTTTGCCAGGTTCTTACCATATATGAAAGTGTTTGCAAAATCCTAAACAAAAATATGTTACTACTAATAACAAAGTTTGAAGGTGAAAAACTCCACCAGAAAAAAAAAAGAGAGAGAAAGGATCAGAGAAGATTAGGGAATTTAGCTGGGAAGCTTGAATTAGGCTTTGAAAGGTGGGTAGGTATTGGGCCTCTACAGAAGTGTGAGAAGGATAGCATAGAGGGTATGATATGAGAGGGAGCAAATAGAAGGGGGGAAAAAAGAGTTAGCAGAGCACAGCACTTTAACAAAGATGTGTGGTGTGTGAAGGTCAGCAGTAACTAGAAAAAGTTTGGAGCCAGATTTCAGAGTCCTAGAGGCCAAACTAAGGAGTTAGGACTTATTTCCTTAGGGAATGAGAAGCTGTATAAAATGTATAGACTTTGGCATAAGACTGGCTTGGGTTTGAAACCTGACTCCTCACTTCCTGACTATGTAGTTCTGAGCAAGTCACTTAACCTCTCTAAGCCTCATCTCTCATCTATTTGATGGAGATACTAATGCCAATTTAAGCCAAGTTCCAAGCATAGCTCTTGTAATTACTTAAAGCTTGATTTGGTATCATGTACAGGCATTGGTTGACTACTAAATGACTCTGATGAGCATAGTGGACATAATCTAAATTCTACAGCACTATGCAGGTTAGATTAGAGGCTGGGAGAATAGTTAGAAGAAAATTCCAGTAGTTTAGGAGTCCTAGGGGGATACAAAAAAGTTAAAAAGCACAAGTTTTAGAGAATATTTTAGGATAGATTATAATTAAGCACATTTTGGACACAGAGTGAAAACACATTATATAGGAGAGAATGAGGATCCTATATAATAAAAGGGTAATATGCAAATTGACCGAATGGCAGAACTACCAGTCACTATGATGCGTACTGACCACCAGGGGGCAGATGCTCAATGCAGGAGCTGCCCCCTAGTGGTCAGTGCGCTCCCACAAGGGGAGCGCCACTCAGCCAGAAGCCGGGTTCATGGCTGGTGAGTGCAGCGGCGGTGACGGGAGCCTTTCCCGCCTCCGTGGCAGCGCTACAACAGTCGGACATCCTCTGAGGGCTCCCGGACTGTGAGAGGGTGCAGGCCAGGCTGAGGGACCCACTCCCTGCCCCAGCCCTGGAGTGTACAAATTTCGTGCACTGGGCCTCTAGTATATACATGAGAAGAAATAACCTACGAACTAAATTCTGGAGGTGAATAGGGATGAGATAAAGGATCCAAGGAAAATAATACTCTCTGCCTATTTTCTAATTTGCTTTTATTCTGTGATACAGAATGTGTTTTTCTGTAGGTAGCATAAATAATTTGGGGAATAAGATAGGGCATAAATATTGAAAGGTAACAACAGTTTTTGGAAAGAAAGATAGTTGTTCACAGAAAGAAGAGAATAAGAAAATGCCAAATGAGGTTACACATTTTGAGATGAAAAGAAAAAAGTAAAGGAAGGCAATTTCCCATTCAAGAAGCACGTGAAGTCATCTGCAGGGAATGAGACAGGTTTTGTATGCACGACTAGAGGAGTGTAGAAATGCTTTAGTCTTTAGTAGATTTAGATCAGGATTTCTTAACTTTGGCCCTATTAATGCTTGGGGCTGGATAATTCTTTCCTAGGGAGATGAGGGAGCTTTCCTCTTCATATAGGATGTTTAGCAGCATCTTAGCCTCTACCTAGTAGATGCCAGTAGCACCTTTTCCCCAGTCCTGACAATCAAAAATGTCTTCAGACATGACTGAAATATCCCCTGGGAGGCAACATTACCTCCAACTGAGAACCATTGGTCTAGGTGTTGTTAGAATATGATAAGGGGCCTAAAGAAATATTCTTATTTGAGACTCTATTCCTCAATATTGCTGGCACATACTGATTCTGTCTCTGTCTCTCTTGATAGAGATAAATAAATATGTAGATAGATATAGATATGAAATTAAGGGGAAAATGATTGACAATTGGCAATGAAGGTCTACCTGAAGCTGAACAACATATATTTGTAGTGAAACCAAAGAGCCTGATTTTATGGTTTTATTATTTTCTCCCTAAATTATGAAGCGTCCAGGAGCAGAAACGATGAGAGAAACCCGGAAGCTAGAAGCCAAAAGAGGAGAATATTTAAAAGAGAAAGTGGCCACTAGTGCTACATGTTATTGCTTCTAACTATTTTTCTTTTTCCTTTTTTTCTCTTTTCTTCCTGTAAGAGACTATACAAGTTATCTAACTTCCCATTAAATCCTATATAATAAAAGTATAATATGCTAATTAGACCGGACGACCTTCCGGATGAAGCCGAGGTTGCAAGGGTAGCCCAAGTCCCGGGTGCCTGCCAGCAGCCAGAGGGAAGCCCGGTTCCCAGGTGCCAGAGGGAAGCCAGTGCCGGCAGCCGGGGGAAGGAAGGCCTACTCTTCAATGAATTTTGTGCATCGGGCCTCTAGTTTGCATATATTGAGCATATAGTAGGTATTCAAAAATTATTTGTTAAATTAGTTTATATTCTGAGGTATATGATTGGGTCTAAGTTTAAAACATGAAGTGGCAAGAATTGCTATTTACAAAATCTTTTAATTTATGGGAAAAGCCTACCCTCAGGTTTTCATAAAATAACTTTTCCTGCATATGAAATTGTTATTAATGTAATATCCTTCTTCCCAAAATTTAGCTCAATGAACTATCTCCTCTATCTAAAAATTATAAAGCATAAATGCAATCTAGAATGCCTCACACAACAGTAAAGACTTCTTTTGGAGATAAAAAAATAATAGTTGTCCAGAGGGAATGGCTCAGTGGTTGAGCGTTAGCCTATGAAACAGGAGGTCACGGTTTGATTCCCAGTCAGGGCATATGCCCAGGTTGCGGGCTCAATCCACAGTGGGGGGCATGCAGGAGGCAGCCGGTCAATTCTCATCACTGATGTTTCTATCTCTCTCTTCTTCTCCTTTCCTCTCTGAAATTAATAAAAATATATATTTTTTAAAATAGTTTTTCTACTTTTTATAAGGATGATGTTGGCTATCATAAATGTTTGCAACACTTGTTATAACTTATTATAGCTCTAATTTGCAAATTTAGATCCTAGGAAGTTATATGTTTGCAAGGTAGTTCATTTTCCTTTAGAGACATAGTAGTGCTATTATGGTTTTTGTGGTTCAAGCAGCTAGATTTCCCATAGGTGTGGTTAACATGGGGAAATACTGAAATGACTTATTTAATCAATTATTTTTCTGTATCTCTACGACTTGTTAAAATAATAAAGCATTACAGTCATGTGTTGCTTAATGACAGGGACACATTCTGAGAAATGCGTAATTAGGTGATTTTGTCCTGTGAATGTCATTGATTATATTTAAACAACTCTGGATTGTATACCTACTACACACCTAGGCTATATGGTATAGTCTATTGCTCCCAGGGTACAAGCCTGCACAGTATATTACTGTACAAAGCAGCATGAGATTAAGTCAAGTACAAGAGAAAATGATGCAATTGGACATGGTATGTATGAGGCTGCTGTCGGCCTACTGTTTCACAGCAAACATTTTTTTTATAACTAGAAATACACTCTTTAAAAATGATAAAATATATAATACATAATCCAGTAACAGACATACCTTATCAAGTATTATGTACTTGATAATTATACATAAATGTGCTATACTTTTGTTGTTGTTGTTAATCCTCATCTGAAAATATTATTCCATTGATTTTTAGAGAATGGAAGAGAGGGAGAGACAGAGAGAGAGAAACATCGATGTGAGAGAGATACATGAATTGGATGCCTCTGGCACATGACCTGACCCGGGCTGGGGATCCAGCCTGCAACCCCGTTACGTGCCCTTGACTAGAATTGAACCTGGGACCTTGCAGTCCACGGGCCGATGCTCTATCCACTGAGCCAAACTGACTAGGGCTATACCTTTTATTTTTTTTAAATTCTCACCTGAGGATATGTTTTTATTGATGAGAGAGAGAGAGAGAGAGAGAGAGAGAGAGAGAGAGAGAGAGAGAGAGAGAGAAATCAGTGTGAGAGAGAAACATCAATCCATTGCCTCCCCTACACACCCCTACCCAGACCAACCGAGACTGACCAGGAATTGAACCCACAACCTAGATACATGCTCTGACCAGGAATCGAACCCGCAACCTTTTGGTGTACCTGGGATGATGCTCCAACCGAGCCACCTGGCCAGGGCATACGTTTTATACTTATACTATTGGCAGCACAGTAGTTTGTTTACACCAGCAACACCACAAATGTGAGTAATGTGTTGCACTAAGATGCTATGATGGCTACAATATCACTAAGAGATAGGAATTTTTCAGCTCTATTTTGATCTTATGGGACCACCACTGTATATGTGGTCTGTTGTTGGCCAAAATGTTATGTGGCTGTATTTCCTTTTTATACTCCTATAACTTACGATGTAAATTTCCTCAGGGAATAACTAGTCATTTATACAAACATCTTATTTTGTCTCCACACTTTGCTCTTCCCAACTAGCGTAGTTCCTTACACATAATATGTGCTTAAAAATAACTAATGGATAAATCAATGAGTGAACAACTACACTCACTGGATGAAAGTCAGAAGACCTGTCTAGACCTATCTATGTAATTATAGGCAAATAGCTTATCCTCACTGGACCAAAAATTATGAGAAATAGTAGAGTGTTACCTAGGGAAATTTTAAAGCATAGAGTTAGCCCTTCCATTTTCCTCAAGGAAATAAACACTCAAGTATAACTATTTGTTCCAGACTCTGGCTTCTTCAGGGATACAGAATCAGGTCTAAGCATGGATAAAGTTTTCATCCTGGCCAGAAGCTTAGCTCAAGTGAATTGTTCAATGTGTGTAAAAGACCCAATAAACATGTAAGGTCTGAATAGGCTCATAATTAGAAAAATGTTGAGGGGTTGAATGTATGGAACAGAAAAATGTCAGTATTTATAAAGACAAATGTTGCAAATATAGGCTACAACAACACTTGGCTTCTTTATTTGAAAAAAGGTAAACTACACGAATATGAAATGTTAGGTATGTCTTCTATACTTGTGAGAATTTCCTTACATGATGATGCTACCACAGCTCTTTTCTAGCATTATTATCTAGTTTAATTATATTAAATATGTTGTGCTAAAATGTTTGCTCTCAATCTATTGATGTAAAATAGTCCCTTCCTGATCAAAAGATAGTGCGGGAGACTACACCCATAAATTAGCACCATAAGACAACAAGTTACTTATGCAACACATTTGTGCAATATTATTTCATTCCATATGTCCAGATTTTCTGCATTTTCTAGTTCAGACTAATCAGCAATTCTATCTCAAGCTGACTATCTGCCATATTCATGCCATGCACAGGACTCTCCAGAATAAGCACTGCATCTGCTAGACTTTATTACAGCTGAGTGACCATGTGACTAGGTCCTGGCCAGTCAGATGGAAGCAGAAGTCTTATGTAGCAGCTTATGGGAACCTTCCTTAAGAGACACCTGAATACTTAACAGATTCTCAAAATTAAATAGTATGACATTGCTAAGGGTTGGTGAGGATATGAAGCAACAGGAACTCTCAAACATTGTTGGTGAGAGTGGAAATTGGTACAATCACTTTGGAAAACAGTTTGATATTATTGAATAAATGTGAAGTTATGCATACTCAATAAACCAGAAATTCATTCTCAAATTTATATTCTAGAGAAACGTATATGTGTACTAGGATATGTGTAAAAGGATATTGGTAGCAGCATTATTTGTAATTGTCAAAAACTGCAATAATCCAAAGATCCATCAGCAGCAGAATGGATAGATAAGTTGAGGTATATTTATACGCTGGTATACTATTCAGCAAGAAATTGAATTAACATATACATACAACAACATCTACTGAATAGAAGCAAAAACCAAACTAACACAAATAGTAAGATTCAAAAATAGGCAAAACTATATCCTTTAGAAATGCATACTTGGGTGAAACTTTAAAGCAAGGCAAAGCAATGATTACCATAAAGTCAGGATTATAGTAATCTCTAGTTCTAGGGGGAGATTTCCTTTAGGGAGAGTTGTGATTAGAAAAGAAAACAGAGAGTTTCTGAAATTCTCAAAATGCTCTGTTTCTTCACTTGAGTGGAGGCTGCATGGATGTTTCTTAAAAATATATTTTTAGCCTGTACATTATCTTATGTATTTTCTAATGAACTAGAGGCCGGATCGGCCCCCTGCTGCTTCCGCCTCTGCCTCGTCCCCAGCCCCCTGAGGCTTGGTCCAGAAGGACGTCCAGAAGAACATCTGGTCTAATTAGCATATTATACTTTTATTATTATAGATATTACATTTTACAATTTTAATTACAGATATATAAAGAAACATTGTGCCCTTGGCCTCTCATCTTTTTCATTCCTTTCTCTATCCTGCTGCCTGAAACATAGATCCTGCCACCTGAGACCATGAAAGTAAGGATCACAGCGTAGAAATATCAGAGTAATGAGCCAGAAGGTAAGTCCCTGAGGACTTTGTGGGGCACAGCTGCCATATCAGTTCTGAATATTTTACCCCTTTCTTCACTTACATGAAAGAGAAATAAATTTTATATTATTTTAGAATTTTCTGTTATTTATATAGCCAAACCTATGATATGTACTAATATACCTATATACAAGATCTTCCAAAAGACCAACTATTCAATAGAAAAAGTGCCTGATCTCATAGACACATAAACATACATACACACACATATATACATAAATACACATACACAAACAGGCAATTAATTCATGGAAGAAAAATTCAAAGAGCTCATAAACATCCAAAAAGTATGTAATCTCCACAGTAATCAGAGAACTGTGAATTAAAACAAGATAGTATTTTTCATGCAGTAGATCAGCAAACATTTTTAAAAGCAATATATTAATTTCTGTTGAGTACTCAGGATATCGGTCCCTCTCAGGCACTATTAACATAAATTGCTATAAATTTTCAGAAGGTAAATTGGCAATATCTATTAAATTTGAAATGCTTTATCATTTGAGACAGCAAAGCAACACAATTCTATATCACAGGAATAAAAGCAACAATATTCAAGATCACATGTCCAAGAATTTTTATTGTGGCATAATTTGTCAAGGTAAAAAACTGGAAACAATCTGTTAAATCCAAAAGTAGTAGAATATTTGGATAAATCATGGCATTACCTTACTATGAAATATTATGCAGCTGTTAAAAATGAGTTAAAGTCTATATATCTTGATCTAGAAGTTTGTTTATGATGTATTGATTAGTGAGGAAAATTACCTATTTTTATATAATTGGTCAACCTATTTTGTGTATGCATGTCTATATATGTAAAAAGGTGTGAAAAAATACACCTCAGACTAACGATGGTTGCCTGGGACTTGGGGTAGTAATGGAGATTAGTTTTTCTATGTTCACCTTTGGATAGTTTTACTTGTTACAATGAGTATAACTAGGTGTTGCTTTTGTTTTATGTAATTTTAAATTGGTTTTATTAAAAGGTATACATCCAAGAATGCAAAGTAATTAATGTCCCTCAATGCAAGATGAACATCTTTGTAACCGATTATTGCCAAACATTAAGTCCACATCCCTGAAGCAAACTGCACAAACCTGTACAAAACAAAGAAGGTAACTTAAGAGAACCATGTGGTTTAGTTACTGACCTTTCACAATAAGCACTTAAGTTAATAATTAACTTGTAAGATAACCATGTGTTAGTAAAATAAATAAATGCATGTTACTTCTTGCAATCTTCTGGGAAAGAATGTAATGTCTAGCTTTGTTATGGAAAGGAAGGCAGGAGTTAAGAAACACAGAGAAAGGAACGATTCTTTTTCTTATCAGATGGGTCTAGAGATTCCCCAAGGAGTGTGTGAGTGAAGGCGTGGCTATAAATCAGGGTGCACAACCCTGACGTCCCAATTCTAACTCATCTTCCGGCCGCTCCTCAAATGTTCTTCCGCCAGCAAGGCACAGCCCACACCTGGCCAGACACCAGAGTCGGGCTTGCCTCCACCCTTTTTGCTTGGCTCTTTCCCTGAATCTGTTTGGTTGGCAAATCCTCTGCATTTTACCTCGGGAATGCTTCTGCCCTTGCCCTCCTTCTGGACACGTCGCCTTGGGCCAGGGTGATATCGTAACATTGGCGTGGCCACTGCGAAAGCAGCTCGGGCTCCTTCGCCAGGTCTCCCCGACCTTACTACCCAGCTGGCACCTGTGGCTTCCCACCACCTTCTCCACCTTCACCCTCCTTGGCTCTGGGTGACCTCGATCTTGCTCACCCCCAGGACCTCGGCGCTGACCGGGTCCCGCCCTCTGGCCTTCACGAGCCTGGGAACACCAGGAAGGAGCAACCGCTTCCGGGAAGTGCCGCCGGAGCCTGAGGGGCGGGCCTGTTCTTGGCCTGGCTGGCCAATGGGGACGCTGAGATCGGGGTCAGAGGTCACAGGTCCCGTGGGCGGGCATTTTCTCCAGCGAAGATCGGTAGGAAGCTGTTTTGCCTCAGGTAGAGAAGGTCAGAGAGGCCGGAGAGAGGAGGGAGGGAGGGGTGTTCTTGACGGAGGAGAAGGGAAGTTCGGGGTGGGCTGGAGTATGGCAGCTCTGAAATCCCTGGAAAACAGAATTAGGTGACTGTGGGGACAAGACCTCAGAGCCAGCGTCCACCTCACCTCCTTCGGCTGGAATAGATAGAGGATGGGAAGGGCACAGAAAGGCCCATAGGGCTTCATTCAAGACACTACCTAGAAGTTGTGTAGTTTAAACAATATGAGGAAATATTGAATATTGACATTTTGAATTGCTCTTCCGCAGTTTTATTTAGTTAAAGTGTCATTTTTATGTGACGGAGTGAGGAAGGGGAGGAATCTGATGCTGTAGGCCAGTGCGAGGAGATTCACACTCACCTGTGTGTGGTCTGACGCAATCTTGGAAATTGCATGCATTGTATATATGTACACCTTAAACATATACAGTTTTTATTTTTTAAATATATTTTTATTGATTTCTATGATGAGAGAGAATCATTGGTTGGCTGCCTCCTGCACGCCCCCTGCTGGGATTGCGTCTGCAAACCCGGCATGTGCCCTGGCCAGAATCAAACCGTGGCCTCCTGGTTCATTAGGTCGATGCTCAACCACTGAGCCGCGCCAGGCGGGCATATCTACAGTTTTTAATTTGCCAATTATACCTCAGGAAAACTGGGGAGGAAAAATCTTGGGAAAGCGTACTTTTCCACCTGGTGCATAAGCACCTGACCTAATTATTTGTATTTATTTCCATTTTGGCCCAATAGATGCAGGTCAGTAGGTAGCACAGGAGAAATAAAATATTTAAAAACAGGTAAGGAAAAATATTTCAGGAACTGCTGCTGTTCAGAAGTTGGCTATTTTTAAATACATTTTCTCTAACCATGATTTGCTTATTCCACCCCACCCCCCTTGTCTTTGATTTTAGAAATAAACCTATTTATCTTCCTATTCATCCACCACTATAAGATGGATTCCAATATCTGGAATGCAATAACATTAAATTGCAGATTAAAGAAATTCTATCAATATATATAACATAGTGTCTTATTTAAGTACTATATATTTAGATGAGTTTAAATGATTAAGTTCAATACAACAGTAATTATTGTTTAAGGTAGTCAATGAGCATGATGAATCTAAAATAGAAATACTGGAAAATTTAAGAAGTTCAAGGAAGGAAAATTTAAGGTAACTATTGACAAACTGAATGGATAGACTAGGTAGAGTTCGTTTTTAACTTATGTTTAATATAGTTTTATTGATTTCAGAGAGGCATCTATAATAATAAAAGCGTAATATGCTAATTAGACCGGACAGCTGAACGACCTTCCGGATTTCCTTCCAGACGACCTTCCGGACAAAACCGGGGCTGCAAGGGCCGAGGCAAGCCACCACGACTGTGAGGGCCAAGCCCCTAGCACGAATTTCGTGCATCGGGCCGCTAGTCAATGATAAAAGAGAATCATTGATTAGCCACCTCCTGCATGCCCCACACTGGGGACTAAGCCCACAACCCCGGGCATGTGCCCTGACCAGGAATCAAACTGTGATCTCCTGGTTCATAGGTTGATGCTCAACCACTGAGCCACACTGACTGGGCATGTTTATTGGTTTTTAGAGACAGAGGAAGGATGAGGGAGAAAGAGAAACATCCATATAAGAGCGAAACATCGATTGGCTACCTACAGGGGATTGAGACCACAACCTGGGCATGTGTCCTGCCTAGGAACTGAACTGGTAACCCTTTGGTGCATGGGAAAACACCCAACCAATTGAGCCACACCAGCCAAGGCAGGCTTTTTATTTTCTAAAACAGCAGAATTTCCCAAATCCTACTTCACTGCTTCAGCACAGTTTTGCCCTTGGTTATTCAATTTCAAAGTCACTTAAGAAATACGGTTATTTTGAGAAAACTACTCTACCAATTTTGTAAACTCTAGCCTCTTTTGCAACAAAATGATCACACTAAATATATTTCAATCTCCCAACTAGAAGTTGTGTGAATTCAACAATGTGAAAATTTTTATATCAACATATTTATATATTAGCTATTAATCTTTAATAAGTATTATCTTCATAATTAATTTTCTATCATTCAGAGCCTTTTTTTAATGAATGACCAAAGTTTTGTGATTAAGAATGATTTGTATGTTTCTGCTATTTTACCAGCATTTAATTTAATTTTTATTTTTCCAGATGTTGAAATTTGTACTGCTTTGAAAGGAAGAAGAAATGTTTTCAATATTCAAATATCATGCAATAGACTATTTATACGAGGTAGGATGTTACTGGATCACCACCTTTTTACTAAGAATTGTGATATAAAAAGTGCTATCTGCATTCACTATATGATTATGATAATTTTGCAACTGTCCTTGGATTCA
This sequence comes from Eptesicus fuscus, assembly GCF_027574615.1. Taxonomy (NCBI): domain Eukaryota; kingdom Metazoa; phylum Chordata; class Mammalia; order Chiroptera; family Vespertilionidae; genus Eptesicus; species Eptesicus fuscus. The sequence continues at coordinate 61,714,597 of NC_072487.1, read as the reverse complement.
TCCTCGGTGTGGTTGCTTTGAGATTTATTTAAAATTACTTATTACCTTAAAAATGGCAGTTTGGGAAAAATAATTGACAATATAACATACAATTAAAACTCTTAGGGGGAAAAAAGGAAATGGCAAGTTTGGGCTGCTTTTATGAATAATCTTGAGTAATCTTTATTGAAAGGAGTGGGAGGGAAAGGCAATCTCAGTTATTTTTATGATAAAATAACAGTAACAGCATGTATTGACCACTTCCTATGGGCCAGGTACATTGTTTATTTGATGGGTTATATCATTTGATCATTTGCTCTTGTGATGGATTATGTCATTTGATCATCATAACTACTTGAGGTAGATACTATTATTATAAAGGTTTTACAATTTTAAAGGTTAGGAAACTAATGTCTAGAGCAGTTGAATAGTTTGTACAAAGCTGAGAGTCAACCAAGGCACATTGTTAAGAACTAACTGGAGTACTTATCATACAACAGTTCACTGTTCTTATGATCTTAATTGACAAGTTAAATTTTTGTTTTTTTATAACCTTGACCCCATCTACCAGGAAAAAAAATTACTCCAATATAACCAAAATTGTGTTACATTTTACAGAAAATAAAGGCATCTTCAGGTTTTCTTTTTCCTTCATAAGTGAGGGAGGCAAGTGTGTCATTATGACATATATATGGTAAGGAATCAGAGGTCATTGTTATACAAATATATTTATGAATATACTAGAGACCCAGTGCATGGATTTGTGCACTGGTGGGGTCCCTCAGCCTGGCCTGTGGGGATCATGCCAAAACTTGCTCTCCGACATCCTCCGAGGGGTCCTGGATTGTGAGAGGGTGCAGGCCAGGCCAAGGGACCCCACTGGTGCACAATCAGGGCTGGCAACGGACTGCGGGAGGGCCCTAGGACGTGTCCAGCTCGTCTCATCCAGTCCCAATTGGCTGGACCCCAGCAGCAAGCTAACCTACCAGTTGGAGCATCTGCTCCCTGGTGGTTAGTGTGCATCACAGCAACTGGTCGAATGGATAGTTGGACACTTAGCATATTAGGCTTTTATTATATTGGATTGGCCACTTGTAAAATTAGTCTATAGTCAAACATCTTCAAACTTTAATCTTGCCCATAGTATCTTAATTTCTTGTTCAAATACAGTACAAATATGACACTAATAAATGGCAACTCTTATAAAAAATGCAGGATTTTGTAGAATTCATGAAAACATTGTTGAAGAACTACTCAAATAGCAGGTAAACCTATTATCAAATGAGGATCTTGCAAAATTAGATCAGTTAACAAACAAAAAGAAGAGAATGGTTTGAATATCAGAGTCAGAGATACCTTGGGAAAATTTGACTAAATCCTCAAATACTTTCTAAAAATATCTTTTTTATGATCAAAGGTGAAGTAATGACTAGTATCATGCATATCATCACATAATATAGTTTGTGGGGAAATTATGACAAAACTATTATAATTATAAACTAATTATAAACAAAATTTTGTTAGGTATAAAATTTAATTTTTATAGGTTGTTGTTTTTTTTTAGATAAAGTACGAATCAAGCTGTTTTTCCTTCTTACTGTGAACCTTTGATTCTCAAATAAATTACTTTAACTGATCTTTTCTTTGTACCATTTATTCTTGGATAATGAGGACCTGTTATTTAATATGTTTTAACATCTTCAGCAAACATAAAACTCTTGGGGAATTATGCAAGAAGCAATCATTTGTTCAACTTCCTAAAATAATGAACTCTGTGGGAAATTGAGAGTCATTGAGGGAAGACTTCGTAGAGGATCTATTGCTTAAGACAAGCCTTGAAAGACGAATAGGATGTTGATAGCTAGAGAAGTCTAGTAGGGCATTTTTCAGAGGCAAACAATAACCATGGTGTGCCTGGTAAGGAAGTGACTGCTAAATGTTAAGGGAGGTAATAAGGAGACAAGTCTATTTAAAGAGAACAGTTAGTATTAGAGATAAAACTGGAAAGTAAAGGCAGAATGGAATTATAGAGAACTTCGATTTACAAGTTTGCTTAGCTGATTTAACATTCTTTTAAAGAACTAGCTTTATTTATTAGAGTTTTTAAAATTAGAAAAACATTTGATGATTCTCACAAGTGAAATAGTGCAAAGACATAGAAGAAAAATATTAAGACAGCTATGTTTTACTAAGTGGAAAAAACCACATTGCTAAATGGTATATAAATGATGTGATCCCATTTTTTGTCAAACACACCACACACACACACACACACACACACACACATTTTGGCCTAACCTGGAAAAAAAAAAAAAAGACTGTAGGAAACTACACCAAACTATTACTGATATTACCAGGAACCTTAATTTTCTCAGTATATGGTTCTGTGTTATTTTATATTTTATAATGAGCATATATTACCTTTAAATAAAAATATAAAATAACACACCTGGCTGGTGTGGCTCAGTTGGTTGAGCATCGCCCCATGCACCAGGAGTTCACTGGTTCGATTCCAGGTAAGGGCACATGCCTGGTTTGCAGGCTCAATCCCCAGTAGGGAACGTGCAGAAGGCAGCCAATCTATGTTTATCTCTCATTGATGTTTCTCTCTGTCCCTCTCTCTTCCTTTCTGAAATAAATAAAAACATATATATATATATATACACACACACATATACACATGTATATATATATATTTAAAAGCAGTGGTTATCTGGGGATTTTATTTAAAAAAAACATGTTTAAAAGAATAGAGAATTTTAATATTCTGAATATTGATAGATAAATATGTAAAATATGTTTAATATATTAAAATATTTTATAATCTTGCTTTCTTACATAGAATGTAGTTAGGAAGAAGTTTTGCAGAGATGCTTTATTGCTTCGAATCCCTTCATGTTTATATCAAGATGGAAATTATTATGCAGAAGTTATTGATCATAAATTTAGGAGGCCATGGACAAGAGGTATGTTTTATTTTTATTTCTTAATAATCTATTTTAAAAATTATTTTAGAGTTTAGCACAGTAAATTAAGAAAATATAGTGCTTTTCTCATTTTATTTAATGAAAACTTATTTATTTGGTTGGCAAACTAAGGAATTGAAAAGCTTATTCTAGAAATGAATAAAAGATAAGACAATAGTTAACGTGATATGAAATTTTAGGAGTAGGGAGTGCTATTTCTGAATATGATTAGGGAAGGACTTCTATGAAGAGGTGGACATTTGAGTTGAGATCAGAATGATGAAAAGGCAGCAACCATAAAAAGATGGAGAGAAGCCTTTCACGCAAATGTAAAGTTCCTGACTCAGGGATAAACTTGATGTGTGTAAGGACCAGAAAATTAGGCCATTGTGACTGGCTCATGAAAAGGGGGCGATCTGAGAAGTAGGCAGTTTCTAAAAGATATAAGGTTTTGAAGCCCATAACATGGAGTTTGTTTATAGTACGGCTAATGTGGTAAGTCATTGAACAGTTTTAGGACAGGGAGCGACATAACCTGATTTAAGCTTTAGAAAAATTATTCTAGTTGTCTAGAGGATGGAAGGGATAGTGATTGGGAGCCAAGAGTTGAAGACAGGAGAGTCAATCTGGAAGTTATTGTAGTGGTTCAGAATCTAGACTACCAGGTGAATCTATATATAGAAGATGATGGTGGCTTGGACTAGGCTTATAATAATGGATATGTGAGAAGTGGTTGAAATTGGGTTTACTTTAGAAGTCTAACCAACAGTGAGAGGGTTAAAAAAGTAGAAGATTAAAAAATTTCTTTAAGTTTCAGACCTGAGCAACTGGGTGGATGGCAGTGCTATTTCCTAAGATAGGAAAAGGCTCATAGGAAAGCCAATTTGTATCTCATAGGCTGCAATCAATAGCTCTGCTTTTGCCAGATTAAAATGCCTATTAGACATCTAAATGGAGACATAAAGAAGGCAATTGATTATATTAATCTTGAGCACAGCTAGAGCTTCAGATTGGAGTCATTGATATGTAAATTGCACATAAACTCATGGAACTAGATGACATCACTGAAAGCATGAGTATAGATGGAACAGAGAGCCTAGGACAGAGCCTTGGAACATTCCAACAGTTAAAAGGCTGATAAAGAAGGAGGAATCACCTAAGAAGACAAGTGAGAAAGAAAACCCAAATGTGTGTGGTGGTGTAGAACTCTAAAGAAGGTGTTTCAAGAAAGGAGAAGTAGTCAAAAACATTGGTCCCTGTTAAAGGTCAAGTAAGATGATGATAGTGAGTTGACCATTAGCTTGACTAAATTTAGGGCATTGCTGACCTCAGTAAGAGAGATTTCACTAGAATACTGGGTAAGAAAGCCTAATTAGAGTATGTTGAGAAGAGAATGAGAAGTGGAAGTGAGATGGTAAAGACAACTCTTTCGAGGAATTTTGCTATGAAACAAAGTAAAAAAGGGAGAATTGAGGTAAAGAGCATGTTTTTGTTTTCTTGGTTGTTGTTTTTTTTGTGTGATTTAAAAAATATGTGTGTGATAAGAAAAGAGACTATAAAATATTTGCCAGTGGCAATTATCTTGGTAAAAATAAAATATTGATGTAGGAAAGAAAAAGGATAACTTAATAAAAGGGGGTAGTATCAAGAGCACAATCGGAGGAGTTGGTATGAAGAGGTAGGGTAGTTCTTTCATTGTGATAGATAGGAAGGCAGGGTTTGTACGTACTAAGCCACTGAGATGGTAGAGCTGGTGGTGAAAGATGAGGTGATTCTTGATTTATATCAATTTTCTATGTTAAAGCAAGGCCATAGACTGAGAGTTGATAAGGGAATGAGTATTGAAAATTTGAGGGGAGAAGTGTTAAATAGTTAGTTGTCTTCAAAAATGAAAAAGCCAGATTTATTTGGAAGTTATATTATTATCATCTATCAACATTGGATGCCCTTTTGAAATTTATGGTCATAATTTGAAATGAGTTCATTTGGCATGGCTGGGAGACCTTTCCCCCAATAATTTTCAGCTGCTCTAGAGTACTTACACAAAGTGGAGAGTTGGGGAAAACCTTGTAAGTTAGTATAAGAGAAAAAGAGGCAACTGAAGAGTCTTTCAAGGAAGTGGTAATAGGGCTTCCATGGAACCTAAACTGAGAAAGTGAGGATATGAGAGAGCATGAATAATATAAAAATGATGGGTCAATGGATTGAAGGTCTTAATCGGGTTGCAATAGCTTTTATCAAACTGTTTCTCTAAAAGTGCAGAAGGAAAAAATGAGTTTATAATTTCTTCCTGCTTATTTTCCTTTTCATCTTTTAAAAAATAATAACACCCAAAATTTATTAGGCTCTTATAATATTTCAAGTACTGTTCTAAAGCAAATTACATTTAATGTCTCATCACATTTAATTTTTATAAAAACACTATGAAAAAGCTATTACTATTTCTAATTTGTAGTTAAGGAAACTGAGGTATAAAGAGGCTAAGAAATTTACCCAAGATCATATAGTTAATAAGTAGCAGTACAAGTATTAAAAACCAGGCAGGGTGATTCTAGAACTCGTACTCTGCATAAAAGATTTCCACTAGCCCTAACCGGTTTGGCTCAGTGGATAGAGCGTTGGCCTGCGGACTAGAGGGTCCCAGGTTCGATTCTGGTCAAGGGCATGTACCTTGTTTGCGGGCACATCCCCAGTGGGGGGTGTGCAGGAGGCAACTGATCGATGTTTCTCTCTCATCGATGTTTCTGACTCTCTGTCCCTCACCCTTCCTCTCTGTAGAATCAATAAAATATATTTTTAAAAAAAAGATTTCCACTAAACTTTCATATTTTTTCAGTGAGGCACAGACTCAGATGTTGAGTGATTTGTTCAAGAAAACAAAACTAGTAAGAAGTAACATTGGAAGTAAAATACAGGTCATTTGACTCTTCCTTTACTCAGTTGCTTTATTTGATATTAGTATATAACACAGCTCCTGTCCTTAAGGAACCAAGGGTCTAATTTGGAAGACAAGTATAGATACACACAATTTTAATATGTGACTGAATATGATTAAGTACCAGAGGAGTACTGCTGACAATATTACTGCCCTTCATGGTGAATACATTAGAGTGAGTTGGAATGGTTAATAAAGGCTTTATGAGGAGTAATATGAGCTGTTGAACAACATGATCTGGGACGATAGTGCTGTATAAGCAAAAGAGAGGCTGTAAAAATAGGATGGTATCTTCTGGTGATATTGTTCTGACTGTAATTGAGGGATTTGGGTAAGGATGGGGTGGGGGTCATAGTAATGAGATTAATTGTTTGAATATTTGGAATCTGGTATAACTTTGGGGGAAACTACATGATGAACAAATAAAGGTAACACCATAATTGGCTTCCTTGTATTAAGTGTAAAAGAAAATTCTGAAAGCTAACGTTTACTATTCTCCTTTCTAGTCTCAGCTGTTTCAGTTTGGGGAATGACAGATAGCTCAATCTTGGACCAATGGAAAGCAAGCCTCATTGGGGAGGAATTCCTTGAGAAGTATGTGTCCTTAACCTCAAATTTTCCTTTTACATCTAGAAGTTAAACAGTAAATCCTCAAGACAACCAAAGAGAGAAGATCCTTTCCTTTATATCCTCACATATCTTCTTCCTTTTTTATTTTTATTTTTATGTTTTGTTGTTAATCCTCACCGAGGATATTTTTCCATTGATCTTTGAGAGAGGGAAAGCAGAGAGAAACATCGATGTGAGAGAAACACATCAATTGGTTGCCTTGCTCGTGCCCTGACCAGGGCCTGGGCTGGGGAGGAGCCTACAACTAAGCGCTTGACCAGAATCAACCCCAGGACCGATGCTCTATCCACTGAGCCAAACAAGATCGGGCAGATCTTCTTTTATCAGAAGAAAAAGCCTTAATCTGACCAAAAAGGAGAGGTTAATAGAAGTGACTTATATTCTCTTTTTATCCTTCCCTCATTTATCATATATTAACTGTTCTCTATGCATTTATGTTACAAAGACAGACAGAAATAAATATTATGCTTTTATTCAATGAGTATACTTTGTGTAGAAAGTGTATATAGAAAATTCTTTATATTAAAATCAGTCTTTTCCCCTGTAGTATAAATGCAGATGTAAGGCTGTTTTCTAACATACCTTGTCAAAATGTTATTTATTATTAGTTCCGTCACTTATCAAATATTTACTGGATACCATCCTGTGTGCTGAATACAAGATACAAAAAATGAATAAGCCAGCTCTATTCACAAAGAACATATGAAATAGAGATATGAATAAGAAAATATGAAATAGAGATTTATAAATACATAATTACAATACAGTGTGGGAAGTACAATGGCAGATATAGGAACACAGAAGATAATATGAGGAAGAACATCTAACCTATTCAACATTATTAATGTAGATTCAAATTAGAGATTTCAGTGCAAATGTAAATAATTTACCCTCTTGCTTCATGCAGAGTGCTGATCAGACCCAGGAAGGATTTAGTTATTATTCATATTTTCAAGTTTTAGTAATTAAAGTTTTCCTTAGTTGCACTTGAAAGGAAGAACCAATTTAAATGTGTCTAGACTGTAAATACAGAGAAGCCCAATATACCATTTCCATCATCTAAGAATTTAAAGTCAGGTTAGGAAGATAATATATAAACATAGGAAAAATTAAGAAGATAATTAAATGATAATCAAAGATGATCATCATAAGATTACAAGGCATAAAGACCAATGCAGAGTATCTATTACATGACTGAATTCCTGAGCAGTGAGGAAGTAGACAGGTATAGTGCAAAGAGTTCTGCATTATGAATTAAAAAATGTGGATTTCAAGTCTTGATTTGAAAAGTCAAATACTAATTGACAAAGCATTTGATCTGACTGTCACTTTCTTTGTCAGTGTAATGATGATGGATCAATGCTTCTCAAACTTTAATGTACATATGAATCACCTGAGGCTCTTATTAAAAATGGCAATTCTGATTCAGTCATCTGTGTTGGGGCCTGAGATTCTACACTTCTAAGGTGTGCTGATGCTGTTGGTCTAAGAACCTACATTGAGTAACAAGGCTGTGCATTTATAAGCAAGAGAGATCAGCTTCACAAAGAAGTAGGAATTGAGCTTGAGCTAGACATTGAAGGAGAAAACTACTTGGAAGCATTTCAGGCAAAGGAAACAGCATGTCTGAAGGCACAGAGGCAGGAATATGATATAAGTACTTAGCAAAGGCAATGATCAGGCTACCTTGGCTCAAACCAAAGATTCATATGTGAGAGAAATGGGAGGCCCTACAGGAATGGACACCCCATCTAATCTGACCATCCATTCATTTTGCAGTACCAGTATGTAGTCCATGGCAAAGCAGATTGAACCTCTGGCACCACCTAGAATAAGATTTCTCAGCCTCCCTGTAGCCAAACCTAGCCATTTGACCCAAGTTCTTCCCATTGGGATAGAAGCAAAAGAGGCTTATGCAGTTTCTGGGGAATGTCCTTAAAAGGAAGTGGCATGTTTTTCTCCTTCAGTTTTCTCCTTCCTGATGCTGGAATACAGATGTAATGACTGGTTCCAGCAACCACCTTGGACCATACTGACAAGAACTAAATCTAGGCATGGCAGAGTCTAACAGAAGGGGCCTTAGGCCCTGACAAATTGTAGAATTGCCTTGCTAGCCATGAACTTCAAATCTCCAGACGTTTTGTGTGTGTGTAAGCCACTATTAAGTTCAATTTTTGTCGCATAGAGTAAAATTTAATTTAAAAATATATATATATTTTATTGATTTTTTACAGAGGAAGGGAGAGGGATAGAGAGCTAGAAACATAGATGAGAGAGAAACATCAATTAGCTGCCTCCTGCACACCTCCTACTGGGTATGTGCCCGCAACCAAGGTACATGCCCTTGACTGGAATCGAACCTGGGACCCTTCAGTCCCCACTGAGCCAAATCGGTTTCGGCTAAAATTTAATTTTTAATTGACTATATTTTATAGTAGGTTTTGGTTCACAGCAAAATTGAGCAGTAGGTACAGAGAAAATGATTCAGCTTAGTTTCCTAATGGAACTTAAGAATAAAATCCTGATCATTAGCACTACCTAGATTTCCTAAATCTTGCTTTTCCTCTCTGTCTCACCTCTCTTTGTTTCTTGTTTCTATTTTTGTTACTTCTTAATATTGATTCTAAGGCCTCAAATTATTTTACTTTTACTAATTTGTGTCTTAATATATATGGGCAATTTTTGCCAGGCGTATCTTGAGAAAACAATTAGATAAGTACACAAAGATATTCCTTGCATTATAATAGAAAACAATTTAAAAACTTTAAATTTTCAACAATAGGGAACTGGTTGAATAAATTATGATTTACCAATATAATTGGATCCTGTCCATCCATTCAAAAATGAAGTGAATGTACATTGATTGACATATAAATGTACTCATGCTTTACTGTTTAGCAGAAGAACAGGTTACAGAATACATGAATCCACTTTGCTTTAGAAATATTCAACATAGCCCATGGACACAGACAATAGTGTAGTGAAGACCTGGGGGCGTGGGTAGGGGCTGGGCGGAGAAGGGTAAAGAGGGGGGAATGGGAGACATCTGTAATACTGTCAATAATACTAGTAAATATCCTATAGAATAAAAGCCTAATAAGCAAATTGACCAAACGGCAGAACCACCAGTTGCTATGATGTTCACTGACCACCAGGGGGCAGACACTCAATGCAGGAGCTGCCCCCAGCCCTCAGGCCCCCAACTGGCAGTGGCGGTGTGGGGTGGGGCCAGTGAGCGGGCAGCACCAGGTCAGCCAAGGCAGGTGCCAGCAGGGGCCCCTAATCGCCCCGCCAGTCACCCCACAGATCAGCCCTCATCATCAGCCAGGAATAGGGACCCTACCCGTGCATGAATTTTGTGCACTAGGCCTCTAGTATATATAATAAAAATATTAAAACTACAAAAATACATAATTTTTAAATTTATTTCTTGAGTGGTGGGGCTATGGGTAATTTTTCTCTGTATCTGTTGAAATTTGGTATTTTTTTTCTATAGTGAATATATGCTATTTGTTAACAAAGATGTTTGAAAATAGGACATACATAAAATCAATAATTTTACAATGTCATAGAAAAACAATTACAGGAATGGTGACTCAGATTAACTGTGAATTTGAAGAAATTGTTCCAAGTTCAAACCCAAACTCCCAAATTGAAGTCGATGAAGACATCTTACACATTCAGAAGGACTATACTGAAGTCTTTACACCTGTTAGCTATTCAGAAAAATGTCCAGCATTTCAAGCACAGAACCAAGGTAAAATATTTATTTCCATTATTTTAAAATATTTCTTACTAATATTCAGATTTAGCCCAGTGAATTTTGTTTTATTAGATTAAGATTTTTATTTTATTGAAAATATCCACCTGCAAAATTATAATTCTAAGCTTTGCCACATTAGGGAAATATTTTCCCTTTTATATTAATTCCCTATTGTAAGTTAGGTTTTTGAAGTTTAAGTGTGTTGGGCCTCAAAATAGCCTCAGAGATTTGATCATAGTGTGCTCACAGCATATCGCTGTAATAATATTAACATATGGGTATGGATCTGATGACACAGAAATCTGGTATAATATTAAATTAGTAGATTATTAAGTGGTGCTTTTATTTTCTAAAATATCCTAAAGATTTTCAATGTCATCACATATGTGAAACCATAATTCAAAGTACAGATGGAATAATTTCAATATTATGTCAGGAAATTTGCTCAGTTTTTACAAATTTACCAAAAGCAATAATTAAAAGTATATTTTATCCAAAATACATCCCAAATCTTTCATAGTATTAAAGGGTGCTGAATTCTTCCAACCTCATAATAACTTGCTAAGAGCTACCTTCCTTGTATGTAAGCCTATTCCCTTTTTAAATGAAAAAACTTAAGGCTCTATTATATAACTAAAGACCCAATGCACGAAATTCGTGCAAGAGTAGGCCTTCCTTCCCCCGGCTGCTGGCACCGGCTTCTCTTGCAGCCCCAGCTTCATCCATAACTGGTCTAATTAGCATATTACGCTTTTATTATTATAGATTGGTATCATTTAAGATATGCTATAGTTTGAGTATGGAAAATAAATTGGTTGATTTGCTGCTGTTTTTATGTAGATACATAAATTGTATATAAATTTTTAGTGTTGGTAAATAGGTGTGAGATGCTGTATAGAGAGTTAAATCCCTCTCATAGTTTCAGAAGAAAGAGAGTGATTGCATTAAAGATTAAACTTCAACACATGGTATAGTAGGAAGAGCCTGAATTTACAATCAGAAACTTTGACCACAGTCCAAACCCACCCTTAAAAAGTGGTACAAGTTTGGGACAGTTGTTAAAAATGTCATGGTGGTTTTCAATTTTCTTCTATAATTTCTTTCTTTTAATGTATTCTTTTAATTTCTTATAAAAATTTTGTGGGGATCAAATAATATACTAGTATATGTACATGTAAAGAGATGGTTTGTAAAAAATAACAGGCTACCCAGACATAGCTATTATTATTAATGTGGCAAACTAGAAGCCATTATTGGCAAATTTTATAATAGCTACTGTCTGCTAGAATTAGAATCTTCTTTATGATTCACTGAATGAAAATATGACTGAGTTTCCCAAAGCAACAGACTCATAGATACAGAGAACAAACTGATGGTTGCAAGATGGGAGCGGGGCTGGAAAAAGTGAAGGAATTGGCAGTTACAAAAAAGTTAAGGGGATGTACAGTATAGTATACCCCTATATTCCCATGGAGTCAATAGTATTGTATTAACTATGTATGGTGCCAGGTGAGTACTAGACTTATGGTGGGGGATGATTACTTTGTAAGTTATATAAATGTCTAACCACTATGCTGTATACATGACACTAATATAATATTGAATGTCAACTGTAATTGAAAAATAAATATTTTTAAATACATATGAATTATTCATATCTTATACTTCCTTAGGGGTCCTATTTCATTATATTTCCTTCTTTTTAAGGCTGAACAATATTCCCTTGTGTATACATGTACACCACATTTTCTTTATCCATATCTGTCAACGGACACTTAGGTTGCTCCCATACCTTGGCCATAATGAATGCTGCAGTGAACATGGGCGTACAGATATCTCTTTGAGATAGTGATTTCGTTGGCCATCTGTTTCTTCCTTTACAACATTTATAACTTTCTTTGTCTCGCTGTGCTGACTGAAACTTCCAGTACATTCTTCAACAAAAGCAGAGAAAAACAAGACCCTTGTCTTGTTTCTGACATAAAGGAAGTCCTTTAACTTTTCGCCATTAAAAATTATGTAAATACCATTTCATTGTTTACGTCGTTTTAAATGAATCATTTTTAATGTTACATTATTCTCAATGGTAAAATGTTAGAGAATTTACTTTATTGGGTTGGGGAAGCTACTTTTTGTTCTGAGTTCGCTAAGAGCATTTGACCATGAATGAGGATTGAATTTTACTAACATTTTTCTATAACTATTAAGATATCTACATCTTAAATATATAGAATGTCTCTTTCTCTAGGTTTAGATTATAGGACTAAAAAGTTATAGTCCTATAATCTTAACATTTAAAAATACTGTAACACATATACAGCATGATCACAATAGTAAAACAATTTATGTTTAGATTATAGGACTATAAATTTTTAGTCCTATAATCTAAATATTATCTAGGGAATATTTCTCCATATACTTAAGATTTCCTCAAAAACCTGGTTTTTTATTACTGCAGTTTTTAATCATATTTATGATTCATACATTTGAGAATACTAATGTCTTTAATTTCAAATGTGTACATAAATGTGTTTCCATTTTCAATTATTTCCTTTTTAAAGTGAATCCTTGGAAATGGAATTATTTAATATAAATATATTTTTTTAGCTATATGTTTACTAGCATGGTATGAGAATACCCTGTTCACACCAACCTTATCATCACTGGGTATATTATTACTGATGTTGTAATAATATATTTATACAATGTGATGGGCAAAAAATTGCAATATTTTTTACTTGTACTTTAATAATTACTGGTGCTTAGTGCCTCAGCTTTACTTTATAACCACTTTTCCAGGTTCCAAAACAGACCTCTTGAGAAATTTAATGTTATTGAGACTTTGTAGAAATTTTACTATAGTCTTTTTAGCCGGGAAAGGGTTTATCTTACCTTTTCTTTAAGTTTTTTAAAAATTATCCTCATTAAAGTTTAATTGTTCCTCCATATACTTTTTGCACATTTTTGTTATGTTTTTAATCAATATTTATATATTTATAGCCATTATGAATTAGTTTTTCCATTAGTCTTTTTTTACTACGTTTTTGTATGTATTGATTTTATAACTTTTACCAGCACCTTAGAGAATTCCTTTATTTGTTTTCATTCTGTTATCTTGGGGTTTTTAAGTAGACAAAAATTATCTTCTGCAAAGAATAAACTTTTCTTTCCTATTCGTAGACCTCTTTTTTTCTGCTGCTTTTCATAGTTAACTAGCAAATTTCTTCTTAAAACAGTTTAAACACTCTTCTACAATAGAGGAAAATAGTCTCATATTTGTGTTGGTACATATAATAGAGTTACAATAGTAAAGTAAGAACTCAAGGGAATGCTGTATAGGTATAAGAATATAAAGAAATAGCACCCTTGGTTAAATACAAACAACAAAAAACTAACTTTGTAGTTTTAAAGAACATTAGTTGTGGTGTTTGCTGCCATCTAGTGGCTTCAGCTAAAAAAAAAGAATGTCCCCGAGGACTCCCAGAAATATCAGGATGAGCCTGTGGGAAGGGAAGATGGCTAGAAGGTCTGTGTTTGAAAGTAGAATGTGAAAATGGGGATATAAACAAATGCTGTTTGGGTTTTTACTATTAATATAACTTTATTAATATTTACAGAATGAACCATCTTTACATTTTCTCAGATATGCCCCGCTTAGACATGGAACCAACGGCTAGTTTTCTTTGGTGTGTAATGGGAAGCTCACATTTTTTTGCCCACAAGATTGTCAGGAACATAACAGCTTCAGATAAACAATCTTTTAGGAAGCTAGTTTATATAACTCGTTCCCTCTTTTTTAAAAAGTATCTTTTTATTGATTTCAAAGAGTAAGGGAGAGGGAGAGAGAATCATTGATTGGCTGCCTTTTGCATGCCCCCTACTGGGGATCGAGCCTGCAACCCAGGCATGTGCCCCTGACCAGAATCAAACCCAGAACCCTTCAGTCTACAAGCCGAAGCTCTATACAATGAACCAAACCAGCCAGGGCTAACTCATTCTCTTTTGACACTTCAAGTTAGCAGCAGTCAAAGAGATGGTCCCCGCTGCTCTACATTCCATGTTTATTAAGCACAAACATACCAATGACATAGTTGGTCATGAGAGACATGACTCCATGCTCCCTCTCTCATGCCATTCTAGTATTACTTAACTGAAACACCAGTGCCAGAACAAGAGACCATTGCTCCCCTTCAAGGTGCCTTTGGCTTTGGGGAGCTTGGCTTTCTGAGTAGTTCCTCAACTGAGCTTACATTTTCCTTTTTCTCTTTTCACTCGAGAGTTTTTGAAGAATGGGGCAAGATTCAGAAACAGTTAAAGCCCTGACACAATTAGCTAAGATTCTAAAGTAACACAAACATGGTAGGATGGGGACAGAGAACAGAAATGTATTCCAGCAATTAATTGTTAGCAGTAATATGTAAGATACATCACACTTCTCAGGTAGATACTTAACTATATAACTTTTTCATTGTATCTAATTTTATAGCAACATGCTTGACAACTTTAGAGTGCTAGAATCAAAGTTGGTCTCACTTGTAAGCTTTGCAGACCATCTCCATTTCCTACTAGTACATGTCAGAGTCTCTGGGGATGAGTTGGAGACTTTAAAAGGCAAACTGATGCAGAGAAGAAAAGACTACAGTCATCAAAAGTCAAATGCTTTGACCTGGTTGGTTTGGCTCAGTGGATAGAGTGTCATCCCATGAACTGAAAGGTCCCAGGTTCGATTCCGGTCAAGGGCATGTGCCTTATTTATAGGCTCGATTCCTGGTCTTTGTCAGGGTGTATGCAGGAAACTCTCACATCAGTGTTTCTCTCTCTGTGTCTCTTCCAATCTCTGTAAGAATCAATGGAAAAATAACTTCAGGTGAGGATTTTTACAAAGTCAAGTGCTTTATTTCTTTCCAGTTTTATTTAGGCTATTCCTGGCTATGTTAAATCATGGCACAAGAGCTTTTCCTCCGTTGATTAAACTAATTTTGTTGAAAAGTTATAAGCTATTATAACTCTTTTTTTTAGGATATTTGGTTACTACTCAGTGTACAAAACAATATTAAAATTTATTGAGCTTTTACCTACTTACCAGTACTGTGCTACATGCTTTATATGCACAGTACAATGAAGAGCTAAAGAATTAAACATGTGTTTGAAAACCCCAACTTTATCTAATAGCTCACTATAGTAACTAGATTCTTTTGTATAACTTTCAGATATTTTTCTTACTTTTTTATATTTCTTATTTCCTTTCAGATTTGTTTTTTGATGATGAAGAGATAATTTTCACAAATAATTTAATGACCTATAAAAGTTATCTACCAACCTTGGATACTCTGTTGAGTAGGCTGAAACTGTATTTGATAAAGGACCCCCTTTTAGATTTCAAAGAACAGATCTTCACAGATGCTGATTTTTTCAGGTATTTAGTTGCACATTGTTGTAAATATTTGTAAGAGGAGAAAATATTATTTGTTTGCTCATAAGTCTACATGTTACCAATAATAATATTTTATCATTGTTGTACTTCAACTCTAATTTTTATTATTGTCTATCATTTTGGGCTACATTTTATTACATGTAACTTGCTATTAGTAAACACTAATTTAATGTTTTGTTTTTTTGTTAAGGGAATGTTTCTCTTTTCAAGGAGATTTGAAAGATCTTATAAAAGAAGATTTTTATATGGATAAAGAGAACTTTTGTCAGGAGAAACTAGAAGATACAGTAGGTTTAAATGAAGCTATAGTACTTACTTTCATTAATATTTTTACAGAAGTAGTAAAGCACACTTTAAAAAATTTTAGTAATTTACCTTGACCATCTACTATTATCAAATGAAAAAGACTTGATAATGGGTTGAACGCGTATCACTAAGAAATCAAACTTACTTCTAAGGTAGTAGTTCTAAACTTTGGCAACACGTTGGAATTACTTGGGGAATTTTAGTAAAATACTGAAGTCTGGGTCCTACCCACATATATTCTGATTTCATTGGTCTGGTGTGCAGCCCAGTTATAGAGAATTTTAAAACCTCTCCCAATTATTTTAATCATTAAATCTGGTATAGGACATTAAGTGATCATGTTCTAATTTAAAATTTTAGAATTTTTTAAATGTATTAGCCCAAAAGAAGACATTCCTGCCTATAGGAATATTGTACATCACTAATATAGTCAGTGACCATACAAAACATTACTCAGAACATTGCTTATTATGTAGCAGAATATATTTTTGGCTGCTTCACTTCTATTTTTTAAAGATATGCGTAGTATTAAAATTTTTGAGGGTGAATTTAGTTTAAAATTTGGTACATCAAGTAAACAAATATAACTACTTATAAATTCTGAAATCTTTATATGCAAAACCTAACTAAAAACTTGTTTTACTTCTTTATCGTCTCAGCCATCAGTTTTTCCTGAGTGTGAATTAATAGCTCCAAACCTCAAACAAGAAGTTGGTATTCCATCACTTTCAGAACTGAAGGAGTCATTACACTTAGTGCCAGAAATAATAACTTACGAAGATGAAAATGAATATGAAAAGCTTTTCAAAAGAGGTAAAGATTAATTTAAAAATTTATTACGTATAAAAACTACTTAATAATGTTTGTTATAAAAATGTTGTTCATTGCCCTAACCAGTTTGGCTCAGTGGATAGAGCGTCGGCCTGCGGACTGAAGGGTCCCAGGTTCGATTCTGGTCAAAGGCATGTACCTTGTTTGCGGGCACATCCCCAGTGGGGGGTGTGCAGGAGGCAGCTGATCGATGTTTCTCTCTCATCGATGTTTCTCTCTCATCGATGTTTCTGACTCTCTATCTCTCTCCCTTCCTCTCTGTAAAAAAAAAACAATAAAATATATTTTTAAAAAAATTTTTGTTCATTAAACTTTTTTTCTGAAACTCCAGATTTTTAAAAAAGATTCTACAGGATATATGGCGAAATCTCAGAATTATTATTGATAAGACTCTTTTCTCATCTTTCTTTATATGCTTGCAAGCTTACAATGTCTCTGAAATTCATCTGACCATTTCAAGATAGTTACACTAATAAAGCTATGATACCTATGACTGTACTACTTTTTTAGTTTTTTTCTTGTATAGAATGACAAAGGACTAACAACTTATATTCTAACTTTAGTTAAGTACAGAGAAACTCATAACCTAAAACTTAGATGGTTTCATCTGAGTTAGACTTAGTACATGTTGTTGAATTCTTTTTAAGGTAATTTGAGCCCAAATATTTAACTCCCCTCTCATAAATTTCAGTTGAAATTATGAAAGACTAGAATATTAGGGAGGAGTGAAGGAGAATTTGTGATACCCATTGAGAACAGGGTTGCTTGCTATCCATAGACCACAGACTTGAAGGAATTCTTTCAGACAAAACTAAATTGAGGGAATTATTCATCAGCCTACAAGTCAAAGCAAGGGAATGAAAAGTCAACCTGAGAGGAACCAAGATGGCGGCATAGTTAAACAACTAATCTGCTGCCTCACACAACAATTTCAAAAACACAACTAAAAGACAAAAACGTCTACCACCCAGAACCACGGGAAAGCTGGCTCAGTGGAAGATTTACAGCTGAGAAGAGAAAGGAGCACAATCGCTGAAAAGCTGAGGTACGGAGGCACGCGAATCGGGCCGGCGGCGGGCGGCTGGGTGCGCGGCTTTTCTTCAGCCCGCAGGGAGACAAGCTCCCGATCACTCTGAAATCCAGTTTCTGGGGACACTCGGGGGACCCAGACGCCTACGGGGAGAAGCTGGACTCTCGGCCATCGGGTCGGAAAGTGAGAGTGACTTTTTTGCAGAGGTGCGCCCAGCAATCATTGTTTACTGCGCTGGAGCGCGGGGCGCAGGGACTTGGAAACGTGGAAAGGCAGAGACGGCTGACGGCAGCCATTGCCGTTGGCCACGCCCCAGCCTAGTGACGCCCTGAGACCCCGCCCCGCCCTGAGGCCCCGCCCCGCACATTCTACAAACCCGCCCAGGCTCCACACAGCGGCTTTTGCATATAAATGGCCTGTTCTGTGGCAGCTTAACCAACTACAGCTCCAGACTGCTCCAAAACCGCCCAAGCAAAGGAGGAGAAAACTAGCCCTTGCTGTAGCTCCTGCTGGGGAACACACAGTACACAAGGGTACACCAAGAGTGTCCACCTCAAGTAACTGGGAGGCTGACCCGTTGAACCAATAGGACACCTAGTAGACAAAACTACCCTACCAACTCAGGGAAGCAGAGAATATGAGAAGGCAAGGAAACAGATCACAAACCAAAGAAATGGAGGAGAATAAGCGACTGGACATAGAGTTCAAAACCACGGTTATAAGGTTTTTCAAGAATTTCATGGAAAAGGCCGATAAATTCAATGAGACCCTTGAGGATATGAAAAAGGACCAACTAGAAATTAAACATACACTGACTGAGATAAAAAATATTATACAGAGACCCAAAAGCAGACTAGAGGATTGCAAGAATCAACTCAAAGATTTGGAATACAAAGAGGCCAAGGACACTCCTCCAGAGAAGCATGAAGAGAAGAGAATTCAGAAAGTTGAAGATAGTGTAAGAAGTCTCTGGGACAACTTCAAGCGAACCAACATCAGAATTATGGGGGTACCAGAAGAAGAGAGAGAGCAAGATGCTGAAAACCTATTTGAAGAAATAATGAACGAAAACTTCCCCCACCTGATGAAAGAAATAGACTTACGAGTCCAGGAAGCGCACAGAACCCCAAACAAAAGGGATCCAAAGAGGACCACACCAAGACACATCATAATTAAAATGCCAAGAGCAAAAGACAAAGAGAGAATCTTACGAGCAGCAAGAGAAAAACAGTTAGTTACCTACAAGGGAGCTCCCATACGATTATCAGCTAATTTCTCAACAGAAACCATGCAGGCCAGACGGGAGTGGCAAGAAATATTCAAAGTGATGAATAGCAGGAACCTACAACCAAGACTACTCTACCCAGCAAAGTTATCATTCAGAATTGAAGGTCAGATAAAGAGCTTCACAGATAAGAAAAAGCTAAAGGAGTTCATCACCACCAAACCAGCATTATATGAAATGCTGAAAGGTATTCTTTAAAAAGAGGAAAAAGAAGAAGAAAGATAAAAATTATGAACAACAAATACATATATATCAACAAGTGAATCTAAAAGTCAAGTGAATTAAAAATCTGAGGAACAGAATAAACTGGTGAACTTAATAGAATCAGAGGCATAGAATGGGAGTGGATTGATAATTCTCAGGGGGAAAGGGGTGTCTGTGTGGGGAGTATGGGAAGAGACTGGACAAAAATCATACACCTATGGAGAAGGACAGCGCGGGGGGAGGTAAGGAAGGAGGGGGGGTAGGAACGGGGTGGTGGGGAGATATGTGGGGAAAAAGGAGAAACAATTGTAATCTGAACAATAAAGATTCATTAAAAAAAAAAATGAAAAGTCAACCTGAGTATGTGAATAAAATTTATATCCAAACTTGAAAATATAACAGAGCTCAGAATGCAGGGTGGCCATGTGCTTTTCAGCAGGACACACATTTATGAATGCTAATGGAAAAGACAACTTTACTGGATGACTGTGGTATTACACTCCCACCATTTCCTTGGCTCTGATGGTGACTAAGTAGAAAGAGTCATTACCACAGAGGAATGAACAAGATTGCAAAATATCTATATATATAAAAGGCTAAGTGACTGACCGTATGTCCGTTTGACCGACAGACTGGCCAGTACATGTGATGCACACTGGCAATTTAAAAATAAACATTGACTCGCATGCGCAATACATATAAAGCTCTCACTGGCGCCAATCGCACGCATGTGATTCATTCTGTCATTGTCAATAGTGAATTTGGTTGTTTTTGTTGACATTCTGAAGCTGAAAGAAAGTGGGGTCGTCAACTGAATATGTCTGAAGAGCAATTATTGGCACAACTTACCTCTGAAGCCGAAAGAAGCCTGTGTCATCAACAGAATGTATCTAAAGACCAACTATTGGCACAACGTACCATTTGAATGATGATTCCATTATCATCGATTCAATGGATGATGCTGAAAAGGAAAATTTTCCCACCAAATTTCTTAATAGTATTACTCCTTCGAGAATGCTGTGTCATAAATTAAAATTGAAAGTAGATGTAATCATCATGCTACTGAGAAATCTTAATAGTAAATGGGGTCTTTGTAATGGTACTAGATATATTACCAAAAGATTGTGACCTAACATAATCAAAGCTGAAGTATTAACAGGATCTGCAGAAGGTAAGGTTGTTTTGATTCCAAGAATTGATTTGTCCCCATCTGACACTGGCTTCCCATTTAAATTAATTTGAAGACGGTTTCTCTTGATGCCAGCATTTGTGATGACTATTAATAAATCACAAGGACAAACTCTAGGCAGAGTAGGAATATTCCTACCTGAACCTGTTTTCTGACATGGTCAGTTATATGTTGCTTTCTCTAGAGTTTGAAGAGCGTGTGATGTTAAAGTTAAAGTTGTAAATACTTCATCACAAGGGAAATTAGGCAAGCACTCTGAAAGTGTTTTTACTCTTAATGTAGTATACAGGGAGATATTAGAATAAGTCTAATCAATTTTTCAGTCATTGTTTTTATCAATGTTTCTATATCATGTTTTTGTTGCTTTTATATCATGTATTTGTTGTTATATCATGTTATTGTTTATTTATTAATCAATTTATATATTACTTTCATATGCATTTTACTAATTTTCTTTCATCTCTGACACTCATTATAGAGAAAGGGCAAATAGAGATATTAAAATATTTTTTCTAATTAATTTCCTTTCAATGTGCACGAATCCGTGCACTGGGCCACTAGTCTGTTATACTACTACTTTGGCTGAAAATAGACTTCCTTCCTTTTCTTTCCAGATCTTACTACCAAGCATGCAATTGACATTGAAGATATAAAATGCAACTCCACAGAGATTTTGACAATTCAAAGCCAATGCAAACCAGAGCACCATAAACCAGGTAGGAATTTTGACTAAATCACTGAGTTTATCAGCCCTGGCCAGTTTTGCTCAGTGGATAGAGCGTCGGCCTGAGGATCAAAGGGTCCCGGGTTCGATTCTAGTCAAGGGCACGTAACTTGGTTGCAGGTTCCTCCCTGTCCTGGGCCCTGGTTCAGGCTTGTGCAGGAGGCAACCAATCGATGTGTTTCTCTCACATCGATGTTTCTCTCTGTCTTTCCCTCTCTCTAACACTCTCCCTAAAAATCAATGGAAAAATATCTTTGGGCAAGGATTAACATAAATAAATAAATAAATAAATAAATAAATAGTTTAGTTTATCAGAGGTTACCTATATCTGATGTAAAAGTACAGTGCATTCACATACAAAGTCTACTATGGGACAGTTTTCATGTTTAAAATTTGATTATTGTAATCCAAGGTATTATATTTTTCTCTTATTCTGTTCTTTTACATGTGTTACTATCATTAACTCATTATCCTTCTAGCATCAAAACTGAATACTATGCAGAGAGTTACAAAGATCAAGGAAGAAAAATAGAGGAATAGCATTAATATTAAAAATAGGAATCTTATAACAGTAAATGAAATTTTATATTTTATCTCAGAATAAATAATCTTGCTAATACTTGTTATATTTTTATAAATTTAACTTTTTAATCTCTCAAAGCAATCTTATAATTATTGTTAATGTTATAATTTTATCAAATTTGGAATCTTAGAATCACCTTTTGTTCCAGTGTAATGCCAAGTTGTGTTGCTTCTTAACTATGTTGATGATATTTAACTATGTTATTTAGTTATATTTATAATTGGATCATATTAATAATCTATTTGGAAGTTTACTTATTTATTTATGAAAGTGATAGGAACATACTGACTACTTATGAATAAATAAGGATCAGTTTGTTAAGCCCACCGTATTAAAACATAACTCTGGTAGGCCACCTAGACCCCAGACTTATTAAGGTGAAGGATTACTTACCATTAATACTATTTACTTAATATCACCAATATTTATTCTGGAGGTTAAAATAGTACTGACAACAAAGTTGTCAGAATTAAAAGCACGAGTACATATAAAGCTCTTAGAATTTATCTTATATAATAAACTCAATAAAGTTTAGTTGTCAATTGATTTTTTAAAATATATTTTTATTGATTTCAGAAAGGGAGGGAGAGGGAGAGATAGAAACATCAATGATGAGAGAGAGAATCATTGATTGGCTTCTTCCTGCACACCCCCAACTGTGGATCAGGCCCACAACCTGACCATGAATCGAACCGTGACCTCCTGGTTCATAGGTCGATGCTCAACCACTGAGCCGTGCCAGCTGGGCTCAATTGATTTTTTTAAAAATGACCACTATCACAGTTGAGACACCATGTGATATATGTGTAATTGCTTATATAGATGAAAAATTAACAGTTATTTTGTAGTTCAAGTAACCCAAGTTTTTATTGAAAAATTTTTGTTGTAACATAATGATTAAACATAATAGTTGCTAACAAAATTCTAAATTATACTTAATTTTATTCAATGTTTATGTAATATTAGGATTTTTAAATTTTTTATGTATTATAGAAGAGTTAGAAGAAGAGTTAGAAATGCCATTGCCTCCTCTACACCTAGCAAACCACCATTCTTCTGTGAATTCATTATGTACAGGACTTCAGACATTTCCATTTTCTCCTGTTTGTAAAATGTAAGTAAAGATTATCTAGAACTCCAATTGCAATTCAGATCAAGCAGTTTTTAATTAAATCTCTCCATGTAAAGGCAATTTCTAAGATACCTCTAAGATACCTTAAAACATTCTAAGAGAAAGAATAGTGTCTAAAGCAACTGGGGGGAATATATGAATATTCATGTATGTACTTGTTTTTACATGCATAGAATATCTTTCGAAGGACACAAAAGGAAATATGGAAGCTAGTAAGTGATAGAGCCAGGCTCTTTTATACTTTTAGTATTTTGAATGTTAATATATTACTATTAAACATAAACAACTTGAAAATTTTATACCATGTGGCATACATGTAACTTAATATTTTCCAAGTTAGTTTGCTCTCCTGGAATAAAGTCACCCATTCCTCTGTTTCTTATACCACTTATAAAACTAGGAACATAACTAGTATAGTCCCCTTCTTCCTTACTTTAATCCTGGAATTTAATGTGTCCTAAAGTAGCACATTTTCAGGAAAATTACAAAAAAACAGTCTATAAGTCTTTAACGAATTATTCTGAGGGTGGGCATCATAGGCGCTATGGGCTGGGTTTTGAGTTCTTAGCTGTGATTGGCTGATCTATCAGAGGAGAATGCTGTTGGGTTACCGGGAGCAACTCATCCTCAGATTCCTGCTAATGGTCTCAGAAAGGTGTCACAGCATAAGATGGAGGGGTCTGGCATTGAGGGATTATCATCATAATCATCTCTGGCAAAGGATTAGGTCATTTGGAGGATATATCTGTGATACAGAGAACTCTACCATGAACTAGAACTCCCTGTATCAGACATGAGCTCTTTAAAAGCAGCATGGGACAAATATAGAAAATACCTATAATTTTTCCAAGTAGTTTGAGTCCCTTTGCAGGACCTATATTCTCTTTTTAGTACTCTTACTTTTTTAAAATTTACTCCACATACCATGATTCTTCTGTTAAGGCAGATTGGCAATCTGCAGAAATTAGTATAATCTTGAATTTTAATTTGATATAAAAAACATTTACTTAAAAATAAGTTATATATCTATTTATTGTTTTTGTAATTTTAATAAATCTTTATTGTTCAGATTATTACAATTGTTCCTCTTTTTTCCCCCCATAGCTCCCCTCCACCCGGTTCCCACCACACCTTCTGCCTTTACCCCCCCAACCACTGTCCTTATCCATAGGTGTACGATTTTTGTCCAGTCTCTTCCCGCACCCCCCACACCTCTTTCCCCTGAGGTTTGTCAGTCCACTCCTGTTCTATGCCCCTGATTCTATTATATTCACCAGTTTATTCTGTTCATCAGATTTTTTATTCACTTGATTTTTAGGTTCACTTGTTGATATGTATTTGTTGTTCATAATTTTTATCTTTACCTTTTTCTTCTTCTTCCTCTTCTTAAAGAATACCTTTTACCATTTCATATAATACTTGTTTGGTGGTGATGAACTCCTTTCACTTTTTCTTATCTATGAAGCTCTTTATCTGACCTTCAATTCTGAATGATAGCTTTGCTGGGTAGAGTAATCTTGGTTGTAGGTTCTTGCTATGCATCACTTTGAATACTTCTTGCCACTCCCGTCTGGCCTGCATAGTTTCTGTTGAGAAATCAGCTGACAATCGTATGGGTGCTCCCTTGTAGGTAACTAACTGTTTTTCTCTTGCTGCTTTTAATAATCTCTCTTTGTCTTTTGCTCTTGGCATTTTAATTATGATGTGTCTTGGTGTGGTCCTCTTTGGATTCCTTTTGTTTGGGGTTCTGTACGCTTCCTGGACTTGTAAGTCTATTTCTTTCCCCAGGTGGGAGAAGTTTTCGGTCATTATTTCTTCAAATAGGTTTTCAGTATCTTGCTCTCTCTCTTCTTCTGGCACCCCCATAATTCGGATGTTGGTATGCTTGAAGTTGTCCCAGAGGCTCCTTACACTATCTTCATATTTTTGGATTCTTTTTTCTTGTTGTTTTTCCGGTTGGGTGTTTTTTGCTTCTTTATATTTCAAATCTTTGACTTGATTCTTGCAATTCTCTAGTCTGCTGTTGGATCTCTGTATATTATTTTTTATTTCAGTCAGTGTATGCTTAATTTCTAGTTGGTCCTTTTTTCATATCTTCGAGGGTCTCGCTAAATTTATTGGCCTTTTCTAGAAAATTATTGAAAAGCCTTATAACCGTGGTTTTGAACTCTATATCCAGTCATTTGCTTTCCTCCATTTCTTTCATTTGTGACCTGTTTCCTTGTCTCTGCATTTTGGCTGCTTCCCTGAGTTGATAGACTAGCTTTGTGTGCTAGGTGTCCTATAGGGCCCAGTGGCTCAGCCTCCCTAGTTACCTGAGTTGGACACTCTTGGTGCACCCCTTTGTGGGCTATGTGCACAGTCTTGTTGTAGTTAAGCCTTGATTGTTGTTGGTATCACTGGGAGGAATTGACCTCCAGGCCAATTGGCTGTGAGGATCAGCTGTGTCTACGATGGGAGAACTGTGCTGGAGACATCCTTATGAGACAAGACTTGCTTCTGTGGGGCTTTGATGCTCACTGAGTCTGCCCCTGAGTGTGTCCCTTATGGATCTGAGGAGTTGTAATCTGGATGGTCCTACTCTGTCCCCTGGGTACACTGGCTCTTGGATCTCGAAGGAGGTGCTAATTTAGCCTCTGCCTGAGGCCACCCAGCAGGAGCAATGGAGAGATCTGCAGATTCCTCTTCTTTGTTTGGGTTTTTGAGGTGCCCAGATGAGGCCCAGCTGTGAAGCAATTCAAGCTGCTGCGGGGCCTTGAACCTTCTTTTGGATGTTCTGGGTCTCACTGACTCAGCTGCAGTTTGTTAGGTAAGTTTAGAATTCAAAGGACTAGGCCATTCATATGCAAAGCCTCTGCACTCAGCTTGGATGGGGCGGAGTCTCGGGGCGGAGTCTCAGGGCGGAGCAAACAGCAATGGCTTCATGGGGCGGGATCTCAGGGTGGAGCAAACAGCAATGGCTTCCCATCAGCCCTGCCCTAAGAGGCCCCTGGGTCTCAGTGTCCCACGGTAATCGCTGCAAGCACCTCTGAGAGAAAGCCGCTCTCGAGTTTCGCCCACTGCCTGACAGTCCATTTTCTCTCCGTATGAGTCTGGGTCCCCAGAGTCTCGCCCGGAACTGGAGTTCAGAGCAGTCGGGAGCTTTTGTCTTCCTCCCGATTGAGAAAGCCAGCCATGTACTCAGTTGCCAGCCCTCTCCACGCGTGTGCCTCCGTACCTCTGCCTTTACTTCCGCAGCTCCTAAGAGTCTCAGTGTGCTTTTCTCTTTCCTTCTAGTTGTAGAATTTTTCACTCAGCCAGCCTTCCTGTGGTTCTGGATGATGTCCGTTTTGTCTTTTAGTTGTAGTTTTGAAATTGTTGTACGAGGCAGCAGTTCAGGTGTTCACGTATGCCGCTATCTTCTATTTATTGTTATAACTCAAATATCTAATGAGAATTTATAAAACTTATCTATGTATTAGAACTTGCCCAAATTAGGACAAGAGACTAAAATTAGCCAAGGTCCTAAGGTCATTCAAAACAACTTAAAGTGGTCTCATCACCACTACATTCATTAACAAGCAGTAGATCACTTCCATTTGGTTTGTGAATCATAAAAACTTAAAAATGCCTATTTTAAAAATGGATTTACACCTCAACCGTGAAACTGCAAACAAAGAGGAAAAGTATTAAAATAAAAATACAACAGAAGGGAGAAATAATATTACTGTATTTTTAACTTGCTTTTATGACCCCAGTTACTTTGTTTCAGAACAAATTTTGGCTGGAAATATACCCAGTTAACACATATTTTTAGTGCCTACTGCCTATAAAACTCTATGCTAAATTTTATGGGGCTACAAAGAAAAGTCTGCATGGCATAAGACTTAATTTCCATACTAACTGATTTCTGAATTGTGAACATTTTTAGATATAACCAGAGAAGATATCAAATTCAGACATGTCTTCAGAAATTTCCACTAAGCATGAGAATATATGTCTATATTACAGTCTCCTGTTGGACATGGCCTGCCTAAATATTTCCCCTTCTTTTTACTTTAAAATAATTACCTACAATCTGATGTATCCAGTTGCCAGAGACCTTGGTAAGGTTCAAGAATTATCTAGATTCTTAAATTTTGCCACTACATGCCAGATTTTTTTATTATGTGGGTAAATTGGATTGTTTAGACATAAAACCTAGCTTTCTTAGCCCATGACTGTCAATTTAACTAGCAGTACTTATCATTAGCATGCTCCTATATGTTTCATATGAACAGAGAAACAGAATACAATCAGTTGTCACATAGGAGGGTTTAGGAGGTTTGGGAGCATAGATTAAGGGAGTTGTGAATTAATGCTCACTTCCCTACCAAGGTTAGCATCTTCATAGTGGTTGATGTACTATAATTTACATTGATTATCTACATATTTTCTCCGTTTAGCACCAAAAAATACACAAACAGACACATATCACTCACTCACACACCCATCAAGATTGAAGGACCTGAACTAAACGTTAGGACCTGTCACTTCCTGAGAAGATAGAGCAGACAGAACTTTTTCATAGTTCTGATGCTCAGCCAGTAGAGGCTCCAAATTTTTGGTTTAGAATGGACTTGGGGACAGCAATTTTGTAAAAGTTGGTGTTGAAACTGCTATTTTGTATAGTAAGAGGCACAATTTTACGAAAATTGTTTTTATTTTGAGTGACTTATAGGGTTGGTGCTAGCACAATTTATGGAATAAAGTGCGAAAACCCTCCCAAGTCAGCCTCCTCTGGCTCTAGGTTCACTGAGGGAGACAGAGGTAGGAATAAGTTACCAGCAAGCAGGACCAATGAAAGGGTTGACAAATTGCCAAATCTTCCCAGGGGAGGAGGAAGGAAGAATTTGAAATTTGGTCTGTGGAACTCTCTACTTCAGTTTATACATTTATAAAATAGTTAATTCTTCACTTTGCTTTTGAATGTAAAGAACTTTTTCTTAAAAATATTTATTATTCAAAAAAGACATAATATTATTAATGTATTAAACTCTAACTCCTTTCCCCTCAGTAGTTTGCTTACTGCTGAAAAATCAGCCAATGAAGACTGTACAGTGTGGCAATCTGAAAGCTGCAGAAGCTTTCAGAACTCATTTTTGCTTCCAGGTAAAGATTAATTGATTTTGAATGCTAAATAAAGTGTATAGACAATAATGTACAATCAGTAGAAATGTAATTGTCCAATTCAATATGTTTATTATTAGTACTAGTGGCCCAGTGTATGAAATTCGTGCACCGGGGAGGGGGTGGTGTCCCTCAGCCCCGCTTCCACCTTCTCCAATCTGGGACCCCTCAGGGGATAACCAGAAGTCGGACATCCCTCTCACAATCCAGAACTGCTGGCTCCTAACCGCTCACCTGCCTGCCTGATTGCCCCTAACTTCTTCTGCCTGCCAGCCTGATTGTCCCTAACTGCTCCCCTGCTGGCTTGATTGCCCCTAACCACCTCTGCCTTGGCCCCGCATCCGGGACCCAGGATTCCCTCCTCCAGCCAACCACAGGCACCCAGGATCCAGGCTTCCCTTCCTCTGGTCAGCCATAGGCGCCCAGGCCAGCCGCAGCCGCAGGGGATGGGGGGCAGGTGGCTTCGACTGGGCTGCAGCTTCAAGTGCTGGTGCCTGGACCACAGGTGGGCGGCTTCTCCATCTTCCCTGGGATGTAGTGTGGGCAATTTCTCCAGCTAGCTATGGCCTGGGATCATGGGGCAGGCGGCTTCTTCATCTCCTGGGCCGCACCCAGCCTCAGGCACTGGGGCCCAGTTTCTCTGTCTCCCCCAGGATGTGGGGCGGGCGGACATGAGGCTTCTGCTGCTGGCTGCGGCCTGGGATCACGGGGCAGGCGGCTTCTTCGTTTCCCAGGCTGCAGCCAGCCTCAGGCGCTGGCGCCCGATTTCTCTGACCACCACCGGCCCGGAGCAGTGGGGGGCGGGGTTGCTGCCATGGTTCAGGTTAATTTGCATACTCACTCTGATTGGCTGGTAGTGTATTGGAGTGACGGTAATTTGCATGTTTCTCTTTTATTAGTGTAGATTACCATCATTATAAAAAAACACAGTTTTAAAATTAGAATTTTAAAATTCATAATCCTAATTTTGGGTTGATGTTTATAATGCAGATAATAATGCTAAGTAGTCATGCTACTTCAGTTCCTCTATACATTATGATTTGTCCCTATTTAGGCTAAAGGTATTGAAGCAGAAAGCTCTGTGCCTTGCTGTCTAAGCTGATAGTCATCATAAAATCTAATCAAGTTTATCTTCTTGTTTAATCTCATTATAATGAATCAGAATTTCTGTTTAATAAATCTTATATTCTTAAAAAATGTTGTCAGATGTACTAATTTAGTAAATACTAAAATAGTCAAATAGTAGTCCCATCTCCTGCTAAATATTAGAATAATTTTAACTTCATGATATTTCCACAGATTAAAGTAAATCTTTCATATGGTTACCATTGCTGTAATATTTTGAATTTTTACAAATATTAGTTATCTTGAAGATGAAATACCAGATATCACTTTAAGTTTCACGTTTTTTCCCTAATGTGTGAAAATCTATTTCACAAGAAATTTTCAGTGGTTCTGTTTATTGTATTTTTCATCTCTTTTGCCCTGTGAACTGTTTCAGACTATTTGTTATTTTGTGTTTGTTTTTTGCATTGTTGTTTTTTTTTAAGTGCCAAGAATGGAAGAGCCCAACAGTCAATACTCAGTTACAGATTTGAAAAAGATATTTTCAATTGAGGAAGAAAGCCTTGTGGTTACACCTGTGAGCCCAGAGTGGTGGAAACAAGCAGGACTAAATCTGAGAGTGACAGAAACTTTGGAACATCTGACTACATATTTCAGTCATCAGGATCTATCTTCTGATGACACTAAAATGGAGATATTTTTGCCTACAAAAGTACCTGAACTAGAATGTAAGTACATAATAGTAAATACCACTTGTATGGACATTTTCAGGTTGAGACGATATTAGATACTGTCTTTACCCTTGGTGATTGGGGAAACATAACTAAATTTTAGTGTTCAATATTAGCACTGGCTCTGCCAGAATTTATAACTTGGAGCTTCACCAAGCCCCATTTTCTTCCTTGGAAAAATATGAAAATTTGACTAGCTAAATCCTAAAGTCCTTTTCTGTCCTAAAATTCTACAGTTTTGAAGTTCCTAGCCATTTTTAATTAGTGACTTTGTTTTCTTTTACAAATGATTAATTGCCATCTCAGTTTCTGTTTACATAGCCTAAACACAAACCAGCAAGGTTATTTTTTTTGACAGCTGAACTTTGCTCAATAATATTTAGTGATCTTTCTTCAACAATAGAATATCTTCCTTTGTTACAAAAAATTTACTCATTTAGCATTTTTTTTTACTTATATAATTTAAGAAGATAAAAATGTCTTTTGAGTTTCAATCTTTTGAGTTATTTTGGTTGCTATATATGCCATTATAGTAAACAAGTAGCCCAGTGCACGAAATTCATGCACAGCGGGGGAGGGTGTCCCTCAGCCGGGCCTGCACCCTCTTACAATCCAGGACCCGTGGCTCCTAACCGCTCACCTGCCTGCCTGCCTGATCACCTCTTACGACTCAGCCTGCTGGCCTGCTCGCCCCCACTGCCCCCACCCGCCAGCCTGCTCGTCCCCAATTCCCCCCCACCCCCCGTCAGCCTGTTCGCCCTCAACTGCCATCCCCCCTCCAGCCTGCTTGCCTCCAACTGCTCCCCCTGCCAGCCTGCTGGCCCCCAACTGCCCCTGCCCCGCCAGCCTGATTGCCCCCAACTGCCCCCCTGCCGGCCTGCTTGCCCCAACTGCCCCTCCCCACCGGCCTGCTCACCCCCAATTGCCTCCCCTTGCTGGCCTGCTCACCCTCCTGGTCTAATTAGCATATTACCCTTTTACTAGTATAGATGGAACATTCTTAACCTGAATTATATCTTTTTGAAGTATATATGTATTATTTCATAAACAATAGTTACTAAATTCAGATTATTAAGGAGTTGGGAAAGTTTACTTTTAGTTTATTATACAGTAAATAAATATATTTAAAAGTGAATTTTAGAAATTATTGTGGATGTTGGGAGACTGCTTTAAGGAGATAAGAATTGAGGTAAGAATTGTTATCATCAAGGGATCTTTTAAAAACAGAAGACAGAGGGCTTTGGATATAGTAGGAAGAAGAATAAACAGACTTTATGAAGCAAATGCATACCAGTCTACCCAAAGCCTAGATGGTTATCCCTGGTAGAAGAATTTTTAAAGAGATTAGATCAGAGTGCTAGACAAAGAAAAGGGAAAGGAAGATTTTATGGTGTCTTCAAATACACAAAATGATGTATTCAATCTATAAAATTATATAAAGTCTTTATTATGATATATAACTATTTTGAAGTTAAAATAAATAATTTGCCTTGATATTCAATAACATTATGGTGATAGTTTAATCTGATGTTCAAAAAGTAAATAACTGTATCAGGAGCCCATGATCAAGAGAAAGCAATAGAAGAAAATAATCAGAAAAATGAAATAATAAAGTTTCTATTTACCTGTTAAACATACCAAAATATCTCTAGAAAATAGCTCAGAAGTTTCAAATTGGTACCATTCAGATTCTGTTCAGTCCACATATTATTGATCCATATGGTATTTTAATTAGTTATCAACATTAAAAATTTGGAGTGTTGCCATAAATTATCTGCATTTTGAAATTATCTTTATGATTCCAAAACCAGACTCATTTTTATATGGCAACATTTGGCTAGGGCCAATAGCAGCTCACCATTTTAGACCACACACCCTCCAATGCACCATAGTTCTCAGTACTCACAAATTGAGGCCAGCCCTTAGTTGGCATTACTCATTACATTCATCATTACTCTTGCACTTTTGCAGTTTTGTGTTATATTTAGTATAGTTAAGAGGAAATTAAAATGTTTCATATACCAATACCTCTAATAAAAACAAAACAAAAATAAAAAAAATTTAGACCATGTTTTAGAAGGAAAAATATAACATTTATCTTCCCAAAGATTGTGATTTAAGCCCTAACCATATACTTCCCTAATTTATATTACTTAGCATTTTTGTTCAAATAAATTTTGAGGTATAATTTATATATAATAAAATGTACCCATTTGTAACTGTACAGTTTTATGCATTTTGACAAATGTGAAACTACCATCATAAATAAGATATAGAATATTTCTAACACCAAAAAGTTCCCTTGTGTCCCTTTGCATTCTGCAGTGATTCTCCCTCCATCTCACTCCTCTCCCCTACCAGCTTTCACCCGTGACCCCAGTCAAGTAACCACTGGTCTACTTTCTATCACTATTTATTAGTTTTTCTTGTTATAGAATTTTTTAAAAAATATATTTTATTGATTTTTTACAGAGAGGAAGGGAGAGGGATAGAGAGCCAGAAACATCAATGAGAGAGAAACATCGATCGGCTGCCTCCTGCACTCCTCCCACTGGGGATGTGCCCGCAACCAAGGTACATGCCCTTGACCAGAATCGAACCTGGGACCTTTCAGTCCCCAGGCCGATGCTCTATCCACTGAGCCAAACCGGCCAGGGCTTGTTATAGAATTTTATGTATAGAATCATACAATATGAATTCTTTTGTACCTGTCTTCTTCCACTCAGCATAACATTTTGAGATTCACTCATGATGTTCTGTGTTTAACTAGCTCTTTTCTTTTTATTACTGAGGAATTTTTCATTATATGGCTGTATCATGGTTTGTTTATCAACTCTCCTGACACCCCCCCCCCCATTTTTCACTATTATTAATAAAACCTCTATGAATAGTCTTGTATAAATCTTTTTGTGGACATGTTATCATTTCTAGAGTGATTATTTAGGAGTAGAATTGCTGGGTCTTGTAATAGGTGTATGTTTAACTTTATAAGAAACAAATAAATTGTTTTCCAACTTGATTGCACCATTGTACATTCACAACGACAATGTGTGAGAGTTCCAGTTACTCTATATCCTTGCCAACACTTAGTATCAACAGACTTAAATTTTAGCCATTTTAATGGATGTTTTGTGGTATCTCATTATGGTTTTAATTTGTATTTTCCTGATGACTAATGATGAAAAGCATCTTTTTACATGCTCATTGACCATTTGTATATCATATATATATATAAAACAGCTTTATTGAAATATAATTCACATACCATATAATTCACCCATTTAAAGTATACCATTCAGTGTTTTTTAGTATATTCATAGAGTTGTATAATCCTCACCACAGTCAATTTTAGAACATTTATAACAACCCCAAAAGGAATATTGTACTCATTAGCAGTCACTCCCCATTTTGCCCAGATATGGAACCACTAATCTATTTTCCGTAGTTACAGATTTGCTTATTTTGGACGTTTCATATAACTAGAATCACATAATATTAGTCTTGGTCTTTTATGACTAGCTTCTTTCATTAGAGTGTTTTCAGGATTCATTCATTTTGCAGCATGTACATATCCTATCTAATAAAGAGGGAATATGCTAATTGACTGTCACACCCTCACAAAGCTGGCGGCACCCACAGCCAATAAGGAGGGCATAAGCTATTTGACTCTCACTCCTCAAAGTTGGCGGCGCCCACTCCCCTCAACCCCGCCGGGGCGGCAGGTGCGTGGCATAGCCAGACCCGTCCCCCGGAGGCTCCTTGCACCTGCATCCAGAATCTCCCAGTCCCCTCAGACCCCCAGCCACCCAGGGCTGGCCCGAGGCGCAGGCAAGCCTCGGATGGCGGCTGCCCAGCTTCCCAGGGCCACCCAAGGCTCAGGTAACCAGGGCTGGCCAAAGCTTGCGCTGCCAGAAGTGGCAGCAGCAGAGGTGTGATGGGGGCATCGCCTTCCCCTGTTCACCGGGTCACCTCATGTCCCTGAGGGCTCCCGGACTCTGAGAGGGGGCAGGCCAGGCTGAGGGACACCCCCCCTCCAGTGCATGAATTTTCATGTACCTGGCCTCTAGTGTTATATGAAGTACTAGAGGCCCAGTGCAGGAGATTCGTGCACTCGGGAGGGTCCTCATCCCAGCCTGCGCCCTCTCGCAGTCCAGGAACCCTCAGCGAGTGGGCCTAAGCTGTCAGACATCCTTAGCGCTGCCATGAAGGCGGGAGAGGCTCCGGCCACCACCACTGCGCTCGCCAGCCATGAGCCTAGCTTGTGGCTGAGCAGCGCTCCCCCATGTGGGAGCACACTGACCACCAGGGGGCAGCTCCTACATTGAGCAACCAGTTGATCTGCTGTTTGGTCGATTTGCGTATTAGCCTTTTATTATATAGGATTCATATATTTTGTCAAATTGTTCATTGGTTTTATTTTAAAATTAAGTTACAGGAGTTCTTTATATATTTTGGATACTGTTCTTTTTCAGGTATATGTAGTGCAAGTACTTTCATTCGGTCTTGGCATGTAAGTTTTGACCCTTAGTGTAACTGTTACCTCCCAAGCTCTAATTTATTGTAAGTCTACTGGCAATAGGGATTTTCTGGAATTCCTTTTGCTCAGTAACCTAGTTTTAGTAGGAAAAAAAAGAGGTGCTGGATTTTTATCCTTTAAAAATTTTAGTTTATTCAGATCAAAAATTGATTTTCAAAGCAGTAAACAAAGTACTGGGTTAAATTATATTAATAAGAACCCATAACTAAAAGTTTTCCTAGTAGAACACTCATTTTGTCATGGAAATCATTTGGATATTTTTATTTTCTGTTTTCAGCCTGGCTAGACCATAAAAGTTGTTCCTCACCTATTGTACTTATGAATGAGGAATCTACAAGTGGTAATTTATTACTTCAACAAAAAAGTCCATCTCCAGCAGAAGTACCAGATCTGTGTTTTTCTGATGAATATAGCTCTGTTAAAAGTCCAACAAAAGAGGAAAAACCAAAGGATGATCAAGAACTAGTTAATAGAATAATCCAAAATAATGAAAATAAAGATTGCTTGGAACTTGACTGCACAGAACTAGCCACTGAATCAGCTTCCTCTTCAAAAATTGAAAATGCATCTTTTAAATGCAGTAAAAGGCGGGAGAATCATTTGGACCTTTTGAGTGACTTTATTATGATGAGAAATAAATATGAAACTTGCACCTCAAAGACTGAAGTCACAGATAGTGATGAAAAAAATGGTGGGTAATTTAGTAATATTTTGGCATAGATATGATAGCTTCAAGGGCTAAATATATAATTTAGTATAGGCTGGTGTGGCTCAGTGGTTGAGTATCAACCTATGAACCAGGAGGTCACGGTTCGATTCCTGGTCAAGGCAAGTGCCCGGGTTTGCTGGCTCGATCCCCAGTGTGGGATGTGTAGGAGGCGGCCAATCAATGATTCTCTCTCATCATTAATAATTCTATCTTTCCCTCTTTCTTCCTCTTTGAAATCAATAAAAATATATATATTTTTTAAAGATAAAGAAACAAAGCTCTTCCAGGTAGAATATATTATTTTTCACACTCAAAGAAAATGTTATTGATTCATGATATCTATTATGCATGGAGAAAGATATGGATATAGAAACAGATGTACTAGTAGTTATGTATTTAAAATGTTTTAAGTTACATTTGAAATTCTAAGCAAAGTCGCTATTTGTAAAACTTGCTTTCTACAACTTAGCCATACAGATTCATAATATTTCTAACTTTTTTTCTTTTTTACCATTCTGCCATTCTTTTTTTCTTTTAGATGAAAAAGAAATTTAAATTATATTTTAATGTATACTAAGAACACTTTGCCCGGTTAATAGCTTAGTCTTTTTAACTTTACCAGAGACTTTCTGTTTGAGTTAACTGTTTTACATTCTGCTTATAACCATATCAAAGGTAGTGTAATGTGTCATATCATTTTACTTCTAGAATATGTTTGATATAGGTTACCCAGATGAAATAACTATGAAAATATTTATGTGTAAGAGTTAGAGTATACTTAGGTCTTACTATTCCATATATTATTTTTTAAATGTACTTTTATTGATTTCAGAGAGGAAGGGAGAGGGAGAGAGAGATAGAAACATCATTGATGAAAGAGAGTCATTGATCAGCTGCCTCTTGCACGCCCCCTAATGGGGATGGAGCCCACAAACCAGGCATGTGCACTGATGATGAATAGAACCTTGACTTGCTGGTTCATGGGTTGATGCTCAAATACTAAGCCACTCTGGCAGGGCTAAATAGTTCAATTTAATAAAATGTGTTTCAAAGAACTTTAACAATGGTAGTCAATTTAGAAGAAAATGTTTAAGTAAAGCAACATTAAGTTTCTTCTGAACAATGCAAATGAATATTTTTGTCAGAATTTCAAGATAAAGAAGAACATTCTTTGACTCGTCAAGAAGAAAGTCCTATTGTTTGTACTAATAAAACTGTAGAGAAGATAAATCAGGAAAGGGGAGCAGATAATGTAATTGAGATTCAAGCATCAGGTAAGCTATGCTTTTTAAAAATATATATTTTATTGATTTTTTACAGAGAGGAAGGGAGAGGGATAGAGAGCTAGAAACATCAATGAGAGAGAAACATCGATCAGCTGCCTCCTGCACGCCTCCCACTGGGGATGTGCCCACAACCAAGGTACATGCCCTTGACCAGAATCGAACCTGGGTCCCCTCAGTCCACAGGCCGACGCTCTATCCACTGAGCCAAACCAGCTAGGGCAAGCTTTGCTTTTAAGATACATTCAAATTAAGGGAATGTAAAAGCCCTTTCTGGGGTATCTAGCATATCCTCATTTTCCATGTAACTTTGTTTACTTGTTTCAGATATTTATTTATTTCCACTTCTACTTTCAAGTTATTTCCAAACTTGGAAGGCCCTATTCACTGCCTCTGTCTTCCCCTTTGTCCTACCCCAGTCCACTAAGTGTCATTTCTTCTTTTAAACTGCTGCTTCCTTTCACTCTTCAGAAAAGAGCAAACGGCTCCAACTCTTGTTCTAGTCTCAAAAATGATCTGCTAATGGTTGCTCTATCTATTCCCTTACCCCTTATCAGGGTGATGTAAATACGTTATTATTGAACTCCATACTGATTACATTTTTTGTTCTGCTGTAAAGAAGAATATACTTTGACTACTACAGAACAGCCTGCTTCGGGGGTGGGAGCCCCAATGGGAGTAGAGGGCATCAATGGGAAGGGGAGAGGAGGACATATGTAATGCTTTCAAAAATAAAGATTAATATTTTTAAAAAGAAAAAGTACAAAATGATTTAAATGTTAGAATCCAAAGAAAGAGGACAGCCTGCTTAAGAACATTATGCTCACTATTAAAGTCATTAAGAAAGTATATTACTAGTTCTTGAATATCCTTTCATTCCTTTGGTTCAGTTTTATTTATGACCTTTAGGTGATTATGCAAATCTTTAAAAATTATTATTCTAGTGGGAATTTTGTCCCACCCTGTATTACTTGACAGGTTCCTAGAAACAATTTGTCATTGTTATAAATTTGTTTGGCTTAAGGTTGTAAGCTAATAATTGAGGGAAAAGAAAAAAATTGCAATTCTCTTTATATGGCTCTTCATAGTTGCAATGTTGATTTAGTTACTGAATAAATCCTTTCTAATAAACAAGATAGCCATAAAATTATATTAACTCTATGGGGGAAGGTGTTTTGTTTTTACTAGCTTCTTCAGCATAAATATCTTAAAATAACCTCTATACAATCTTATGTACAATATCATGATTTTTTAACTCAGTAAAATTTAGATAGAGTCCAGGTTTCCATGAAGTAACATGTTCAATTGGTTTGCCAAAAAGAGCATACAATCTTTATAAAAACACTCCCTTTAATGCTTTCACATTTACAGATAGCCAGTGCCACGCGTACTGTCTCCTAGAAGCTGCAGCTACTCCTATCTTAAAAAAACTCGGGTGCCTCTGTACTCTCCCTGTTGCCAATTGGAAATTTGCCACCGTTCTTTTTGACCAAACAAGATTCCTCTTAAAGGAACAAGAAAAAGTAGTAAGTGATGCCATTCAGCAAGGTGAGTGCAAATAAAAGTCACATTATTTAAAAAGATATTAATTTATGGATTATATATCAAGTTAGTAAAAATATAGAATATGCAAAAATTAGTCTTGGATGAAGGCATAACTGCAATTCAGCATATAGCACCCATACACAAAACTGGAGAATCAGCTAAGTAAGGGAGAAAGGGTAAGAAATATAATCTGGCTTTGCTCCTTAGTGAAGCTCCATTGACATATACAGGGTGGGGCAAAAAGTAGGTTTACAGTTGTTTGTATGGAAAATAATACAATAAATAATAATACAAAAATAAATTCTGTGTTTTGCATACTCACAGCTGTAAACCAATTTTGTCCCACCCTGTATTACTTGACAGGTTCCTATTATAGAAACTAAATTGACCCCTATTAATGTTAGCATATGAACCACCTTGTTTCCTCCCCAAAAAAGGGAGAAAGTAAAAAACAAAAAACAGATTAAAGTCCATTCACAATGTCTGGCATCCAGTCAGAGGTTATCAGGCATTGTAAGAGATAGAAAAACCAATAATTATTCAAAACCAGTAATAAATAGAAAATTGTAGGAACAGCCAGAAGAAGAAAAGATATGTTGCATAAGAAAAACAAGGATAAGGGTGACATCAACTTTCTTGTCAGAAATAATGCAAGTAAAAAGATAGTGGAGTAACATCTTTAAAATACTGAAGAAGTCCTGGCTGGTGTGACTAAATGGTTAGAGCGCCAGCCCCCGGACTGAAGGGTCTCAGGTTTGATTCTCAGTCAAGGACATGTACCTCAGTTGCAGGTTTGAACCTTGGCCTCATCGAGGCATGAGTGGAAAGCAACCAATTGATGTGTCACTCTCACATCTATGTCTCTCTCTCTCTCTCTCTCTTTCTCTTTCCTCTTCCCTCCTTCCCTCTACTCTCTCTGAGTCTCAATGGAAAAAATATTCTCTGGTGAGGATTTAAAAAAAAAAAAATATATATATATATAAATATATATATACATACACACACACACACACACACACACACACATATATGTATATGTGTGTATGTATGTGTGTGTGTGTGTGTGTGTGTGTGTGTGTATATATATATATATATATATATATATATATATATCCTACCTAATAATAGACAAATATGCAAATTGACCGTACCGTCGCTATGCCCACAATTGGCCAGGAGGCGCAGGGGACGGGACTCGGGGTGGACAGGGTGGCTGATTGGGCTGGCGGAATGCTGAGCTCGCGACGCCAGCGGTGGCGCGAGCTCAGCATCTGCGCCATGGCTGTGCTGCAGCACAGAAGGGGCCTCTGGGGCAGCGAGCTCACGTCCCACCGGGGACCATCAAAAGCAGGGGAGCTGGGTGCCTGTCCGCTCAGGCACCAGGCCTTTCAGAAGCCTTCGCCACACCAGAGGCTTCTGAAAGGCCTGGTGCACCAGCGGACAGGCACCCAGCTCCCCCGCGACCGAAAGCAAAAGCATGTAGTGGACCCTATACGTGCATGATTCAATCATTCACTGGGCCTCTAGTATATATATATATATATATATATATATATATATATATATATATATATATATATGCTGAAGAAGAAAAAACCATCAACCTAGTTTTCTATACTGGGCAAAAATATATTACAAAAACAAAGGTGAAATAAAGATGTTTTCAGCCATACAAAAGCTGAAATAATTCATGAGCTGCAGACTTACACTGTAAGAAATGTTCTCCTAAGGGGAGGAGAAAAATGATATCAAATCTGGTTTCTCTGTTCTGTTCTCATCACTTCCCGGTCATGAGAGACTTGTTTCCACAAGTCCTTCCCAGGGCAGGATATACGGTACTACCCGTAATTGGTTATTGATCCTATTGCCTCTTGATCCCCAATAACTACTACATATTTGCCTCATCTTTTTTTTTGGGTGGGGGATGCAGACTGTAATGGAAAAATAAATTTTTTTTCCATTTGCCTCATCTTTTTTTATTAGATCAGCATTTTTCAAACATTTTAGCAGAACTCTTTTCAAATAAGTATTTCATGGGATTCCTCTATATAAAACAGAGAAAAGTAGAGCTTCTCTGGTTAAGTTAGGTCAGTGGGTCTAGAATGTCTCACTTCTGTACACAGTGAAATCCAAGCTATCACCCTCAAAAAGCTGTGGAGCTGTGTGGTCATGTTAATTAGACAATTGGCCTGTCCCTGTGAATACATCTCTTGTTCAAGTCATATCTTTAGACAAATATTCCCAGGTGTCTACCTCCATTTGAAGGTATTGCTTTATGTTCTCATCCTCTACCTTTATTTTAACCAGTTAGCAAGTTATGAGTTTAATTTTCTTCTTGTTTCATAACTGGGAATCATTTACCTGTTTTCCCACCAAGAGTAGAAATAATTTGAATGTGCTTTGGAAGCAAAATGAGTATGAACTCTAAGGTTAGCTACCTGGGTTTGAATGCCAGCCCTACCATTTATTCACAAATTGACCTTGGATAGTTACTTAACCTCCTTAAGACTGTTTCCTTATCCATAAAATAAGATTCATAATAAACTTGCCTGATAGGGTTATTGTTCTAGATTTAATGAAATAACCACCTTATACACAGCCTGGCACAGAGTAAGCACTCAGTAATAAATATTTGCTTTCATTGTTAAACATTCTGATACATATTCTAAAATTCTAATATATGTCCTAAGTTTTAAAATACATTTAAATATGTTTTTGCTTACTTAGGTACAAATGCTGGAAGAGAAATGATGTTTAGGCATGCTGGTCTCTTACACCTTCTGGTCACAATTCGAGATGTCCTTTTAACATGTAGCTTGGACACAGCACTGGGTCAGTAGGGAAATTTTTTACTTTTACTTTTCTTCCTATTGAAATATTTCATCTGAAATAACTTCCAATTTTGTGAAAAAGATGTCCCTTATAAGAAAGTATGTAGCTTCTTTTACTTCTATGTAACACCTATCATTGCCTAAAAAAAATAAGTTTAGGATTCTCTCATCTAGGCCTGAATTACAGAATCCTAATGGCCTTATCAGATTTGATTGTATAATCATAATCATCACTAATTTTTAGTATAAGATGACATTTCCCATATACATTTTAGGCCATTATGTCTGGGGCTTTAAATCTTTGCTAGATGAAATATGACTAAGTTATTAGTAGTAATACCTTTTGCAATTTTTTAATTGTGTGTGTAAATGAGGGTATAAACTACTTGAGTGATAAAAATAAAACTAATTTGAATGTGTTGAAAATTTTATGATCCTGAAAATCTTTTCTAAATTATCAGAATCTGTCTTACTACATTACTGCTTTAAGCCCCTTATTGCAGAATTATTGAGCATAATTCAGTAATGTTATGTTTATAGGATTATGTTTTATAATTTAGAATTTTTAAACCTATCCTATATAATAAAAGCCTAATATGCTAAGTGTCCGGTTGTCCATTCAACCAATCAAAGCATAATATGCTTATGATATGCTAAGGCCACTCAACTGCTTGCTATGATGTGCATTGACCACCAGGGAGCAGATGCTCCGACTGGTAGGTTAGCTTGCTGCTGGGGTCTGGCCGATCGGGACTGAGCTAGATGGTTGGACATGCCTTGGAGCCCTCCTGCGGTCCCTCCCAGGCTGGCCAACTTCCCATGTCCTTCCCCAACCCCGATCGTGCACCTGTGGGGTCCCTTGGCCTGGCCTGTGCCCTCTCACAATCCAGGACCCCTCAGGTGATATCAGAGAGTCAGTTTCAACCCAATCCCACAGGCTAGGCCGAGGGACCCCACTGATGCACAAATTCGTGCACTGGGCCTCTAGTTTGAAATATAA
This sequence comes from Eptesicus fuscus, assembly GCF_027574615.1. Lineage (NCBI taxonomy): Eukaryota > Metazoa > Chordata > Mammalia > Chiroptera > Vespertilionidae > Eptesicus > Eptesicus fuscus. The sequence continues at coordinate 61,672,757 of NC_072487.1, read as the reverse complement.
AGTGAAAATAAATTTTCTCTTATTTCTGACCGAGATGTTTTCTCTTATCTGTGACCCAGACAAATATTTCTCTAATCCAAGGTTTTAGAGATAAGTATTAAGCAGTAGTAAGCTATAGTTATACTCCCTCTGCAACCAGAGAGTTATAGTACTTGGCTAAATATTATATTATCTAGCCAAGTATTAGAACTAAATTATAGTTACTCTTAGAGAACCCAGCATGGTGCTTTTCCTTTCTTTTCCAATTAAACCACTTGGGTGTTGATGCTGGATCAGGCCGTCTTATCTCCATCCTCAGACAAGTAAGGATTGGGAGCTATAGCCCTAATTTACAGAACCTAGAATTAGTATAATGGTATAGTGTCACATGCCCTTCTATTTAGTTCCTGTCTTCATTAGTATTTCTGGCTTCCATAAAAGACTATCAGTCCCATTAACACTCAGGCTGATGTTAAAGCATAATCAGATTCTAGCATATCTGAGCTCCCTGTGCTATAGAGAGAGTTGTGACTCACCTATGCTCAATACTAATCAAAATCTTGGATTAGAGATTATGGAGGATTGCTTGAAGCATATTCACCTTTAGGTACTCTACAATTTACCCTAGGATTAGGTGAGACCATTGAGAGCTATATACATACTTGAATTGTTTTTGCTTCTCAAAGAAATGCATTTACTAAATTAAACTTTGGCATTACTATTTGGCTACCTTGAAGAATATTATAGCCCAGCTGGTGTGGCTCAATGGTTGAGCGGTGACCTATGAACCAGGAGGTCACGGTTCCATTCCTGGTCAGGGCATATGTGCAAGTTGTGGGCTCGATCCCTGGTGCGGGGAGTGCAGGAGGCAGCCAATCAATGATTCTCTCTCATCATTGATGTCTCTATCTCTTTCCCTCTCCCTTTTTCTCTGAAATAAAGAAAAAAAAATTTAAAGAGTATTATGAAAGTAAAATCCTTGTTGGAAAACTAACTTCGTAAGCTCTACATACCAACCTATAATGAGTAACCTAACTGCCTTAGTCCTTTTTAGGGGAGGGCTTTTTCACTCCTCTAAACTTCTTGAAATCAAAGAACAAGTTAGGTTGTTCTCCTTTACTTCCCTCTCTAGTGGCAGAAGAAGAAAGGTCTGTGTGGGTCTAGCTGCCTGCTCTGCTCCTTTCCAGAATTCTGTCTTTTCTCACAGCTTTCAGTTTGCTACCTCTCCCAAGCTAGCAAACTGGAAGATTCAAGGGTAACGATGCAGAGTTTCAAACCAAGAGGATGAAAGGAAATTTTAATTCTTTTTTGTCCATGGAGTTTCTCAAAGAACAAAAGGTGCCCTCCCCCCAATTTTGTTTTAACAGGATACTTGTCAGATGCAAAAGATGTGTACAAAAGCATTTTAGGCTCCTATTTGGATGACATTTGGAGACAGCTAGAGATTGTACAGTTTATTAGGGAAAAAACGCCTGAAACGAACTACAAAATACAAGAATTGAAATGTCAGATATTAAATCGGATGCAAAGGGAACAGCAAATTAAGGTAAGTACTGGAATAAAGCAAATAACAGTAATTAGCTTAAACAAGAACTGGGTGTAAGATAAATTTCTAAATTTAATTTTGAAATTATAAAATAGTCTATACTATTTGGTCCCTCAATAGTTTTCTTCTAAGCTAACAGAACAAAATTGGGTCCACAGAAAGGATGATTTGCATAATTATTCATATGTCTTGAATTTTTAAAAACAATTTTTATTATATACAGTTTTTTATGGATTGATTCTCCAAATCTCAAAAATGGTGTCTTGTTCTTATAAGTATATGAATGTTGTCTGGTCCTTGTAAGTTCATGAACATTTACCAATAATAGAACTATAATAATTTATTTTTAGAAATTGAGCCAAAATCTCATCTTATGTGATTCTACCAAAAGAACAACAACAACAAAACACTTAGTTTATGCCTAGGATTATATTGGAAATTTCTGCCCACCCTACCTCAAGCATATGAACATACATTAATAAATATTTAAGAGAAAATATTTTAAAAATATTTACAAGCAGAAAAGTATTTCAAATGTTTTACATTAAATCTGGTTACAAATTTGGCCTTTTTCTTCTTTTCCCTCTCTGTCCCTCCTATATTTTTATCCCCAACTTTATGGTTACTTGGTAACTTGCTTAAGTCATTAAAATAAATTAAAATAACCAGCAAGAAATTTAAAATTGAAATTGATTTGTTGTCCCCACTCCACCCCTAAGCCAAGAATATCCTACTGCAAGATATTTTCCTCATTAATATTTGACCTTACTTTGTATTTAAGCATATCTTTTGCAACATATCTTTTGTAATTGTATAGCCATTAGTTTCATAACCAATTAAGTTTGTTATTTTGTCATTGTAGCAAAACTATGAAAAAGAATAAGCAATCAGATATACATTTATGAGAAATTCTTATTTTTGGTCAGGTGCTGATTATAATAAGAATGGACTCAGATGGTGAAAAACATCTACTCATTGAAATCCTTAACAAAATGGAAGGTATGCAATTTTAAATTATGCTTCATTTGCTAACATGCTTAAACATAAAAATGTATTGATCTAACCAAGTTTTAAAATTAAGATATAATTAACATACCATAAAATTTATTCTATAAAAGTAAATAAATCAGTGATATCTAACCAGTTTTTAAATCAATCTGGACTATAAACCTGCAAAATATAAGTATTCTATAATGTACTTATGTGAACATTAAATGTACTTATATGTATATTATTAATTGATACCTTTTATTGAATGTCTACTAGTTGCTCAATAATAGTGACTACTTACAACTCTATGAATAGGTTTTACTAACTCAATTTTACAATTAAAGAAACTAAAGTTCAAAAAGGTAATGTAGCAAGCCAAATCTCACAGGTAGTAAGTGTGGGAATCAGAATTTGAACCTCAGTCTCTCTTGTTCCACTGTCATTCTTCAGTTCATTCTTTTACCCTCTACGGCTCCTCTGCCAGCCATTTCCACCTTGTGTTATGGAACCCACTGCTTATATGTAAACTCTTTTTCACTTCTTTGTCTTAAGTAGAACCTAATTTTCCCCAAGATCCTTACTAGTACCAAAAAGTTAGAGCGATAGTTAACAGTTGTAGGGCTGAATCTGCCACAGATATCTGGAATCTGGGTACAGTAATTGGGGAAAAAAAATTTTAATTAGGAAAATGCTGAGCAATGTTAACATTAAAAACAAAGGGATCTGGGTAACCAAAGGAATTTTTTATTTTGTGAAGAAGTTGAGAAAATATTCCTGCCCCACAAAGAAGAATATTTAAACCTACTTAATGGGGCACCTTTTCTTTGATGTCACGTAAGATATATTGACAAATTATTACTGTACATATATTTCTTCTTATCTAGGCTTTACACTATTTCCCTATTTCTTTTGGTATTTGGAATTATATCATCACTATTAGTATTTTATTTCAACTAGGTCTGCTGACACAAAAATATTGACTTTACACACTGAAAAATGTTTTTACTCTCTAACTGGTAACTATCCTCTATATTTAGGAGTGAGGCCCTTTTTTCTATTGAGTGTTAGAAAGTAAAAATGTATTTCCATCATTCTATGTGTTTGCAAGATCCTAGTAATGCACTCAGCAAGTAATCTGCTTTGGAATCATAGCTAACACAAATCATTTAAGGAGATTAACTTTTAAATTATATGACTTTATAAATTATAAAAGAAAAATCATACTCCCTCCTTCTTATTGCTACCAAAACTATTGTCATGTCAATTCAATCAAGTAAATGTGATATAATAAGCATTACTTTGTCATTACTACATCATACCACTGTGAACTTTAAAATCGACAGAGTACACTAATAGAGTGTAGAATTTATTTTAACTAGAATTAGCTATTCTTAAATATGTCTGTAAAAAATAAACTGTATGTGTGGATACAGAATTTTATGGAGTTTATTATATTTTGTTAAAAAGTAAGTAACATGAAATTGAAATGCAGTCTCCTGATGTTTAGTTATGTACTTAAAATTTTACCAGAGAAAAATGGAAAACTCTACCATAATTTTTAGTAAAATAAAGTTAACTGCACAGAATTGGTAAGTTTAATTTTGTTATTTTAAAATTAAGTTTTTTTATCCACTTTATTACTTTGCAAAGTAAACTCAGAATTTCCATGCTTCTACATACAAATATTGCCCATGGTTTAAACTTTCTGATAATCTAGATTTAGAAAAATAATCCCCTAAATTGTATTTTAAACAGTTTCCTTGTTCTCAGATGTTTCATTCATTTTTGTGGTAGTGAATACGTGACACACTTTAAAAATACACCTGAACAAAACACTGGGGAAATCTTTCTTTCATTCCTCCTTTTTTCCAACAGGTTTAACATTGACTGTCTTACAGTCGAACAAAAGAAAAGATTTTCTGGAATCTGAAGGTGTTTTAAATGGGTAAAAATTTATATCTTCATCTATGGGGAGCAAACATACGAATTCTCCAGGAAAAGCACAATTTCTCCTAGAATTTAACTTTAAAAAAGAGGTTTAATAAAGTTAATGTCTCTACCCTGTACCTGAAAAATGCTTCACATAGAACACTTTAATTCAGTTCATTGCCTTGTGTTATATATTTTGTTGTCCAGAAATTTAGTTCAATCTTGCTTTAATATCCCCAAATTATCATTATAATTGTTATTGTCAGTACAGAAAGTGCCTATTTAGACTTACCAGTTTTTATGTTTAGCTTTTTTAAAAAAATATATTTCTTTCCTTTGTTTGGGTTCTCCTTCTTCCTAGAGTACATTTTTATAAATTCTCTCAGTGAGGTTCCGCTAATGATAAAGTTCGTGTCAACTTGACTAAAAATGTTTTTATTTTGCCTTATTTTGTACGAAATTATTTATTCCTAATATTGGATCTAAATAATAAAAAGAGAAAATGTAAATCAAATAGGAGCCCATAAAAGCTATACATAAATACCTTTTAACTTCTATCTACATTGCTCTGGGTAGAAAGCAGTGGTAGAAAATTTTAATTACAGTAAGTGCTGTTATATGACATTTGAAGATGGAAAAGATAACTTTATGATATTTAAGTATTCACCCTTTTGGTTGTTAAATCGCTTATGAAGCCCATTGAGGGGAAAAAATAACTGCACTTCATAGTTGTCAGGTAATACTCTGTTATATAGATTCTCAAAGATTAAAACCTCACATTTGTAGGAAAATGAGATTGATTTCTCATGATGACTTTGTCTGTTATGGATAAGACTCAGGTAATAAAATTAAGGTCTCTTGCTTTTGAGGATGTGAAATAGTCTACAGTTGTGTTGTGTGTGTGTGTGTGTGTGTGTGTGTGTGTGTGTGTGTGTTCATGTACATTTTTATTGATTTCAAAGAGGAAGGGAGAGTGAGGGAAAGATAGAATCATCAATGACAAGAGAGAATCACTGATTGGCTGCCTCCTGAATATCCCACACTGGGGATCGAGCCTGCAACCCAGGCATGTGCCCTGTCTGGGAATCGAACCATGATCTCTTGGTTCATAGGTAGGCACTCAACCACTGAGCCATGCCAGCTGAGATACTCTACAGTATTTTATATTTGAATTGAAAAAAAAAAAACACGCAAAAAAAGCTATGACCATAAAAAAATAAAAATAGATTAGCACAATTGGAGAACAAATAAACAGAAAGTACACCAGTGCTTTTCCAAGATAAATAGGCATAGATTAGAGAAGAGTAACATAAGCCAAAAACAGTTATCTTTTAGCATTCCAAGTAAATAACTACACAAGTATAGTTACATTTTCTTGGCTTTTTTTTTTTTTTTTTTGGCTTTCTTTTGTCTTCAGTACAAGTTCCTGTGTAGTGGTACCTAATCAATATATTGGAGCAGATTTCCCCTGGAGTAATTTCTCATTTGTGGTGGATTACAATTACGTAGAAAACTCTTGTTGGACTAAACACTGTGAACAATTGAATATTCCATACATGGCCTTTAAAGTGATGCTTCCAGACACAGTTTTAAAGAGTAAGAATATAAACTAAATTTTTTTTTGTTTCATTAAAATGAAATTTCTGTCTCTGTTTCTTATCTGTGGAAAGAGAATAAGCTATGGCATGAGAAGACTTGAGTTTAAGCTCTAATTGTATCACTATCCATGTAACCTTGAACAAGTCCTTTAACTATCTCATATTCATATTCCTCATCTGAAAAGCAAACTTTACCGATTATATTTGTCTTCATCCCTTTAACTTCTAAATTTTACTTATAATGGCATAATTTTATTACAATATATGTAATATCAATCTGATTCTTTTATTCAATAGTATTTTATTGAATTTTAGAGAAAAATTATGTTGGATAATTAGCATGTTGACTGATTCAGAAAACTTTTAATAAGCAACAAAAATTATGCACAAATACTTAGTAAAGACTCTAAAGCCACTTTGGTTTCTTTGCATTTCTCACTTCACATGACTAAGGTTGTGAATTCTCAGACCATTTCATTGAAAAAGCCCGTGGAGTTTTACTTCTAGTGCATCTCTCTGTCCATATTTGCCATAAATTACTTTCTATCTACCTCAAATATGAGTGGGAAGTTTGAATTCTGAGTCATTTCAACTCAATTCTAAAATACACCATAATTCTTATCTAGAATCTTTGATATTTAGAATTAAATGTTAAATTGATTAACCAATTAAAGAATGGGCCCAAGAAAAGATAAAAGATAAGTATTCTTGTTTATATTTAGAAGCTTATTTCATTCTCTCAAAGATGAATTTAATCAATCAGTTCTTTGTTTAGGCATTTACAATGCTTCAATTCACTATTATACTCTAAGATAAAGTAGTTTTATATCTTATATATCTTGATATACTTGTTCTAAGAAATTCAAATTCCAAGAAGTAAAATTAATTGCTGGGTCAAATGTATACACACATTTATATATTGCCAAATATCCTTCCAGAAATGCTATTCCAATTTATATTTATGCAGAAAGTGTGAGAGGATCCTTTTCCCATATCTTTACAATAAGTCAGCATTATTAATCATTTAAATATTTGACATAATTATAGGCAGAAAATATTTTATAGTTGTGTTAATTTGCATATCTGATTATTCATATCTTTTCAGATGTGAATTGATCTTGTATAGCCATTCTTTTGTAAGTTGCCTGTTTATGTCCTTTGTCCATTTATCTATTGAGGCATTTATTCTTTTCCTATTGATCTGTATCATTTCCTATAGGTTATTATACATAATTTTAAATTTTGATCAGTATATTTACACAGTAAATGTCCAATATATATTTAAGTAAATAAAGCAGATTTTAATATTCTGTTAGATAATAACCCTATTTTTTCTTTTTCATTTTTCTTTTTAAGTGAGTGTACATGTGTGAGTATAGATAAGCAAATATATAGGAGAAAGTCTGGAAGTATGTACTAAACTTTGTTTAGGTATATAGTAGTTTTAGTAAAATCTGTTAACTTTTCTTTCTAGGTAGTAGGATAACATGGTTTTTATTTTATTCCTCGGGAACTTTCTTTATTCTGACTTCTGATGTTTTACAGTAAATATGTTTTTATTTTTATATGACTCCTTTAACATATACCTTGAACATGTTTAGTAAAAAATTAGGAAGAGCTGAGAGATGAGAAAAAAGAGAAATATTTATAAATTTTCTGTTATTTAGGAAACAACTTGCTGGATAGTTTTGGTGGTTTTCTTTTGGAAATCCAGGTTCCATATGTGTTGTTTGCATCTGAAGGACTTCTTAATACTCCAGAAATACTTCAGTTGTTAGAGTCCAAGTAAGTTATAGATTTCGTAACTTTAGCAAAGTATATATATATATATATGTGTGTGTGTGTGTGTGTGTGTGTGTGTGTGTGTATATATATATATATATATATATATATATATATGCTAAATATTATTCTATACTAGAAGCCCAGTGCATGAAATTTGTGCACTGGGGGGGGGTGTGCCTGCTTCCTCTCACAGTCTGGGAGCCCTCGGGGGATGTCCTACTGATAGCGGGGAACGGGCCTAAGCCAGCAGTCGGACATCCTTAGCGCTGCTGTGGAGGCAGGAGAGGCTCCCGCCACCACTGCTGCACTCACCAGCTGTGAGCCCGGCTTCTGGCTGAGCGGTGCTCCCCCTGTGGGAGCACACTGATTACCAGGGGACAGCTCCTGCATTGAACATCTGCCTCCTGGTGGTCAGTGCACGTCATAGAAACCGGTCATTCTGCCGTTTGGTCAATTTGCATATTAGACTTTTATTATATAGGATTATATGGTACTATTTCAGATTCAAGCCTGGTATTATGTCACACAGGAATAGTTTTCCAGAAAGCTTATGTCAGTGTACATTTCTCTGTCTCTAGTACACCACAATAATTATTAAATATTATTTTTCAGTAACATATATCAATTTTGTGAAGAAAATATTTCATTATTGTTTAAATTTATATCTTAATTGTATTTCTTTTGGTTCTAGAAAATAACATAATTCACAGACTTATATATTCATAACTTTGGGTCATTGAGAATGACTATTCTAAAAAAAAAAAAAGAATGACTATTCTTATTTAGAGGACTTTAAATACTGCCTGGGAAACAGGACTATGAGGGTCTAAATGAAGTTTCACATTTTTAGAACTTTAGTTCTAGGTTATATCAACACTGAGAATTTTAAAATCATATAAAACACTTTATCAAGACACACCGTTGTCATAGTGATGTTAGAACTTGGGCTTTTTCTCAAGGAAAGATGACTGTGCTGTGACCTTAGTTAAAATGCAGATTTACTTTCTATGCTTTTGTTTTTATATCTCAAGGCTATGGGGCATTCACAGAAACCTCTGAGCTAATAAAAGGCAGTTTAAAAAAAGGGTAGTTAAAACCTAAGTCAGTTTTAAGGAGAAAGAAAAGAAAATTCTGATAAATGCAGAATGTTTAGTCTCATAGCATGATGTTTTGGTTTCATTAATTATTATTTAAAGAGCAGAATAAATTGGCCAATATATTTGTAATAGTACTGTGGTCAGTAATACTTAGCAAAGTACCTACGGCAACACAGCCAATGAATTTGTCATACATACTGAATAAATCATAATTTCATATCTCAAATTGATAAAATTGAATAAATTGATGTATAAGAGAAAAAGCACAGTAGTTCAAATAATTTTATATGCAGAAGGACAATAGTTTTTCTTAAAGAATTTCCTTAGCCATTTCATTATGTCACCCCCAAATATTGTATTTTACAGCTATAATATCACACTAGTGGAGAGATGCTGCAGTGAGTCGATGAAATTCTTTGGAGGTACGGAGTGTTATGTAGTAGTGACAGTTGATGAACACACTGCCATAATTTTGCAGGTAAAACTATACAATAAAAAATAAATCAAATAAATTAAAAATATATATAACCATGCAATTTTATTATTAGCTTTACTATAGAGAGCTTAACACGATCTATTAATGATTTTTTCCAAAACTTTGCAAATGGGCCACAAGTGCCAAAATCATGACTGTGAAAAATGTCTATTACCAAGCTTCTTTGATGCTTATAATTTTTAACATACTTTAAGACAAAGCAAATATAGAATCTTTGATGTTGTATATTGTCGTATTTTAAAATGTATTTATATAATAATTATAGTGTTGAAAACTTTAAAAACTAAATCCTAGCCACTATGTTTCTTAAAAGGGAGCAGTATTTTAGTCCATGATTGGTAATATGGGATTTCCTGTGAGGTAAGTTGGAATTGCCTATAAATAGCTGGTTTTTAACGAGAGATTGTCTCTTAAAAAATCCATATAGTTTATAATTTAAGATATGAAAATTCTTATCTGAATCTCCTTGATGTTTGCTTAATTGAAGAAATCAGTTTGACGGTATAGAATAGAAATTAATGAGAAATATCATGAGCAAATGTTAACAATATAATAATTATATGATGGAAACACAAAGCTCTGTTAGAGGTTTTTTTTTAAGGATTTGTTTTTGTTTGTTTAATATATTTTTATTGATTTCAGAGAGAGAGGGAGAAGGAGAGAGAGAGAGAAGCATCAATGATGAGAGAATCATTGATCAGCTGCCTCCTGCACACCCCACATCGGGACCAGCCCACATCCGGAGTCTGTGCCCTGTCAGGGAATGGAACAATGACCTCTTCATAGGTTGACACTCAACCACTGAGCCACGCTGGCCAGGCAGAGGGATTCTTAAAGAGATACTGTGTCTTGCATTTTTAAGGTTCTTTAAAAAAGCAGTTATTTGGGGAAAATATTGTTTGGGAAAACTGTTTTAATCACTTACATAAGTTACTATTAGAGTAAGCCACTTCCTGAATTATTTGCTCAATCAAAGATTGTGTTAAAGGAAAAAGAGAATTCCAGACCATTACATAGAGATTCCTAGAAGCACATTAAGTACTGCTTTCTCATCTTCCTTAAGGAAGCATTTGAAGCCAATTATCTATTTTAAATATAGTTTCTATAGCCTTTAGGAGTAGCCAGATCCCTAAATACAAAGGACTTGACCCAAAATGGGACTCTGAAGGCTGCTTTCTTCATATCTAGGACTTTGGGAGATTCATGAGCCTTTCTTGCTGAAACTCACTAGTGGTTTTATATCTACTGTAGCTTTTCCCCTAATACTTCGTGTGATTTTGTGTTTGTTTGTTTTTTCATAAAATAGAAGCCCATGCCCATACTTCTCCTCAAGCTATAATTTATATACTATAGATTTTGAAATATGGTACCAATAATTTCATAACAACTGTTAACCTAGTGAATCTTTTTATTTTATTTTTTACTGGTAGGATCTAGAAGAATTGAATTGTGAGAAGGCATCAGACAACATCATTATGAGACTGATGGCATTATCATTCCAGTACAGCTATTGTTGGATAATTTTATATGCCAAAAAAACAAACTCAGAGTAAGTAAACATTTCTTCATCTAAAGTCACATTCATATTTTTTAAGTTTTATGCAGTCCTCTTCATGAATAGAAGTAGCTACACTACTTTTCTGCTTGCTCATCTAGTTTGCCTTACTTAAGTCAGGGATTATCAAGGTGGAGGCATGCCCATAGGCAAACAAATTGAAATTTTGGAGGTATGCTTCCCCTGGGCATGCTGTACAAATCATCCTCTCCTCCTCTACCTCCCTAAGAATTGCTGCTTTAAGTATTTCACTTCTTATTACTTTTTAATTCTGGACTTGTCTGTTAAAAGATAAGTCATTCTTAAATCACTTCTCTCTAAAACCTTATTAAATATACCAACTAATGAGCATCTTGCAATACTTTTTTCATTAATGTTCATTAATGAAGAATTATTAAAAAAAAATCCATGCCAAGACACTGGCCAGTAAGGGGATGAGTTAAATTTATCCCCTTCCTCCCCACACCCTAGCGTCCCCCAGATTTAACAATATTTTGTAAAAATGGAAGTGGAAAAATAATTTTTTTTTTCAAAAAATTTCAAGTAGACAAATACCCATGAGTCTGCCATACTAGTATTGTGTTAGCCAGGTTATTTTAACCAGTTAACTGCCACACGTCCAAAATGGAAACCATCCCCACACGCCATGATATTTTGAATTTAATTTAAAAAATCAATTTGCAATGAATATTATAAAAATAAATATATTACTCACAATTCAGATGTTCTTGAATATTTTCAGTTGAAAATTCTCACGAAAAATTATTTTTAAAGCATCTATAGACACTTATGGCGTACAAAGGGTTAATAACATGAACTATGGAAAACAAAATGAATTTTTAGTAAGTATAATCAGATGTAAAGTGAATGGAAGTATAGTAATATAATTTTTTTTAGGTATTATTTTACAGAAAAGACACTTCATCACCTTGCACTGATTTACGCAGCTTTAGTTTCATTTGGACTAAAATCAGAAGAACTGGATGTAAAGGTATTCTTTTCCTCTATGTTTGTTCATAAATATTTTTCATAAACCAAAATTATACTCAAACTCATATACCCAATGAGAAGAAACATTAAATAGGTAAACCAAAACTGCCTAAAAGTCTAATAAAGAACAGTTTTCAAATTGATAAATATTATTTCCACCTAAACTTCTGTCCTAAAAGTCTATAGTTTAATAAATATAAAATCATATTTTATCTGTTAATTACTACTTATATTTATTTGAAACATAGCAGGATATGAATAAAAATAAACATATCCCTTGATCAAAAATGCTCACTTATGAAAGATATACTAAGTTCTTATCTGCTGTAAAATGGAAATCTTAGGACATATATTTTGGTAACTTCTAATTAGTCTTCTTTCTTAGCTCTTTTTTCAATGTCATTGCTCTGAAATTTACACATTCCTCCAAATCTGGGGCTCAGTACTCTTCTATTATCAAATATTCTCAAAACACCCAAAACTTAACAATAAAATAAAATTGGGCTCAAACAGTGAACTTCTGTGCACTCTATACATATTTAATATAAAGAAAATCTTTCTTTAGAATACTTATATTCCCCAGATATGTACTAACAGATTTATATTTGAAATTCTTGTGAAATAAAAAATTGTCATAATTATTTTTTGAGATTGGTACAGTCCTTGCTTTTTAAATTTTTACTACAGGACAGCATGTTTATATTTCTAAGACATCATTGTTTAGGCTAGTTATTGCTCTGTCCACATTAGACTGCTACCCCATGAACTATCTTTCCTTCAAAGGAACCTAAAAGAAGATAAAAATAGAAATGAAAGAGGAAGAGAAAGACTGGCATTTCAGAAGAAAGAAAGGCATGGAGGGAAACACAAGTGACAGACAGGAAGCAGGGGAAATGACGGAATTCTTTCTTAGAGTTTAGTTTAATACACACACACATTTTTGGCAGCATTATCTTAGTATTAAATAAGCCAAAATGCTAGGGATGGCTACTCTAAATCAAAACCTTTTTTAAAAAAAAAATTGATTTCAGAGAGCAAATGGGGGGGGGGGGGGAGAGAGAGAGAGAGAGAGAGAGAGAGAGAGAGAGAGAAAGATCGATCAATAATGAGAGAGCATCATTAATCGGCTGCCTCTTGCATGCCCCATACTGGGGATCTAGTCTGCAATCCCGGCCTATACCCTGACTGGGAATCAAACAGTGACCTCCTGGTTCATAGGTTGACGCTCAACCACTGAGCCATGCCGGCCAGGTTTTTTTGTTTTTTTTTTAATAAAGCTTCAAATTCATCTGCAAATATCCTTTATTTTTAACTTTTGTTTTTAACAAATCTTACACTATCTTTTTAAAGTTCTTATTTTAGTTGAGAACTACTAGGTTAACCTAGAAAAAGCAAAATATTAAACATTATTAGTGATAGCCAAATTGCTTTTTCTTCTAACATAGATGAAATAGAATACCAAATAGATTTAAATGATGTTATTGATAAATGTCAATGGAAGTGAAGAAAAACAATTTAGTTCCAAAAATTGGAAACTACAATAATATCATTCTTAAAGAAGGAAAGAAAATTGTTTATCCTCACACAAAAAAATGTCCTGGGTTTCACATAGACAAATTAATAAATTATATCTAAAATAGTGCTCAAAGATTAGACTCTGCTGGGGTTTTTTTCCTTCTAATTATAAACAATTTTTGAATGATACAATTTGCTTCCAAATATTTTCTATAGTTTGACATTAAAATATATTTTTCAGCTAATAATTGCTCCAGGTGTGGAAGAGACTGCATTGATTATCCGACAAATTGCTGACCACAATTTAATGACTTCAAAGAGAGATCCTCATGAATGGTTAGATAAATCCTGGCTTGAAGTTTCACCATCTCAGGTGTATTTCCTAAATAAATAAGTTAGATATTTTCATAGCAAATATGAATACCTGTATTTGAATTCTCTTTTTGGTAGTATATTTTGTTCTCCAGTGCTTGCATGAGCATATATGACAATACCATCATGTACAACATTTACTTAGACCATTTTCTAGAAATATTTGTATTTGTTAATTTCACAGAACTACTTTAATGGGATCTTTTATAATGAACTTTCAAATCTAAGGTGATGTAATGACTTCAATGCCTAATATATTTAAAAACATAACTATTTTTCTAATTCCTAAATTTAAACATTTAAAAATATTAAATTTATTAAAAGAATAACAAAATTTTATCATTTCATGATTTGTCAGTAATTCAATTATATTATTGAAACTGAAAGTAGAGTTTTAAAGTACTTATAAGATTAAATAGTTAATTTTTAGAAATTCCTTTGGTTTGAGCATAAATATTTCCAAGATCTCATACCAACTCAGTGTTTCTGTTACCTTTATTTTTAAAATATATCCAAATCATGAAGCCATTAAAAAAAGAATGACAAGGCTCTTTATGTACTAACATGGAATAATCTCCAAGATAGATTGTTAAGTGAAACATCAAAGTTGCAGGACAGAGCATGCAGTATACTACCATTAGTGTAAAACAAGGGGAAATTAATATTTATGTGTTTTATAAATTAATAAAATACCTCTGAAAGGATACCCAGAAATGATAACAATAGTTATCTCCATAGAGAACTGGAGTAATGGGGTGGGAATGAGACTTTTCACCTTCTAGTACTTTAAAAGTTTTGAACCATGTGATTTTTACTTATTCAAAAATTAAAATTATAAAACAAATAAAATGAAATGTTCGTATGTATTAAATCACAGAACTTTTACGTGCTTAAACAGAACACAATACTATCAGCAAGTATGGGTATAATTAGCTATGACATGTATATGTGTGTCCTACCAAGATATGTCAAATCTGCTCACATGTCTGTCATTTGATAAAAATCAGAGAGGGTACAAAACGCCAGTGCAATTCAGGAAAAAGTGAAATATAGAGATGGCTGCTATATTTCTAGACCTGAAAACATACATTTTTAGATTGTCAAGGTCAGTTCTGGTCGATAGAAGTTAGTCTTTAAAACAAGGCTTTCCTGAGATTTTAACATCTCTTTAAGTATCATAAACATGGTTCATCTTAATCAAACAGTGATAGTATATGGTATACAAAGGGAGAGCTAAAGAAATCTTGAGGTCCTATACTAAGTCCTGTAAAAGATTTCTCTTTAGAAAATGTAGCATTGGTTAAAACAATTGTCATGTGAAGAAGATGAACTGTATCACATCTTTTTGAATGCGTGATTAGATTGAATAAACTTTCAGGTCCTTCGCAATTCTGAGAGTGTATGAAAGTTTCTTTCTCTCCTAGCTATACTTTTTTCCAGACATCTCAGACTGAATGTAGGTGCAATGACAAAAGTTTTAATCCAATAGAATGAGTAGAATAAAATGAGTCACTTTTAAAAGTCCACTGGCTGATTATTCCTTAAACTCTTTTCTAGGAAGAAATGTACTTACTTGATTTTCCATGTATTAACCCATTGGTGGCTCAGCTCATGTTAAATAAAGGGCCTTCACTCCACTGGATATTATTAGCAACTCTCTGTCAACTTCAGGAACTCCTACCTGAAGTTCCAGAAAAAGTGTTAAAGGTTAGTTATTTGAGATCTATATTCTTATAAAGGTTTATTTCCTTTCCACTGAGTATGTATTTTTACAATAAGGGTATTCAAAATGAAGGTATCCAAGTGTAATTGTTTTGGACTTCACGTAGCAAACAAATTCCTTGAGCTAAATTTTATATAGAATTCTCATAGGTTGTCAATCACATTATACATTTTAAAGTTACCTTATACAGATAATTCAGTAGTCAGTTTATTACAATTTAAATCATTGTGAAATGTTATTGTGCCCCCAAATATTTAATTATAGACTCTATTCACATGGATTTACATGATCTCTTCCAAACAATCCTGACACCCTTCATTATAGTAAAGAGGACTTTAGCTTCATTGGTAAAATGTTAAATTTTTATCAAGGAAATGGTATTCATGTGTAACTTGTGTAACTAAAAATTATTTTATAACTGATTAGAAAATAGATGCAAATTACAATAAGTTTTTCATTTAACAGAGCCTAATTATGCTGTTATTACATGGGTCAATATAATACGTATAATAAACTACTTATTTATATTTAGCCTCCTTTCCATATAGATAAGCATTATTATGTATATTTATTTGACTGATGTTCATATTGTATTTGTATTGTACTAACTAATTTTTAAATATTTTTAGCATTTTTGTGACATCACTTCCTTATTCAAGATTAGTTCTTCTTCCATAACAAAATCACCTCAAATTTCATCATCTCAGGAAAATAGGAATCAAACTAGTACCTTCCCTTCTCAGAGTTCAGCTTCTGACCCTTCAGACTCTGCCATTCAAGAAGATGAATATTACCAGTGTTTACACTTAGGAGAGACAGTGCAGGAAGAAACAAACAGCACTTCAAACTATAACTTTTCCCTGATGGAACTAAGAGAAAGAGAAGTGCCGTGCGTTTTACCACCTGTGACTTCTTCCAGTCAGACCAGCTATTGGAAAGACTCTAGTTGTAACCCTAACATAGAGAAAAATCCTTTTCTGATTAATATGGAATCAAGGAACTCAGCTGGTAACTCCTTTCTAAACCAGAATGATTCACAGACAGATGTCTTTTCTTTAGCTCTAACACAAATGAATCGTGAAAGCAGAGTATCACCCATCAACACTCAGAAGAGAGTTGCCCTTAATTTTATAAATTATCAGAGAAAGGGAATACATGAAGCAAAAACACCTATAAATAAAGAAGAATTTGCCCCTACCTTTTCATTAGAAGGCTCTCAATCACCTCCTCATTGGAACTTTAAGGAAAATGTATGGGAACAACAGAATCACTCATTCAACCTACAGTATGGTTCAGAGCAGACTATGTGTGACAAATGGTACTCTCAGAAAGATAATTTATTCATTAATCAGCAAAAATGTCTATCAGATGAGTTAGAAGGCCTCCTATACAAAAGTTCAAGTGCTGGGACTAAAGAGACTTTCTGGAAAGAATTACCATCTGTCCCCAGTTTAGATTTGTTTTGTGCTTCTGATTCTAATATAAATCAAAAAGAACTCAACAGTCTTTATTTCTACCAAAGAGGTAGACCATGTTTAGGACAGAAGAGGCATGCTGAACCTTCATCTAACTCAGGAGACAGGAAGTCATTAACAGGTAATGCTATTCAATAGTTAATGAACTATTCTCAAATGTAACTTAAGATGCTATAACCATCTCAAAATTTTAGAAAAATGTTTTTGTTTTAATGACTACACTTAAAGAGTCTTCAATAACTTTTGCTTCAAAGGAAAAATCAAAATTCTAATTAGAGATAGCTAAGAAAATAAATGCAAATAAAATGTCAAATTCTTGTACCTTTAGATAAACTAAGCATTCAACTTCAGAAGTGAAAAACACAAAACAAATCTAAAAAAGCAGAAGACTAAAATCAACAAAGATTAAACAGAGAAATCAGTGAATTCGAAAATTAACTTATTTGTCAGGCAGGGATATTTAATGGACTAAAATTTATTAAGAGCTGCTTTTTAAAAACATCTTTATTGTTGAAAGTATTACATATGTCCTCCTTCCCCCCTATTCACCCCTTCTAGCCTGCCCCCACCCTGCTGCAGGGCTTCACCAGCCTATTGTCTGTGTCCATGGTTTATGCATATGTGTGTGTGTGTGTGTGTATGTGTGTATATATATATATGTATATATATATATATGCATATACATATATACACACACACACACACACACACAAGTTTTTTGGTTGATTACTTCCCACCCACCCACAAGAGCTTATTATATGCCAGGTGCCATTTTAGGCCTCTTATGTGGATTATTTAATTCTGACAATCCTGTTAAATAGATACTATTAGCTCTATTGTGCAATTAATGGTTCTGAACATTTAATCATATCAAATTTTTTAAAGGACAATTGTATTTCCTCACTTATGGTAATTACTAGAGGCCGATGCACGAAATTCGTGCAAGGGGCTTGGCCCCTCGCTGCCATGGTGGCCGCTTCTGCCTCAGCCCCTGCCTGCCACAGCTTCATCCGGAAGGACATCAGGTCTAATTAGCATATTATGCTTTTATTATTATAGATATCTTTCTTTTGTGTCATTTTTTAAAATATATTTTATTGATTTTTTTTTTTTTTTTTACAGAGAGGAAGGGAGAGAGATAGAGAGTTAGAAACATCGATGAGAGAGAAACATTGACCAGCTGTCTCCTGCACTCCCCCCACTGGGGATGTGCCCGCAATCAAGGTACATGCCCTTGACCGGAATCGAACCTGGGACCCTTCAGTCCACAGGCCTACGCTCTATCCACTGAGCCAAACCGGTTTCGGCTTGTGTCATTTCTTATTGCTACCTCCTGAACATCTAGAACAAAATGTTAAATTCTAATAGTCATACAAGGTGACCTTGCCATGATGGGAGAAAAAAAAAGGAAGAAGCTTAAGCTTCAAAGCTCCTCTTTTGCATAGGCCCTTTTGCAAAACCTGAGAGGTGGTCCTGAAAGTCTTATTTTCTTTCTTTTATTAAAAGAGAACCTCCAGGACTCACAAAACTTGGATTTGATCCCCTTTAATAGCCATAATTTCTTTGTTCTTGCTTTTAAAGAGAAGTATTTTATCCCTAGTTTTGTAAGAACTATTGGGAGGAATAGATGCTGAATTTTATCCAAACTCTTTTTGGTACCTATTGGGATAAATCAAGCATGTTTTCTCCATTGACTTATTAAGGATTGTATTTACAAGTTTAATAGTGTTAGATCATTGTTGCCATTTATATAATAAATCGAATTGGTTTTGAGGGGTGATTTTTAAAATATGCTAAACATGGTTGCTAATGTTTATGTTTTTCATATCTATATTCATAATGAAATTAATCTATTGTGTTATTTGTGCTTTGTTGCATTTTGACATGAGGATTATTCTAGCTTCATAAATGAACTAGATGAAAATTCCATCATTTTTCTACCCTGGAGCAAATTAAGCATGAAAATTATTATATTTTCTTGAACATAGGGCCCCCATATAGAATAATCCTCCCATTTTCTCAATGAGATTTCAGAAAATACTTTAAAATAAATTTTAATATTTAAGCTCTTAGAAATATAGATGGAATAGTCATTAATTTAATTATAAATATATATATTTTAAAATTTTATATAAACTAGAGGCCCAGTGCACAAAATTTGTGCACTCGGGTTGGGGGTCCCTCAGCCCAGATTGCAAGAGGGCTCAGGCTAGGCCAAGAGACCCCACCAGTGCATGATTGGGGCTGGGGAGGGATGTGGGAGGTTGGCCAGCCAGGGAGGGACCTCAGGAAGGCTCCAGGGCATGTTCGGCCTGTCTCGCTCAGTCCCGATCAGTGGGACCCCAGCAGCAAGCTAACCTACCGGTCAGAGCATCTGCCCCCTGGTGGTCAGTGCACGTCATAGCCAGCGGTTGAGCAGCCTTAGCATATTAATAGCATATTACGCTTTGATTGGTTGAATGGTCGACCTGCCACTGAGCATATTGGGCTTTTATTATATAGGATACTTTCCAATTATTTCCATAGAATAATTTCATTCAAATAGTTCACATAAATCTCTGATGATAGTATCTTCATATCACTATGGCAACTTTTGACTTTTTACTGTGATTTTCCCTAACACATCATTATCTCCAAATATATTTAAGATATAACACATGTTGAATTCATATTGATGCAACCCTAGAAAATTTATCCAGAGCCATTGGCATAACCTCAAGATAATCTCCATCTGTCCTTTAAGTATATTTGTGATATCTATTAGAAAATTATCTGCTACATTGTTTTTTAAAATTTGCTTATAACGGCATCCAACTTTTGCAATTATGAGATTATATTTCCAGAAATATTCACTAGAATGGTTTTAAATTTTTAGCTTCCTTTTATACTGATTTAATCACTCTAGGCTATTTCAGGCTAGCGTATATCATATAAAATATAGTTACGTCAGGTAGATTTACACATTACCACCATCTATCATATATTAGCTCGAGATAAATTTTACAACATTATATGTATGTGTGAAAGAACAGGCTTACTGAGGAAAAACTTAAAGACAAGAGTCTTTAATCAGGAGAGATTTAGTTATTTGTATAAGGTATGGCCATACAAATATGTGTTTATAACACTAATTAGTACTGGGTCATTAGGTATAGGTGCATTTATGCTAAAAATTTAATTTTAATAGTCATTATTTTATCCCAGTTTGAAAATTTTAAAACTTCACAGATGATGAAAAGACAAGACCCATCTGAATAGTTGTAAAAAATAGCTATACTTTATTATTTTCAGCACTAAAATGGTTTTCCTTTTTCTCCTTTTAACAGATCTCACGTGTTCACAACTACCGCAATTCAAAAAGCGACGTCTAGTGTATGAAAAAGTCCCTGGTAGAGCTGATGGACAAACTCGTCTGAGGTTTTTTTGAAGAAGAAAAAAAAAAAAGAATAGTGCTACATGCTACATTCCATTGTTTTTGTTGATAGACCAATCACAAAACGATTTAGATTTGGTCATACCTTAAAGAAAATGCAATTATTCTTAGGTGTTCTTGGTTTTCTATATTAAATGTTCATAATATACATTCTGCTCCATAGTTTGCATATTCAAATATCTCTGGATTGGCTCTTGTTAGGGAGCCAAAAGTGTGAGTTCAGCTTCCAAGGTCCTCTCCCAAACACCTCATCACATGGAATTGTTTGGAACAGCCCCAACTTCCCAGATTGGCTCTTGCAATAGAAATTTCTATTCTTTCTCTGAGAGTATTTCATTTCTCTGTGAGGTTTTCATGTTAGAGGGAGTTACTAGCATTTAGATTCATTGCTGGTGATAGTAATGCTGACCTTTGAGGTCTTGTGAGAGGCCTTACTCCCAAGTTCCAAGGCCCAGTTCAAACTTTGTAGACCTCACCAGAATATCACCTGTCTTTCTCATTGTGACAGACATAAGATACTCCTCCTCTTTCCACTGAAACTCAGCATACACCTGGATCAATACTAGGGTGCCCCACGCCTTGCCTCTCATTGTAGGAGCCTGGATATTCTCCCCAAATATTGAGCCCCACCCTAAAACAAGGGATCCAACAGATGGAGTAGCCTGAGTTGAAGGGGATGAGGAATGCAAACTAGCAATCCAAAATGAAGGCTGAAAAAAATAGGTTTTTCTGTCTTTTGCTTTATTTGGTTTGTTGTTATTTTTACCACACAACAGTTACTAATTTAATACTCAATTTAAGTGAAATGCCTTATTTATTTAAATTAACTTTTTAAATTTAATTTGGTATAGGCAAGTGCATATGTCTTTTCTTTTTTGATTTCTGCGTTTCCTGCCTTGCTTACAAAGATAGCTTTTACCCTAAAGCTATATAATTAATACCCTAAATTTTCTTCTAATGCTTTTGTATTATCTTTCTTTAACCCATGTGGGTTTTTTTACATAGTGTAATACAGGCCCAATTTTATTTTCTTCCAAATGGATAGCCAATAATGGCAGCACCATTTACTAATTAAGCCATCCTTTCCCACTGAATAGAAAAAAAAAAGTTATTTCTGAACAATTATGATCCATTGATCTATTTGCCTATTCTTATACCACAGTAACAGTTTTTGTGTTTTTCATTTTTTAAAATAATTTTATTTTGATTCAGCAGTTTAAAGTGTAACTTTTTTTTACTTTGTTAAAAATTTTTATTTATTAGTTTTTGAGAGAGATTGATTTATTGTTCCACTTATTCATACATTCATTGGTTGATACTGTATGTGCCTTGACTGGGTAGGGAACCCACAACCCTGGCTTATCGGAATGATGCTCTAACCAACTGACTACCCAGCCAAGGCCTTAAAGTAAATTAAAAACACACAAACACACACACACACACACATATATATATATATATATATATATATATGTTTTTTTAATTTATTTCAAAGAGAGGAAGGGAGGGAGAGAGGCAGAAACATCAATGATGAGAGAATCATTGATTGGCTGCCTCCTTTCACGCCCTTTACTGGGGATTGAGCCTGCATCCTAGGTATATGCCCTTGACTGGGAACTGAACCGTAACCTCCTCGTTCATAGGTTGACGCTCAACCCCTGAGCTACGCCGTCTAGGCAAAGGAAAATTTAAGAACTAGTAAGGCAAGCTTCACCCTTCCTTGTTTTATAAACACACACACATAGGGTTTTAAAAACTATGTTTAAAAACACTTGATTTTTCCATGTGAACTTTTAGATATTTTAACCAGTTTTCCTCAAAAGAAATAAAATAGGAATACCACTAAGTTTATATGAAATTGATATTTAATGATATTATTGAACTTTAATTTATGTAGACCCTGTTCTATAAACATCAATAAAAGCTTTTCTTTATAACTTGCAACTTTTGTTAAATTCTCAAGTATTTTTTATCATTTTGTCATTAAAGTGGAAATGGGATAGTTTCCATTTCAATTTCTAAATAGCTATTGCCAGTGTAGAAAATGCTTATTTTTCTATATATATTTTCCTATGTCATTAGTCCACTTCTTTTTTATTCAGAACAACCACTGAATTTTATCAAATAACTTGTTGGCATAGATTCTCTTCTTTAAACCATTCATGGAATGAATTGCATTGATAGATTTCCTTATATTGAACTAGCTTTGTTACACTGTATCTCCTCTAGATATATTATTAGATTTGATTTGTTTATATTTAGGACAGTTGGATCTGTGTTCGTGAGATATCTCTAGTTTTCTTGTATTATAGTACCAAGATTTTGCTGAAGAAAAAAGTGGAATAGGAGCAGTTCTTGTGAGTTGTTTCTATTTTACACATTAAAAGCTGTACATAATTAATGTATACAACTTGATGAGTTTGGGGATAAGAGAAACCATCATCACAATCTATTCCATGAACCTAGTCACTACCTCCAAAAGGTTCCCCCTGCCCTCTTAGTTATTATTTTTGTGATAAGAACAGTTAACATTAAATCTGCCTTGTTAGCAAAGTTTTAAGTATAGAGTATTGTTAATTATAGGCACTAGGCTGTAAGCAGAATCTCTAGAACTTACCGTATTTTCCGGCGTATAAAACGACTTTTTAACCCAGGAAAATCTTCTATACGCCCAGTCGTCTTATACGCCAGAAAACACGGTATTCTTCTTGTAAACTGAAATTTGTTTGTTAATGGAGATTTTTTAAAATGCTTGTTATTGTTAAGATCGAGAATGGAACTAGTTTAAATGGTGATAGAAAAGATCTAATGGAGAAGCTAAAGATACAGGAGAGAAAGGATAATTGATAGTGTGACATTTCAGAGAACGTTAATCAGATCCAGAGAACACATACAAGGGCTAGAAAGGGACACCTGAATTATGATCCAATGAAAGGAATTCAGATTGCTTAGATTTTTTAAGTTTAGTGGCCAGAACTTAGGGAGTACTTACCTAATGGCTTCTATTTTCTCTATTGTAACAATACTTACGCTCAAAAAAAATCTTCATTTATTTACTTATGGTTTTATACATAGTTATTTCAAGAGCAAATGCCAGCAATTGAGATATTTCTGTATATTATACATATGTCTATTTTTTACAAAATTCTACAAATACTTATAAACAAAAAATTTGTATTTCCCACTTCCAGCACTCAATCTCACAAGCAAACAGAAATCTGTGAAACTGTAAAACAAAATCAGACACAAAATGTTGCTGTCATAGAAAATAATGAGTTAAGCAGAAATTTTATTTCCAAGCTCTTCAAAAATTATTACAAACACAAATAAAATATCCATTTTAAAGTGTCTCAAATTAAGTCAAAGGCACACCATCAAGGAAAAACACTTATGACATTAAGAATCCATTTAGCTTGTAAGATTTTCACATTGCTTTGCTTTTAATCACTTGCAATATTCTGTAAGTCACATTTTAAACATATTTGAAAGCTATGAAATAATGTAGTGATTTTTTTTAAGTATAACCACAACTATGAAGTAGAGGAACTTAAGAAGACAAAGATCAGATCTCTGACATACACAAAACGGGGAGATCTAATACACAACACATTAATCTTTCCAAACAAGTTTGCTAACAGCTTCCATATTTAGTGTTAAAAATAAAACAGTCTTCTCACAAAAATCAAGACATCACTTGATTAATAAAGTCTGTTCTTTCCCCCAATTTTACACTGTCTTGCCTTCATTTTGAAATTATAAATTCATGAGAAAAGGACATATTTTGTTATGGTGTAAAAATCTTAAGAACAACAAATTACAAATATTCAATTTTTTAATAAAAATGTTTTCCTTCCCAAAATGTAAACATCCAGTAAATAAAACATATATAATATTTCAGGTCTAGAAACACTAATAATTCACTTATGAAAGAGGTGCATTTTTGTATATTTGGTGGTAGGGTTTTTGTTTGTCTTAAGTATAAAGCACTTCACCAAACAAACCAGGCCATTATTATTTAAAAGTCTTCTCCTTCACCCAGTTTCCTAATTTGAGTTGAAACTCATCAATTTCTGTAGAATTTTGGCTATAGGACCAGGCCACCGGGAAGGTCTGAATAGGGAAGTCATTTGGTTAGAGAAAAATGTTTCCGTGAGACTTGGAGGCAGTCATTCATCACTTGTGCCTGAAGGCTCTTAGCGAACTTCTTTCCTAATGGAAAGAGAATTTGGTTCATTTTCACTTTAGTAAGATTTACACATGAAATTAACAGTCAGCATTTCATAGGGCACTTTAGTATTCTCAAAGCAGAGAGTAACAATTTAAAAAACCATCCAAACCGTGTCACACCACTGAAGGAGTAGCACCCATGAAAGTGCTCTGTAAAACGAAAAATTCTATGCCAGCATGTAACTACTATCTTAATACCATACATGTGGGCATTTTTATTAAAAGGTACAACAGTACCTGATAGTATGATTACTTCTTTTTAGTATGCATAATTCCCTTTAACTGTATGAAAAAGGACCTATGATGATTATGTACTGTATGAAAACCCATACAAACACAAAATTTGAATATGTTGGCCCCAAAAGACTCTCATAATCTACTCAATGAACTCTTCCAAAAAAGGAAAAATGTGAATGAGACCCCATATAATGCATCAGGACCCATGAAATTTCTAATATGCCACCAAAGAGATGTTTTCATTTCAATATTTGGCTTTTAAAGCTCTTTTAACCAGACTCACACTTTTCCCCCAGTAGCTACATTAAAGCTTCCTCCATTAAAACAGAGATAGCCTGGCCAGTTTGGCTCAGTGGTTAAGCATCAACCTATGAACCAGGAGGTCATGGTTCAATGCCCAGTCAGGGCACATGCCTGAGTTGTGGGTTTGATCCCCAGTAGGGGGCGTGCAGGAGGCAGCCAATCAATGATTCTCTCCCATCATTGATATTTCTCTCCCTCTTCCTTTTTCTTTGAAACCAATAAAAATATTAAATAAGTGAAATGTATTCTGAAGCCTTTGAAAGAAATCACAGCTGGTAGTAGAAACAACTCTCCTCCTCTGGGGAGTCCTTTGTCCCAAGAGTAGCAAGTGAGTTGATAGCACCGAGCAGCAAATGACAACTCTGGGATGGTGTAAGGACAGAGAGTAGGATTCAGGTCAAGAAATGGCCGCCAGCTAACTCAGTCACAGAGCTCAAGGACATGAAGATAATAACATCTTACGAGGTAGTGCCCAAGAGGATTGAGACTCTCTTAATTAGGTGCAATCCACAGGCAGGGTAAATATAGACTAGTCACCCTTCAGGGATAGTTGTGCATTCGGCTGCTTTTCTTTTTAATTCCCCCAAGAAGAGTAGATATTCAAAACACAGTTGCCCAAATCCTTGGGAAGCCCTGTGATAGTGCCATGGGCCTAATTCGGCACGGTGGATTAAGACTCACCAGTCTTCAGAGTAAAGCACAGGATCTGGGCTCCCGGAAGGGGTTGCTGCCCGCTGGAACTCCGACCAGCAGGGCATCCTTGCAGGCATTCTGCATGCAGTACTGCTGGAGCTCGGCAGCCGCCTGTGAGACCTGAAACCAAAGGATGATAGCTTGACATGCCGCCCCCAGCCAGATCCACCCGGCAGCCCTTTGACATTCGGACAAATGCTCTTGCAGCCTGGCCACACTTTTTGTGACTGCCGAAAGTCTCTTTTTTGCTGAAAGTTCTAAAAACTGAACTCCAAAGAGGAAAGGTTACAGTTGCTATGAACTCTGATTTAGGATATTTTTGGTTGCTTATTTAACAAAAGAAAAAGCAGCGTCTCTGATTCATTTAGTATCCTAGTTCTGAGACTAAACTGGTAAAGAAACAGCTCATGCCAGTGTTCCCTTTACACATTTTCACTCATAAAGTATGCATTGATATATCCATGTTTGCCAAGTGAGCACACTGTTTAATGCATACAAGGCTCGAGTTTTATCCGGTGTGCTCAGAACAAGTTCTCCGCCGTGCTTGGAGGCAGGATAGCTTGCTGGTGAACAGCAGCCTCTGGGACCAGATTGCCTGGGCTCAAATTCAGCTGCATGAACATGGGCCGGTTTCTTAGCTTCTCAGTACTTGTTTTCTCATCGTGAATTGTATTTAGTAACAGTACCCACTTCATTGGATTGATGTGATGATTAAGTTAATGCATGCAAAGCACTCAGAATAGTGCTGACACGCAGTTAGCAACAGACTAGTATATGTGGCAGACTGCAGAAAAGTCACAATATTTTGCAACTCCTCCCACCAAAAGCTGGAGTCTGTTTACCCACTTCTTGAATCTGAGCTTGTTTTGTGACTTGCTTTGACCAGGCGAACATAGTAGAAATAATGGGCAAGTTCTGAGCCGTGGCTAGAAGCCCCTTTGCAGTCCTCTCTCTTGCTGTGATCAGAGTCCTAAAATCACCACCTAATAATACCAAGCTAGACGACCCGAGGTCTGTAGACGACCCCAGCCACCTGCCTGCCAACCCCCAGACACGTGAGTGAAGCCACCCCACATCACCCAGCCACCAGCCAGCCCTCCCTCTGACGGCAGATGCACAGGAGGGCCCAGCAAAGATCAGCAGAGCTACACAGTGGAACCAGCTTCAACTGCTGACCTAAGAATCGTTGAGTTAGTAAATGTCGTTTTAAGTCACAGCATTGGTTCCATGTTATTCTGCCTTTTTTCTTATCTTCCATTTGATGCATATTTGAAGATTTTCTTCACTTCCCATTTTTCTTTTCACTTTTTAAAATGTTTTTATTCATTTCAGAGAGAAGGAGAGAGATAGAAACATCAATGATGAGAGAGAATCATTGATCAGCTGCCTCCTGCATGCTCCCTACTGGGGATTGAGCCCGCAACTAGGGCATCTGCCCTGACCGAAATCAAACCTTGATCTCTTGGTTCATGTGTCGACGCTCAACCACTGAGCCACACAGGCCAGGCACGTCCCATTTTTCTTGCATTGAAAGGTGCTTTGTGTAAAAGCTCGCCTATATTGTACAGAAATAATTCTTATTGCTATTCAAGAATCACTACCACTTTGTGTTAATTTTCCAAGCTTCCAAATAACTGGAAAATCGACTCATGTTACAGTTACTATCTCGTTTCTAGAATGCTTTTAGGAATTTTGGTTTATTAATGTAATAATTATTTGTTACATAATATAAACACATAACACTGTCAGAATAATGTTTAAGTTTACTTTTCCCTCAATAGAAGTTTTATCATTTCACATTAATTATAATTGGAGTTAATGGTTATATAGAACAGTTACTAATTCAAAAGAAATCTGGAACCAATTGTGTTCATGCTTGCTACCTCTGTATCAAAGGGAACAGGGAACCCCACACATGAGTGGAAGGGGACTATCTCCCAGGACCCCTTGAAAAATGGGACTAACTGAACTCTTGCCTAACAACATGGTCAAAAGTGAAGGTGAGCCGAAACCGGTTTGGCTCAGTGGATAGAGCGTCAGCCTGCGGACTGCAGGGTCCCGGGTTCGATTCTGGTCGGGGGGAATGTGCCTTGGTTGTGGGCACATCCCCAGTGGGGGGTGTGCTGGAGGCAGCTGATCGATGTTTCTCTCTCATCGATGTTTCTAACTCTTTATCTCTCTCCTTTCCTCTCTGTAAAAAAAAAATCAATAAAAAAATATATATTTTTTAAAGTGAAGGTGAGAGGACATGCAGAGAAAATAAGAGCAAAAATGGACAGCGTTCCTCTAGCACTTTAGCTTGGGAGGATTCAAGCCCAAGCGCTCGGAAGCTGTGGCCTGCTGATGGAGGTGGGATAATGCCCACCCAAGTTACATGACTTCCCTTGGTTTCCACTCGTCTGAGAGGCTTCTCCAAAGCAAAGAAGGGGTCGTTGGATGGCTATGGAGCATTCCAGTCACTAGGAAGGGATACTAAAAATTGGTGCCCTGGTTATTCAGCAGCTAGCACGTCTGCTGAAGAGAAGGCATCTCTGGGTGTGCTGAGCACGTTCATCGAGCCCTGGGGTGAGGAGGCCAGACCTTGGATGGCTGTGACTCCCAAAGTGCTGCCTGTGAGAAGCCGCCAAGCACCCCAGATCTGCCACCCTGAGCACATCCCTCAACTACGTTTATTACCCGTGTGCCTTGAACAACTCACTCCAATTCTCTAGATCTCGGTTTCATCTCCCATAGTTATTTTTTAATGTAGATAAGAACTAGTTCCCTAGCAGCTTCACTGCGTAGGCATCGGGCTGTTTTCCTCTCCACCTCAGGTCTCCGCATCATCTTGAACACTTGCTACAACCTCAGTTTCAGTTCCCGGACCTCCTCTCCTCAAACAACCTTCTCCTCGATGCCAAGAGTCACAGCCAAGACCTGCTAACTGCTCCACAACTGAAATGTTACACTCCCACATCCTGCTTTCTGATCACCATCTCTCCTACCCATCCAGGGTGCTGCTTCCTCGCCTGGCTACACCTG
This sequence comes from Eptesicus fuscus, assembly GCF_027574615.1. Classification (NCBI taxonomy): domain Eukaryota; kingdom Metazoa; phylum Chordata; class Mammalia; order Chiroptera; family Vespertilionidae; genus Eptesicus; species Eptesicus fuscus. The sequence continues at coordinate 61,643,793 of NC_072487.1, read as the reverse complement.
CTCTTTGCTCTCAGAGAGAATGCCACCTCCCCCTACCTCCAGCCCATCACCAGGAGGCGTGCACGGTTCTGTCTCCATCCAGCCCAGGCTCAGGCTCTTTCTGGGCAGACCCTCAAGCCCCTTGCCCTCCACACTCACTTCCATCTTTCTGGCACATCTTCCCTGCTAACCCACGTACTTGGATCAACTACCCTTCAGGTGGGCACTCAGATTCCTGGGTGGCCAAATGCAGCTGGATGAGAAAATCATAAAGAGTGCAATGAGTCTCCGCTCTCACAGTAGCTGGGTCTTGAACATCACAAGGTGTCTGTGGGTGTGCCTGGTAAGAGAGAGATCCCTCCCCATCCCTCACAGCTCTCTCCCCCCACCCTCGCTCTGGAGAGTCCATTGGCTCCCTTTCCTCTGCCCCAAAGAAAACTTGGGCCTTCTATTTCACAAAGAGAACTGCTATCATACAAGTCCTTAAGTCCCTACCCAGAAACATCTATCTTTACACATATCCTCACCCCCCTTTCTTCCTGTCTCAAAAGGTGCCCCCCCATCCCAGGCCCCCTGTCTCCTCTCCCTGCAAATCTCCTTCTCCAATTGTTCCTTTGCTCAACTCAAAACATGGCTTTTTGTTTCCTACTTAAAAAAAAAAAAAAAGGTGTTTCCTCTTGAAAACCAGACTTCTCTCTTTTTAAGTCTGCCTACATTATTACAATCCAGATTCTGCTCCTCCTGCTACTGAAACCTCCCTCTCCAGCACGCCATAGGTCTCTCTCTCCCGTGTTTTGTACTCTGCACATCACTCATCATCTGAAATGATTTTATTGTTAACGTGCTTCCTGTTTCTCTCCCCCCCTAGAATCGCCGTGTGCTCAGTACCTAGGATCGTGCCGGATACGGAGAACCGGCCCACGAGGTCCAGGGACCAGCACCGCAGTGCTCACAGACACACCCTTTCTGCAGCTGATGTACCGGTACCAGCTGCTCAGCACAATCGCACAACAGATGCGCTTTGGCCAACTGACTCCACACACGCTGGACGTGGAGACTCAGCCCCTGGCCTCCTCTCGGCTCTCCTCTGGGCCTCCTCTTCTGCAGGTGCCGGTGCCATGCCCTGGTCTCTCTAATTCACCCTTTCCACCCCCGTGCCTTCCCATTGCATCCTTCGGCCTTGACCTCCGAGCTTCGGCCCATGTAGCCGAACGCCTTCTGGACGTCGCCTCGAAGCCCGCGGATCCAAAGCTGACCTCGCGTCCCCCTCCCTCCCCGGCGCTGAGCCAACGGCCGCGCCATCCCCGGTCACGACGCCGGAGCCCCGAGAGCGCCTCTCCCCCTCTCGGCCCATCACCCAGGCCGTCCATTCATTCGGTCGCCCCCGCATCTCCGGCCTCATCCTCGCGCGCCGACGAGGAAACGCCGAGGGGCGCTCAGTCCCGCCCCCCGGCCCCTGCGGGGACAGCAAGCCCGTCTCCCGGGCGCCCCGGCCGGCCTCCCGGCCCTCCCCGCGGGCCCACGTCCCCGCCGCCCCGGGAGCCTGGGTCCCGCTCGGCCCGGTGCGGCGGCTCCCATCCCTCCGGGCCCAACCGCGAGCCGGGGCCAGCGCGCCATCCTCCCGCCGCCCCGCCCGCCCCGCGCGGCCTCGCCCCGGCCCCGCGCCCCGCGCCCGGCTCGGCGGCCTCAGACGCCCTCCACCCCGAGAAGGGGGCGCCGGCTCCGCACCTTGATCCTCTCCACGCCGGCCTCCAGCTTGAGCTGCTCCACCAGGCGCTGCAGGGCGTACACGCTGGCCCCGGAGGACATGGCGGCGGGCGGTGGGCGGCGGGCGGCGGAGCGGAGGGCCGGGCCGGGCACCGAGAGCGGGGGCCGCCCCGGGGCGGGGACGCCGCTGCCCCGCCCGCCGCCCCACCCCACCCCACCCCCCACCCCCCGGCCTCCCCCCGCGCCCGGCGGCCCCCCGCCCCCCCCCCCCCCCGCGGGGAGGAGCCCGGCAGGTGACGGCGGTTTGGGTCCCAACTGCCAGGAACCCCACCGCCGCCGCCTTCTAAACCGGCGAGAGCCGCACCGGCACCGGGCCCCGCAGATCTCACGCTCCCCCGGCATCACCGGTACGTCTTCCCGCCTCCGCCAGGTACCGCGGTCTCCCTTCACTCACCGGGGCTACCTTCCCCCCACGGCTGCAAGGCCCTCTCCTCCGTGAACAGGGGAACGGGAGGTGTCTGCAGTGCTGCGTGGAAACAGCGGTGAGACAACCTGTGGTTTTCTAAAAGGATCCAGAGGAGACAGGGGAACAGGTCCCATAACAAATTACTTCACTTCCTTATGCCCGTTTTTAGGACTCTCCTGACTCACCAGCAGGTTTGTAGACAGACTCAGCTTCTGGAGAGATTTTCATGGGCTTTTATTTTTATTTTTTAATGTTGGGGGGGGGAGGAGGGTGGTAGAGAGAGAGGGGGGGAGAGAAACATTGGTGTGCCCGACCAGGAATCGAACCCACAACCTTCCAATGCACAGGATGATGCTCCAGCCATTGAGCCACACAGGCCAGCGCTTGAGGGGCGTTTTTGAGACTTTGGGAGGCAGTGGAACGTAGGGCTACTTGATGTCCTTTTGAGCAACCATTCAAGCATGCCTGCTTATCTCATTGCAAGTGTCCCTTCAGTGCATGTAGGCCTTCTACTAGTGAGTGGCTGATTATTCTGATGTCTCTGGAAGTTTCTTTCCTGAGCTGTCATCTTAGCTGCTTCACCGTGTACCCACGGCAACAAGAGGCCGGCAGCTGTTTTAAAACACACAACTCCAACCCTGAGGAGCTTCGCTTTTTTCACTCTGTACTACACCTCCAACAGGTGAGGAATTCAAACACCTGTTAAAAGAATAAAGAGCCCAAACCGGTTTGGCTCAGTGGGTAGAGCATCAGCCTTCGGACTGAAAGGTCCCAGGTTCAATTCCCGCCAAGGGCATGTACCTTTGTTGTGGGCACATCCCCAGTAGGGGGCGTGCAGGAGGCAGCTGATGGATGTTTCTAACTCTCTCCCCCTTCCTCTCTGTAAAAAAATCAATTAAGATATATATTTTTTAAAAAGTTAAAAAAAAAAAAAAAGAATAAAGAAACACGGGGTTTTAAATCATCAGTAGACACCCTCCTGCCCTGGATTTTAACAAATGAGAATGAATGGCTCCTGTTCCCTCTGAAGGTAAGGAAACATTTACTGAGCACTCATATTTGCCAGCACTTTCCTCCTATCTTGTTTAATTCTCATAATAATCTACTATCTATCCTAATCTTTAAAAACTGTGTAACAAAAGCAGTATGTTAATCTTAAAACTGTGTAACAAAAGCAGTATGTTAATCTTTGATTTAAAATGTCATACCAACAAACGTGACACATTGCAACCATTTTATTCATATGAAGCATGGGATAAATCCTTTAACAGCAGTATTGATTCACTACCACGCATGTGCATTGATACCTTGGTGAAAATCACACTTGCTTCAGTCAAATTATGTGTGAATTACTTTCACTTCCACATGTATACAACGTATCTCGTTGTTTATATCTCATTGAAAGAACAGCACATAGTCACTTATTTTTTTCTGGTTTAAATGTATGTAAATGCACTCATGTACAATGGATTTTTTTTTTTTACCATGCAAGGACTTCATAACATATGAACAACTTCTCAGTACACTATTTCTGCTTCGTCACTTTTTAAAAATTGAAGTGGGGGTAAAAAGCAATACTGTGGTACAAAAGGCCTTTGTACAAGGTCTCTTCTGGAAACATGTTTGAAAAAAGTCATAGTCCTATAATGACTGTAATCAAGATCATCCTACAAGGACATGAACGCAGAGTCACTCTCCTGGAGAGTTTATGACCTTCTCAGGAATACTATGACTGGGGAGGAAGAGTGGAAGACATTCTAGAGGACTCTCCTAGAGATATATTGTGAACATATTTCAATCCCAGAACGACTATAATGAAGATGATGTGATAATTGAAATCATTTTGTTGAAGTTTGTGTCTAGAAAGACACTCAGAATAATATAATGAAATGCTGTTATAATGTTTTATGTTTTGTGAAAATATCAGAGGCCACGAAAGCAGAAAAATGTCGCACTATAACAGAGAATACGGAAACACGTTTGAAGAATAAGCACTTAATACGTAAACATTTTCAATGATATCTAATAAATTTTCAATGTCAAATCTTTTAACTAAACATATAAAATTTTTAAATGGCAACTTATAAATCTTCATGTTAAATCTTTTAACAAAATCCACAAATAGATTATAAAAATTGAACAATCGTAAATGTCTTATGTATAAAGTTTTAAGGTAAAGTTTAAATTTCTTCATTATTCTGCTTAATCAAATACTTAAGGAATTTTCGTTACTGCAGAGGAGTAGTGGAAACATTTCTAAAATAATTCAGTTATGAAAATAATATCACGATTAAGGTTTGGCACAGTAGCATTCCAGCAATCCTCAGTCATCCACAAATGTTAGCCGTCCGGGCCCTTCATTCCTCATCCATCTCCTGTATCTCTTCCATCGAGGGTTGTTGGCCAATTTTTGCTTTAGCTCTTCTTCTTGTTCTTGTTTGTAGACCTGTAAGTATAAAAAACACTGACTTCATAATCCAAAGGGAAACATTTGTCATAAGCTTTATGGCATATTTACATTTTTCAAATATAAGTTTAGATAAAAGTGTCCAATGAATGTACTGGTTTGTCTTCTGCACTAAAAATACCAAGCAGTTAAGCACTTGAACATTCAGTGTTAAATACTAAAGAACAGCTTGTACAAGGACTAGCCCTCATTAAAATCATACACAAGCTGAGTTTAAAGGACTTAAACATTTCCTCTCTGCAATTAATGTCCAATATTAAGAATCACACTTCGTTTTTTAATGTGGTTCTCTGTAAATTTAACTGGTGGCTTTCGGTATTTGTTGACCCTAACCAAGGAACAAACTGACCTGGTATATACATTTGTCTCCAAATTGAACTTACATCCAATCTATTTTTATCTTCAAAAATAATTATTGGTTTTTAAAAATATTTTACTAAAGTTATCAAAGAAGGTTAAATAAACCACATGGAAAAAGAACAAAATATATGCATCTCTGTAACTTTCAGTGGATGTCAACTGACACTAAATGGACAAGTTTTCATAACCAGTTTCAAAGTTATATCAAATTTTACAAAGGAATTACTCTACTTCCAAATTTAGGAAGTAATGACCAAGATAATCTCATATAATAACAATAGAGGCCCGATGCATGAAATTCGTGCACTGGGGGTGGGGGGGTGGGTATCCCTCAGCCTGGATTGTGAGAGGGCGCAGGCCAGGCCGAGGGACCCCACCAGTGCACAATCAGGGCTGGGGAGGGACCACGGGAGGGCTCCAGGGCGTGTCCGGCCCGTCTCGCTCAGTCCCCCAAACTCCAGCAGCAAGTTAACCTACCAATCAGAGCGTCTGTCCCCTAGTAGTCTGTGCACATCATAGCGACTGGTCAACCCGTTGACTGTCTGCCCCCCTGGTGGTCAGTGCATGTCATAGCGAGTGGTTGAGCGGCCTTAGCATATCAGTAGAATATTACACTTTGATTGGTTGAATGGACGACTGAACACTTAGCATATTAGGCTTTTATTATATAGGACTAGAGGGCCAATGCACGAAATTCATGCAAGGGCCTTGGCCCCGGCCCCCGCCTGCTGCAGCTTTGTCCAGAAGGAAGGACATCCAGTCTAATTAGCATATTATGCTTTTATTATTATAGATAATTAATCCCAAAATAGTACTCTATGAAGGACAATTTTGTGACTTAGGCTGCTTAACCTACTTTAAAAAGAAAACTTTTCAGATAATTTAGGAGCAAAATAGTATGTTACCTTCCATTTTTATGTTAGTGATAATCAGGCTGAATATAATTACTTACCAAAACATTCTGGTAATTCTTAGTAAGTTAAGTTACTTAAATATAATTCAGACTGAAGCTTTACTTTTAGTAAAATCTATTTAGAATCTGACATATAAAAAGGAATGTCTCTGAAACTAAAAAAACAATTATAGTTCAGATTTTTTAGGAAGAGTTCACTGTTTTTTATTCCTCTATTTAATATATTAACCAATTAATTTTACCCCAAACCTAACATATAATGGTGAGATTACTAGTTGCTTTAAGACTTTAGCTTGGCAGCTGATCACCTCAAAGTCACTGTTGTAGCTGACAACTGTAGAGTATTACACTTATTAAAATGCCCACAGTTAGAGGCATTATAGTAGTCAATTTAATTTAAAAATAAAAGTAACTTTTCATACATATGTTAGTTACTATGCAGAAGTCTGTGCTCATTTTGTTTGGAATGAAGCTATTTCAACGAAATTTCCATCTTTTATACCCTCTCTCTGTGTTTTGTTTTTTAATCTCTGTGGCTAAGTTTACATGACTGGAAGGAAATTTTGGGAAGACCAAATTTTAGGGCAGTTAACAGAAAGTTGTTGTGACACCCTTGCAAACATACATTATCATCCCATTCTAGTTTAACACAACAAATTAGATCATCCTTAACATTTTCAGCATCAAGTATTTAAAATTCATCTTTTAAAAAAACAAATTACAGATTAAAAATCCACTATCCCACTACCAAATATAGTCATACTTTCAATAAAAGACCTTTTTTTTTTTTTTTTAAATCCTCACCCAAGGACAAGTTCACTGATTTAAAGAGAGCGGAGAGAGAGAAACATCAATGTGAGAGAGAAACATCAATCAGTTGTCTCCTGTAAGAGCCCCAACTGTGGATCAAACCAGCAACCTGGGTCTATGCCCTGACCGGGAATCAAACACATACCACCTTTTGGTGCATAGGACGATACTCTAACCAACTGAGCTACACCGGCCAGGGTAAAAGTAAGATGTGTATTCATTATTTAGCTCTTGGATTTCAGAAATTTGAGTGCACTTCTGTGATCCTTATCACACACCTAATTTTACGTTGGTATGGAAGGTGACATAAAAATCCCAGAAGACTTGTTACTCACCTCATAATTCTCCTTTATCCAGAGCTCCCTTTTAAGAAAAGTTTCTTTTTGATGATCTTCTAGACTATCAAACTGAGACTTTGACATCTTCATAGATTTACGTATGAGATATAGTCTTTCTTCTTCCCCATACTCTTTGCCTTTGATATTAAAATTATAGACCCACCAGCAGTACCAGACTATATATGAGCACAGGTGAACAGGAGCTAAGAGAATTTGAAACAGGAGAAGATCGCGTATCTGGGGTTTTTGATAGCCTCCCTTTATATCTACTTTACTCTTTATAATGTTCTTTATAATGTTCTCCTCCTCGTCACGAATTTCCTCTTTGGATTTCTTGTTTCTGCCCTTCTCTTTGGCTTTCCTGAGCAGCCCCTGCTCTTTAGCGATCTCCATGGCTTGGATGCGGTACTTGGGCACTGTGGCCAGGTAGCTGATCGCCTTGTCGTAGCTATTCCACCAGCTGAAAAACTAGAATATTTAACAAATAAACATGGGTGATTTTTATTACCAGAATTCATCTTGGTGAGCACCACCCCCCCCCCAAACCCATTCTGATTAAAAACAGGGACCTCAATAACCTCACTCGGCAAGCACATACGCATACCCTCCAATACACACCTGAAACACCGAGACGGCACACACACTGACCAGAATCACAATTCTGACGTCCACTCGGGGGGCCAGGCGCCTGCGGTAGTAGTGGTAGTAATGGCTGTAGTATTCCTCTGGGTGATCCAGCATGTAGTCATAATCTTTTCGTGTCTCTTCATCCTGTAAAATAGCAAGATGTCCAATTTCACAGACAGTTCCTAAAATGGCCTCAGTTTATAATCTTTTAAGTCAAATCTAGAGTTTTATAATTATGTAAGGTTAATCTGAGTAAAAGCACTGTCAAAATAAAAAAATGTCCGCCCCGCTGGCATGGCTCAGTGGTTGAGCATCTACCTATGAACCAGGAGGTCACGGTTCGATTCCCGGTCAGAGCACATCCCCGGGTTGCGGGCTAGGAGGCAGCCGATCAATGATTCTCTCTCATCATTGATGTTTCTCTCTCTCCCTCTCCCTTCCTCTCTGAAATCAATAATAAAAAAATATTTTTAAAAAATTTCTCATCCCTCTTCAAAGGCACATTAATGTGATTCCAGAACTTTAATGTTAGCTATAAAGTGTAATAAAAAATATCTCCCTAAATTCTTAAGTATTTAGGGAGATATTTTTTAGAAATATCTAAAACAGTCCTAGAAAAATAAAAACACTTTAATAATAATTAATGATTCCTTTTTAGCCAGTGTTGTGCTACTAAGGATGTCTTTGTGTTCTTATAACTTAAGAGCATGTTGACACCTACTCTCAATAACTGTTGATGGGAAAAAATGTTTGTCTCTATTGTACATATTCAATCATTTTCCAGCCTTAGGTAGAAAGCCTTCTGTTGAAAGCAATGATGAAGACAACAAAAAGCAGACGAAGCCAGTCTGGGCCTATAAAACTGAATTATTTCATCTCAGAGAAACATCTATGCAGTATAGTGGTCAAAGTCTAGCTTTGTGATTTGGGTGACATTGTTAGCCTCTTTAAAAAAAAAAAAAGAGATAATAATACTGTTCTACTAATCTTACAGTGTTGTTTTGAATATCAAATAACACATTATATAAAAACATGTTACAAATACACAGTACTTTACTATTACAAGTCTTATCTCAGCCCAGTCCATAAACAAGGCAACATATAAATCTTTTTTCATCATATAAACATGTTGAAAATAATTAACACTCTGAAATGCTGCTCTGTTTACAAATGTTCACAAATAAAACATTTCTTAAAACCTTCTATAATTTTCATCAATTTCCAACAGGGATAAATGCCAGTCTTTTATTGAGCTACATTGGTTGAAGAGCTACTAAACTAGGTTATGAATTGCTTTTACCACACAGGAAACGTATTTTGTCTTGTGTCTAAAAAAATGTTAAAAACTAAAAGCACAACAAATTATTTACTCTATAAGTAAGTACACAGAACCCATTATGAAAACAAAGATCTTTTTCACCTAGAGGACTTTTTTTAGATGAATTCGTTATTCAACGTCCATTAAGTTACAGATTCTTAGGCAAAGACATTTCAAAATCTGCACCTGGTGCTCTGCTACCAAACAGAGGCCGGGGTCCGTGCAGGGCCTCCTCCTGAGTCCTCCCAATGTAGTTCCACAGATTTCAAAGAAGTTTGCTAATGACTAAAACCTTCCCTGTAGCCACTGAAGTCACTGCATATTTTCTATTAAGATTTCTGAAGTTGAATGACCACAATTTCAGTGACAAATCTCTTTCATTACATTCAAAGTATTTTCAACTTCTGACTAGAACGTGAAATTAGATAAACTAGTACCTAGTATAGTTAGATACAGCTATACTTAAAGTCCCCATGGCACTACAGAGGACCAATATGAGAACTGTGTGTGATATAAGAAGAGCTGATATTATTTTCAAATTCACTCCTGATATGTTCATTTCTGTAAAAAAAAAGATTTTCTTGTGGCAACTGCCACACGACTCAACTATCAATTAATTCTTCCTTCTATAAGCCATTATTATTTTCTAGAGCTTGTAACCTAAAGAGTTAAACTTTATAGGCCATAATGACAGGTCTGAAAACTAAAGCCCATGTCTCCTGATGTATTTCATTCTGGTACTTCAGTATATCCTTTGAGAATTTTTCCATTCTCCTCTTTTTTTTTTTTTTTTTTTTTTGGTTTTGGGGCTAATGTTATAGAAATGCTCTGCGTTTGGCCTGAAATCCGTGGCTTTTAACTCGGCCTCCCAATCTTGGCAGATGCCCTTTAAAAATGTATTTCTTCACACGTGATTCTTCTCCGACCAGATGAGAGGTAGTTTTGAAATTGGCTGCCACACTGAGATCAGATTCCTAAAGCTCCAGCATCACTATCTACATGGGCCCTCCCCCAGCCTGGCTGTGCTTCCGGTCTCAGTGTGGCCGAAATCCACTTATGTGAATGTCATACACCCAATAGTTATCCTTTCTTCTTTGTTCTCTTGTCTCAGTGAAGGTCATGATCCACAGAATGCAGCCTCCCTCAGCATGTCACCCAGATCTTCCCGGAGGGTCACCATCTTCCCATGGTTCCCTAGATTTGTGACATCATCAAGTCCTGAGCTACTCTAACAGGACTGTCACTCAATGCTCACCAACCAGCAACTCCAAAACCTAGACCTTGTGTCTGGTCTTTCCATTGCAATCAGAGCCCATCAACAAGCCCTCAAAACACCTCATTCCTGCAAAGGCTTCGTTCAGGGCCAGGTCTGACTTCTCTCAGATGGTTTTCTTTTCCCTGGAGTCACCATAAATTTATGACCCAGTTTTGGTCATGATCAGAGACAAGAAGGTTGGCCACCTCCTTGTTATAGCATTGAACCAGCCAGAATCTTGACTCAGTTTATAGCTTTCCCTCAGAATGAAGAAAATGATTTTAGGCTGAGGCATAATGTACTTTAGCAGGTGTTCAAGGTTGGCACAAATTGGAGAGTTAGGAGCTCTCAACAGTCTAAGTCAAAATCCTACTCGTTAGTAACCCACAAAGTTTAGAATCAACCTAGTAAGCACACAATGATACCAGCAATATTAGCAAAAAAGAAAACACAGAGACTAGAACCCAATTAGAGAGCCTCAGGCACATACTTACTTTAACACCACATATATGTATATATATTTTTCTCCTATGTATCTTGGAATTAAGATACTCCCACATTAAAAAAAAAATCTCCATGGCTAATCAGGTAAGTTAAAATTTCCTTGGCAACCAATGAGGCCTCCATACCTGGCCCTATCTTACCAAGCAACACCTCATCACTCTCCCCTCTTCTGTCCACAGCAAACAGCCAGATAGTAATTCCTGGAATTTAGTGTCTTTTTCCAATCCAGCATGCTCTCTCAGACCTGTCTTTGAACACAGAATTCGAACTCAAATGCCCATGCCTTTTTTCCAACCTCATGAGTTCCTATTAATCCTTTAGGACACAAATGTTACTGCTTCAGACAGAGTTAGACCACCTTATCACACACATCACCTACTTATTATAGCACTTATCACACTGTAATCACCAGTTGTTTTCTTTTCCTGGAGTAAGCACTTCTAGAAGATAGGTAGGGTGACTCAGTGACCTCTGTATACCCAAGACCTAGCACAATGCCTGGCACTCAGCAACTATCATTTTAAAAAGGGGTGACATTTTGTAACTCCGTATAACTCACTATACACATCTCCCAGCCACACAGGTCTCCATCTCACCAGGAAGGCTGGATGGGTGATTATGTCACAAAAAACTGCAGTTGAGCAGACATGACTGCTTGCTGTCATAGCTTGTCAGAGTATGCTACTGTGGCTTAAATAGCTTAAACCTTAAAACAGTTTAATATCTTACCTTTCAACAAGTGGTACTTTTTCTTCCAGCAATTTTGTGGATCCTAAGGTCCCAGGGTCTGGAAGATTCCAACTTCTTTCCAAAACCAAAACCTTTACACTTGTTTCTTCCTCCTCTCTGTCCTGAGCCTTTGCAAGCTGGGCAACAAGCTCCTGGTTTCTAATCTCTACAGGAAAAAGGTGCGGCTGCTGGTGTCCACGCCACTCCCCCTCCTCTCGGGCATAGCAGGAGGACTGGAACATAACCACCAACATCTAGATCGAGAGTGAACAAAGGGAAACCCACAAGCAAAGCAAGTACTGCATCCTTCCTTCTCTCAGGAAAAGATCAGTCCCCCCGCCCCAGAGGCAAGAATAGATTATTTCTTGCCCTTAAAAGAAATAATGAATTGTTTAATCTTAAGAAATATAAATTGCAATAATTTGATATTGCAGCCAGTTTTACATTAAAAAGTTTCCATTACACAGATAGTAAAAACCATTTTAGGATGGTAAAGGCCAGGAATCAATAATGTATGAAAACATAGTAATATTTTGTTTGGTCTTAAAAATACGTATTCATTCTTTTTTAAAAGAAATACACACAAATGATCTTTTTTTAAAAAAAATCTGTTACCCTAAATTTTTTTTCCAGGCCATTACATCCTACTAAAGATGATGAAAATTAACTACTATCAGTTTCATTTTTCTTCTTGTTCCCTGCCCGCTAGCCACTGTATCTTCTCTTCTCAGTCTACATGTGATCTCAACAACTCCCATGATTCACAGCATCACATATATATAGTACACTCACACTGTCCTTCCTGTGTCCACCTATTTCCAAGTACCTCCTGGACATTTCCTAAATGTAACAGAAACGTCTCAAATTCAACATGCTCCAAACCTAAATCTGTTCCTCTGTGTTTCAATTAATAGTATAGTATCATCATCAACTTGGCTAACTGAGCTTTTAAAAACTTCAGTTATCTTCAATTCAGCAAATTATTATGCAAGGCATTAAGCCTTGTGTTGAACTCAAAAGAGGGTAAATAAACCAATAAGATGAGGTCCAGGGCTCAGGAACTCTCCCACCGAGAAGCATCTAGTGAGCAAGAAAAGCACAATCTGATGTGCAAAGGAATAAAGGACTGACTCCGCCCGAGACCACTGGTGATGGGAGTCACACAAGAGGCAGAGAGTGCTGATTTTGAAAAGCAAGGAAGGTGTGGTAAAACCTGTTCCAGGCGCAGAGAACAGCAAGTGTTAGGTACAGAAGAAACAAAGAATAGAGCAGATTTCGTGAAGCTGGAGCACTGGGGAAAGTGAGAAGGAAGGGAGGGACGAATGTGGCCAGGAAGGTAGGTTTGGGTAAGAACTGGAGAGGACCGGATTCGCCATGTTAAGGTATTAGGCTGTTATTGTCTGTGCTAGTCAAAAATAAAGGTTTTTAAGTATGAGGCCAATGGCACTGAGAAGAAAGAAGTATGCATTTTTGAAAGATAACTGATAGTACTGTAAAGAATGGGACGAGGGAAAAACAGGTTTTAGAGACTAAGAAGTAGAATGAATAGGACTTAGTGATTAATCATGTGGAGCATGACTGAAGTTTTTAATAACAGTTACTGTGTGAACCAGGTTACTCTTAAGATGAAGAGCAGAGGATGAAGACAGCAAACGTGGAGAAGATCTGAGGGGAAACTGTGGGAAATTTTGAAATGGGGAGAAAAAAAGAATTATGAGACATCTTGCCAATTCTTGGAGTCTCCAGGGATTATCTAGTCCTGTAGGAGAGGTTCGCCTTTGTCTCTGAAAAGTCTATTTTAACTTTGTCGAGACAGAACTAACTTGCAGAAAACTGGAAGTCGTGCAAATAATTCCTGCTCACAGAAAGACAAACTGTGCTGGTGTAATGCAACTGACCCCTGCCTTGTCACACTGGCCAGTTTTCAGGCAGGTCAGCAGTCCTTGTCTAGGGACTATAAATGTGTGGCTTTTTTTTCCACTTTTGAACCAATTTTAATATCTTCCTGGTTCCCTCATTCATTAATGAGTTAAATAATATCTGATACATGTTCATTTTGTATTTGTCTGAGTCATAATTACATTGTATTTTTAAATTTATGCTTTAACAAAGATTAACAAGACTGATTTCAGACATGTTTAATTTGGGGCACCTGTGCTACAGATGAGAGACAACTGAAAATATGAACTTAGAAAACAGATATTTTAGAGCTGTCAAGGATTTAGTTAAGTTTCATTAGGCAAAGCTTGGAAAAGAAAAAGAGGAGTACCAAAAGGATAAAACTCTAAGGAAAAGCAATGTTTAAGGTGTAGGCAGAGGAAAAGAAGACTCTCAAGACAAAAGAGAAATGGCTAGAAAGGTAGGAGAAACAGGAGAGTACTGCATCAAGGGAGTCAAGGGAGAATCTTAAAGAACTACACGGCCAACAGCATCAAATGCCACACACAGTTCCAGGAAGAAGAACGCAGAGCCCTCAGATGTGAGGCTGAGCGCATTCATTGTTCACCTAAGACCAGTTCCAGGACATGGGCTGATGTGCATGTCCATCTCCGACAGCTTGAATGAAAGGAAGATGAGGAAAGACAGTCAACAGTGAAAAAGAAGGAAGCTGTGACCACAGATTTAATGGGGGGGTGGGAGTAGGGGGGACTGCGGAGGGGGAATTACCTGAACGGAATGCAGAGAGTCTTAAGTTCCCAAAGAGGAATGAGATTCCAGAAGACGGAAATAATCAGTTCAGTCACCAGTGCTTTCCTGCCTCCCCAACCAGCCTCAAAATTGTGCCCAGAATTTCCTTTCTGAATCAAACATCAGACTCGTGTTACTTCTCCACTTGGAAACCTCTGGTAACTATTCAATACGTGAAGTTCAAGTTCCTGAACACAGCTTAAAGGGTTGTTCACCATGTGATCCCCGACTGTGTTCCAGGCTCCGGAAACACTCTCCCTACGATGCACCAGACAGGCTATGGAAAGATGCAGGAAGGTCTTTGTGCTGTGACTGTCTCAAAATGTTCTGTTTACACAAGATAAATCTGCACACGCTCAATTAAAATGTCAAGTGCTCGGGTTCTGGCTACCATTATATCATCTCTAGTTTTTGTGTTAATCAAAAGCTCTGCTTGGTTGTTGATAACATCATGTGTCAGATGGACACAGCACTAGAATTAAGTACATCTGGTGTATAATCAACCGTGGCCATAAACAGGGTATAGAACAGCTGAGATTAAGGGATCGGTAAAAAATAAACAACACTTATGGGGTCACAGCAGAAGGAGTAAATGTGGCACATAAGGTACCACACCCTCTGGGCCATGGGAGAAATCACTATCAAACTTATCGTCTTCCCACTGGATCCAGACAAGGCCTCGGAATATTCACAAATGTCCAGGGATTCGTGACCAGACAGAGTTGCGTGTGAAATAAAGACTATCTGCTCTCCAGCTGTTTGTCAGCATCACAACTGTTATAGAAATTTACATAATTTCTATCATTTTTATGAATACTAAATTATTATGGATAACAGATTAAAATCTGGATTGATGCTGGGAAAGAAAAATAGTAATCTAATATGTGCAGTTCATTCTCCCCCTCAAAAAAAAAAAAGAGTCTCTGGGAACCAAATAATAAAAGTGGTCCTTGGTGGAGAAAACCCTCACTACTTAGCACCTCACCAAACTACAGCTCTCTCCTGGAGCGGGCCCCACACTCAGCACTGCATGTTGCTGTTGATCAAGTTTCCCTCTACCGGCATGTCCCTTCGTCGTCAGCCCTGGTGTCTGTTCTAGATCCAGATCAAAGAGCACACCCTTCTCCGCCCCCTATTCCCTCAGCTGCGGCGATAGAATCTACACACGTTTATTATGTAACTTAAATACCCAAACAGTAAGTATCTGTCTCCTCGTTACATTAGAAGCTTGACGGCAGGAACCGTCTCCTCCCCAGCACCGTCAGCGCCGGTTACAGAAAGGGGTAAGAAAATACACGAAGGAGAACAGTAAACAGTGACGTAAAGGGCAGGGAGTTCAGAACCCCCCTTTTTGCCGAATTCTTCCCAAGTGCTAAAGCCCTGCCGCGTCCATCGGACGGGTGAAAAGGAACTGACGTGCTGCTGGGACGACCTGCGCACCCCTGACCTATCACAGGGCCTTCATGCAACACTTCCAAGGCCTTTCCGATGTTCTGCTCGTGTGGTCTCGCAAAACGCAGTCAAATTCTGCTATTTTCTCTTTTTCTACCAATCATAGTTTTTTTAAGTGCATCATTCCCACCGATTCCTTTATCTGCTTATTTTTATGCCATCTTTATTTTATCCAGTTCCTACTTATATTCAAAAATGAATTAATGTTCTGATGTAAAAACCTTCAGAACACAATTTCTCCTGAAAAAAATAGAAGTGCAACTTTTCTCTCATGCAGGAATTTCTCCTTCATACCCAACCAATCAACTTTATCTGTACCACTCTTTAACACCACAATTAATTTGGGGTAAAATGCCAAAGTAGGCTTCACATTCCAATGTCAAAAACTCCAGAAATCCACTTTCGATTTCCATTTTTTCTGATGTGCCAGACACTGTGCTAGGCGCCGCGGATACACACACAGGCAAGCTGAGGAGCGTGGCTTAGTGGCGAGGGGTGAAGGGCTTCAGTATTTACAGTGCAGTGTGATAAGTGCTATATCCACACAAAAAGACCCAGTGTTGACACAGTGCGGGACAGTCCGTTTACTGAACTTCCCAAGTCCATGATTCCCTGAGTCCCCAGCAGTCAAATACACTAAATACCATTTCATTGTCTTCACTCATTATGAAGCACATATAAAGCAGTGGGTGAGATCCTACCAGTTGGAAACCCTGCTGAAATCTGGAACTTTAAGTTATTTTATAAATTAAATTTATTGGGGTGACAGTGGTTAATAAGGTTATACAGGTTTCAAGCCAGACAGAGAAAGTTCAGAACCATATGCTTTCACTCACTCGTAGGACAGAAAGCTGGGATTTTAAGTTATTTGAGGACATGAACTAGGAAGACCTGCAGTGCCTCAGCTTCCCCCATAACCCATCCTTCTCTCGGCGTTTCCTCAATCTCTCTATGCACAGGCAGAATCTTGGTTGCTAAAATAACAATGATAGAATCTCTGTTGCTAAAATAACAATGACTAAGAACCACTTTCCCTTTCCACTGAAGACTGTACACATGGCCCTAGGTGGTTTGGCTCAGTGGCTAGAGCACTGGACTGTGGACTGGAAGGTCCCGGGTTTGATTCTGGTCAGGGGCACATGCTCGGGTTGCGGGCTCGATCCCCAATAGGGGACGTGCAGGAGGCAGCCGATCAATGATACTCTCTCATCATTGATGTTTCTATCTCTCTCTCCCTCTCCCTTCCTCTCTGAAATCATTACAAATATTTATTTATTTTTTTAAAAAAAGACTTTACACTGTTTCCCCTGCTTGAGCTGAAACTCTGAAAATGATGTCTCCCCGAGTGGAGCTGAGCCGAGCTGTCTAGCCGGAGAAGTGGCTGGGCCCGGGCCACCTACCAGCCATGCTGTGTCACGATTGAGCTGTTTGCACTAAAACTGTCGTACTTCATCACACCCCAAATTGGAGGACCTTGTTGGTGTTGAACTGACACCAGCGACCTTCAGCTGACACGACGACCTGACTCCGTTTAGAAACCAAGGCATCTGGCACCTGCACGAGCCCCTTATGCTTGAGCTGGCTTTCCTGCAGTAAGTCCTCTCAGATCCAAGGTCTCCCACTCTTGCGGATGCGGTCTCGGAGACTATTCGGTTTAGGTGGGGGACCCTCATCCGGCGACCTTGTTTCACCCGTTTGGTGCCTAGGAGGGGTACCCCTCAGTCTTGTTGGGCACCAAGGACAGTATTCTCCAGGGAAGGCTTTGCTTCTTGGAGTCTGGTACCCAGGGAGGATATCCTCCAGGTGAGGACCAGGCCTCATCCCTAAGATCTGGGAGGGCGCCCACACTGACAGGCACTCAGAGAGGCACCACCCAAAAGGAGAGCAAAATGGGTAACCCATGCTCTACGCTTCACATGCCAACCAGCCACCGCCTGGGACTCGGGCCGATTACATGCACCAAAATTACGGTCCAGAGAATCGCAAGTGGCTAGGACCCTGGACAAAGATCACACAAGATGATCGGAAGCTCTGTTGGCAAGAAGGGCTCTTCTGCAAGCCCAAGGCTTGTTTGTGTGTGTGTGCTCACAGGAACAAAGAGACGACTGCCCTCCCCGAAACCATGGGATGCTTTTTTTGGAATCTGGTACCTTGTGAACTCTAAATAAAGTCAAGAGGCTACCATCACCTCCCTTAAGAAAAACAATAATTCCAAACTGGGTAAACGCCTTGATAAATTAAAAAAGAAACCAGTGCTGGCCGAACTGGGAAACTTTTCCTCTGACCCTTGTGCTCGTGACTTGAAAACCAGGTTTACTAATGAAACCTCAGGTGATCCCTCACTTTTCAGCTCCTCCTCCTCACCTACCAGCTTGCCTACCCTCCACCTGTTCCCCCTCCCACCTTCGTCTCCAGGTGGGCAGCAGGCATCTGATGCTTACACTGCACCTGGGGAGCCATTTTTTTCCATCTTCCCCCAGGAAAACCTGCCCCTTTTAAGACTCAGGACTTTGGAGGCCATTCTCATTACTTTTGGAGCTTTTCGACTTTATTGTGGACACCTGCTTTCTATTTCTTTTGTTTGTGTTTGTTGATAAGCCCGCCTTAAGGAGAAACGTTAAAGGAGAGAATCTCAAAGCTCTCAGAGACAATGGAATGCATTCTTTGATTTAAACAACAGCTTTAAAGGAATTCTTACTGCATGCAAAAACTTTTGACCATATAAGCAAAACCTCAACTCGGTCCATCTGCCAGAGACATACTTGAATCCATAATTTTTATTTTGGGTTTTGTGCTGTCTGTGTGTTTATGTGTGTCTATGTATGTCTGTTATAGATATGGTCTATTTCTATCGCTAGACGGTACTGCCAAATTCTAATTTAGATTGTAAAAGGGCCTTATTCAATAGGTTTAAAATAAATGAGCACTCATAGAAATTGGAGAACAGAAACTAATGCAATTGCTTTTAAAGTGCACATGATCTAAGATTCATCTTTAGTAAATAAAAACCGGCTTAAGGATATTGGTTTAATTAAGGAGATATAGTTGTCCACTGCTCTTCAGCTTTGGAACAGACCAGATGGGAAACCAGGGAAATAAATTTGGAGCCTTAATGTGTCACTTTACAAGGCTAGAAGGGCACAAGATGCCTCAGATGGAGATCCCTTTGTGACAAAGTCCGTTAGGGGTGTTATGGTGATTGAGAAGGATTCACATAGAGCATAAGATGTGCTCTTGGTAAAGGAAGGTAAGAGGAATGGAAATAGTTTTATTGAAGAAAATGAAAGTAATTGTGTCCAAAAGTAAATGACTGTTCTAAAATTTAAAATAAAAGATAGAAGTTTATGAAAGTTGCAGAAAGTGTGTGTGTGTTGCAGAAGGTTCATGGAAAAGGAATCTTGAAAAAGAAAATCTTGTATGTGGTCAAACTAAGGTTGGAACGGATTTATTTAAGTTAAAGTACTTGGACAGAGAACTGGTATTTGGGTTTCTCTCTCTGTTAAAAGGACAAGAGTTTTTTAAGGGAGAGTAAAGATGTACTCTGATGGCTTAGGTAAACCAAACCTTAATATTTAAAGAGCTAAATTTTACATTTAAGCATTTAACTTTCTATAATTGCTTGCAAAGCTTTTTTGCCTAACTAAAATAAGGGAATCTCTAGTCACAAAAGGGGGAAACAAAAGTAAGGAGGCCAATTTGATGTTTGGAAAATGGATTTCAAGGATAAAAATGTGCTAATGATGATGCATTCTCCTTGGGTAGAGCATTCCCACATCAAAGGGCTGCAGCCATAACAGTTACTAAAATACTTCTGGAAAGGATTTTTCCTGCTTGGGACGTCCCCACAGAGTCCCACAGAGGTCAGGGAACCCATTTTAATAGTCACATTCAATAACAGATATGCAATCTTGGCTAATACTGTAGCATTTCCATTGCACTTATTATCCCGTCCTCTAGTTTTAGAGAATAAACTGACAAGGTAGGTAAAAGTCAATTGGTAAAACTTGTTGAATCTTTTCATCTGCTTTGGCTTAAAGCCTTTCCCTTGGTATTGCTTAAGGTCAATTCCTTTTGGTATATATTGATTGTCCCCTTCTAACATTGTTACTGGAAGGCTTATCCTATGAAGCTAGACCAGGGAACGTGGGAACCTGCCTTATTTTAACTCACTGCAAAGAACTTACAAAGGCCCTTGAAATTAATGCAAGCTCAGAGAACAATCTTTCCACAGCATGCTGTCGGGAGACGACACCGAACATCCTGGCCTACAACTGGATCCATGGTCCATCAAAAAGACATCTCCGCACGGACTCCCTCCAGCTTCACTGAAGTGGACCATACCAGGTACTGTTAACTAATGCCTGCGTCGCAGGTTAAAGGGATACATGAATTCATTTTAAAAGGACCCCAAACCTGAATCTCATTCACCTGATTGAACACCCCAGGCTATAGAGACCTCAAATTAAAGTTATCCAGAGCTTGGCTTTTGCCTTGACAGTTTTACAATAAATGTCTCATCTTTCAGTCTGTATATACTTTGCTGGAAGAGATCATTATGCCAAGAAAATGTTCTATTCCATTGGTATTTCTTAAGTAACTATTACTACCATTGTTTTATAAATGGATTTAATTAACTCATAGACCGGCAGCTTTCTTTGAAATTCTTTTCTCTCCTTTCTGAGCTTATTTTAATCTCGGCCTATAACTTCTGAATATCTATCTAGAATTTATTGGGTCCCAATCAGCTCAACAAGAGACTGTCAGGAGTATCACTGACGTAAGGTAAAAGTTAACAAACTGAATGAAGTGTTGTAGAGGGAAAACCACACAGGCAAATCCCTCTACAGATTCCCTTTACACAAAGCTGAGACGTTAGGAGAGAAATGTTAAAGGAAAATAATTACTCAAATAATAACGTATACATGAGAGTAGGGAGCTTTCTTAGATTACTTTGAAAAGTAATGTGCCAGAGACTCCCCCTAAGTGTCCTTCATAATAGGGTAGAATTTGACCCAACTATTTCCTCACAATTTGTGCCTTTGCTGCAATTCTTTCATCCAGAGATTTCAAAGTGTTTTTACAAATGTAAATTAACAAGTCTCATCATCACTTCTCTCCACAGAGATGGTTCACTTAAGTAACACAAAAATTTACCTAAACGCCCTACTCAAGGTCACCTGAGAAGTCCTCTGTGTCATCTGCTGATGGATATTCAAAGTGTAAAAATACCTTGCAGCCTCATTGCAGATCCAAATTCATAGCATCCTTTGGCAAGTCCCACTGAAGGGACGAATCATCTTCTTTCATTTTTACAGCAAGATTCCTACCTGTTGGCCTCCCCTCAGCTTCACCAAGCGCCCACATACCGGAGACCCAGACCTGTTTCCTATCTTATCTCCACTAAAAGCTGAGTGAGGACAGAACATGACTTTTTCTGAGATGTTTTTATTAATCGCTTTGATTTAATAGTTGGCCATATCTTCTTTAGTTCCCCCAAACTCTTCTATTAATCCAGTCAACAAATATTTAGGAAACACGTATTTTGTTGCTAATCACTGTGCTAGACATAGGGGACACGACAGTTATGTCCCTCCTTCATGGGCAGGGCAGACAGTAAACAAGAACCAGCTCCACTGTGGTCAGTGCTATGAAGATGGCAAACGTGAGCTGGGGGGGGGGGGGGGGGGGGGGGGGTACGTGGGAATGGATGGAGCAGGGAAGCCCTCTTGTTGATGTATGGAGCCTGGGGGTAGTTCTGTACAGGATGGTGAAGGGACCCTGACAGTTGTAGGGGAGGACTTTTTGGAACTGAAGCAGCAGGTATAGAATGAGCACTTCCATGTACACCTGTGTCTACAGAATGTCAAAACATTTTTAAAAAATGATGACCCTCAACCCCAGCAAAAGAAGAACAACCCTGGACTATATACTGAAAGGCCCTTGGCTCAATATGGGCCAGGAGAAGGAACCCTGGCCTAAAGCGAGCCACCCTGGGGCCACATGGACCCCAAGAACAGAGATAATGAAGAACCTGGGATTTGAGTGGGACGAGATCCAGGAATCAGAAAGTACAACACATTCCTGATCTTAGTAAGTTGCACGGAATACAAGGTGAAGGGCCACACTATGGGAGTAAGACTTTGCACTCTCCTGACCCCAACAGTTGCAGTCCTTCCCCCGCCCAAGAGGTTCTGCCATCAGAGAGAAGACCTAAGAGCCTGCCATTCACCTGCCCAGCCTGGAGTCAGGGACAGCCACCCCTGACCCAGCGCTCCGCGTGGCCTTCCACCCACAGCAGCGGCAGTTTGGTGGCGCTCAGAGAGAACCAACAACAAAAACTCCTTCCATGCTGAGCAGCCTGATGGTGGACCCTCGTTCTCCCGCTGGCCAGTGAGGGCCAGCAGGGGTGGCTAGGAGGGTCTTCAGTTTCCTGTTAAGACTCATGCACTGTAAGCCATCCACTAACGAGCAGCATGTCACGCTAATATAATTTTTTAAATTGTGGATGGTCAAGGCAGGGCCACAGTCAACGACTATGAGGGAAGTCAAGTTGCACGCCCTGCATTTTAAATGCTGAACTTCAAGGTGCTGAGCTTCATTTCAGGGAGGTCAGCCAGAGGCTGGATGCAAACAGCTGCAGGTCAGAGTGGTGCGAGAAAAACATGCTGCGTGTGCAAAAACCTGTGAGTGAGAGGGTTCCAATCAGGAAGGCATCCGGAACCTCCAGGGCCTGCAGAAGCATCTTATCCAAAATTCTTGCTCAGCTTGGAGGACGGCCTGGAGCCCTCTGGGGGTCAAAAGGAGAGGCCGCCGCGCCCTCGCTGTGGGTCCAGCCCTTGGCCTCCACTTGAATGAGACTTCAGAGAATGGACTGTTTTTTCCTGGGCCCTTCTCCCTGGCCCTGCTATTGTTTTTCTCCCATTTTTGGAGGGTTTTATTAAAGTATTTGGTTCTGTCAAATCTTGTAATAAACCTGATGCTTTAGGAAAAAAACAATTAACAATGACTAATTGTGATACTATCTCCTTGTCTTACCAAATGTATTTAAATAACATTAGTGTATTTATTTTTTAACAACCACCATCTAAAAAAAAATCTCAAAAAGTCATTTATTTGACCAAGACAACCTTAGCATCATAAATCCACTAAATCTTACACACATATATTCCCATCTGGTAAAGTATTATGCACATTCAGAGATCCTTTGCTTTAGAAGTTTTGATGGAACATCACTTAAGGTTATGAGTATATAATATAGCTTCTTATATCATGTATGTTAAAAATACTAAGAGACCCTAACAGTCTAACCACTATGCTGTATACCTGAAACTAATACAGAATAATAATGAATATAAACTGTAATTGAAAAATAAAAAAATAATAATAAAAGAAACTCGAACACACCAATAATAAGAGAAATTAAGGCTATGAAAAAATTTAGAGGGAGAAAAAAGGCTCCTAGCTCCAACGAATTTACAACTAAATTATTTCAGATTTCAGAGAGAAGCAACTTCTGTTAGCTACACTGTTTGAGATCAAATTTACCTGTGCATTCTACAAAGCAAATATAATCTTTTTCCTCCAAACATATGCCAGCAACTACTGAACACGTCTTCCCAATCCCCTCCCTCCTTTTTGGCTGGCTCCCTAGATAAGTACAACTCTCACAGGGTTGTACTGTTATTCTTCATGGAGAAAGAGAGAGAATATAACAAAAATAGCAAACAAATGAAACGTGGCCCCACGTCTGCAGCTGCTGCTCCAGATGAGACGTGGAATTCTAGATGGGCTTCTGCATTTCGTCCTCATTCCAGAGCCACTGGAACTCACCAACTTGTCCCCCTCTTCTTTCTATCTGACCTCCTCTTAATAACAAAGGCCACGTGCACCTCTCACCCTTCACAAGCTCTTTCCAGCCTGCACATACAACCCCTGCAAAAACAGGAACACCCCCACTGCCTCAAGAGCTAACGTGGAAGGCTGAGGCCATCTAAACTGAGGCTCGGGCCTCAGTTCATTGGATCTTTGGGTTACCCAGAAATGATACTCCCTGGCAACATTCTCACAACTTCCTGAAATAAAATCAGACCACCCTGTTTGTTTTTAATATCTTCTTCGACACAAAGCAAGTCACAGTCCTTTTCCTCATTCCAGGAGAAGGCATCTGCAACACGTGTTTGTAAGTTTCCTGAGGCGTTCCAATGAAAATGGAATCCATGTCTGTTTCTATATATTTAAAAAGGGACTCTTCTCAGAGCTCGGCTCAGTCTGATTTTCAGAGGTCCAACTACCCGTAGACATCCCTTTACTCTCCAGATAACTTCTGTTCTCTTGCAGCAATAGTGCAACTGCAATTTCGTTTTCCTGTTTGGAGGCCTAGTAGCTACCACAAACCTCTGGTGGGAATCAGGAATGAGAGTGTCCCTTTCTCCAGACATACTCGTTTTTAACTGCCCAAAAGTTCCCTGTTCGTGAGGTGGGCAAGTCATTTTAATGCACTTTTTATAAGCTGACAAACCAATGCTAAACTTTAGGGGTAGAGACCTTTAGAGGCAACTATTACAGATCCGCCAGATAAGCCTCTAAATTTGTCTCTTCGAGAAAAATGTCCAGAGTATTTAGATCCTGAGGTTCCTCCCGGCAAGAATTTCTCTACTGTCTCTATTCCTTGGCACTT
This sequence comes from Eptesicus fuscus, assembly GCF_027574615.1. Classification (NCBI taxonomy): domain Eukaryota; kingdom Metazoa; phylum Chordata; class Mammalia; order Chiroptera; family Vespertilionidae; genus Eptesicus; species Eptesicus fuscus. The sequence continues at coordinate 61,619,503 of NC_072487.1, read as the reverse complement.
GTTTTACTAACATGTTTACCATTCTCAGGCCAAACATACCCACCTCCAACCACAGCAGAAGGCACAGTTGCTAGTGTTTCTGCTGCCCTTTCTTCTGGAAGTTCTCTATCTGCCGGTGCTTCCAGGTAAGCCCCCAGGGCCTTGGAGGGCCAGCAGCAGGCTTTCGGAGGGCTGTTTTGGACCACTATCTTTCCTCACGGAAGAAACACTCAGACTGGGGCTTCATAGGCTGGCTGCCCTGGATGGAGAAGTTCTTTCCCATTTTTCTAAAGTCTTCCCTCAATTACTCTTTATCCTCAATGATAGGCAGCTAAACCCTCTGGCCTCAGTACACTTCTCCCCGCCCCCACCCCCCCATTCCTCAGTTAACTTTTATTCCCCAATAAAAATTATAACCCCAACAAAATGCAGCGAAAATGTAGGGAACTAGGCATGCCCATTTTATTTATTTTTAAATACGTTTTTATTGATTTCAGAGAGAGAGGAAGAGGAGGGAGGGAGGGAGGGAGGGAGGAACAGAAACACCAATAAGAATCATTGATTGGCTGCCTCCTGCATGCCCCCTACTGGGGATCAAGCCTGAAACCCTGGCATGTGCCTTGACCAGGAATTGAACTGTGACCTCCTGAGCTACACCGGCGGGGGGCTAGGCATGCTCATTTTATGACGCCATACTATCCAAACCGCTCTGGGAAGCATGAATGCAGAGCCTTTAACTCCTTGACTCAGTATTTTCAGCTCTGGAAAGCTAATCTGGAAAAATAATCCATGGTTAAATTATTGTATAACCCGCTCAAAGTAGTCATTACAAGCAGACTACATAGCAACATGAAAAGCTGGCCTCAAAAAAAAAAAGAAACACCATACAACGGCAACTGCAGTTACATTAGCACGATGACGATGGGGCCTTGGAGGCAGAAACACCTCCATCAAATAGGATTTATACTCTGTGGTTTCTGACATGGTGTGATTTTTGCCGTAGGAGAAAACAGGATCAGGCTTCGTCTCCCGCTCCCCAGGGACTCGGTGAAACCTCTGTCCAATGCACACATACAGAACATTTCCTACCGGAAACTCTCCTCTCGGGAGCCTAGAATCCCAATTCATTAAGCCCCTGTTTCCAGGCCCTACGTAGGGGGCTTCTCCCACTTATTTATCCTCATAAAAACCCCGTGGGGAGGTATCCCGGCCTTCATTTTACATATGAAGCAGCAGCTACTGGGCACATTAAGTCACTTGTACCCAAGGTCACACTGGGCGTCAGAGCCCAGGGCCAAACACCTGGTCTTCGGGCGGGCTGTCCGTGGCTCTTTGGAGGTGTTTTCTCGATCCGTAAACCCAAGCTGGGGGCCACACCGAAGACCACCCCCACATGGGCGCTAGCACACCACCCTCCCGGTGGAAGGCCTCTCCTGTGTCTCCACCACAGGTCCTGGTGCCGACCGTCACTCCGCCTCCCGAGTGTGAGCTGCACGTTAGGAAAACGCTCGCACGGAGGGAGCCGGACGGTGCCCAACCTGGGCTAGGCCGTGCACGGCGAGGGCTGCCCCCGGAGGCCAGCGGGGTTTCCCGGCTTTGTCAACGGGCCGTGGGGCTCTTCTCACCCGGGGCCACGTGGGAAGGCGCGAGCATCTGACCTCTGACCTCTGACCGGTCGGTCGTAGGGGCTTCCGCGCCCGGCGGGGTTGGGGGGGAGGCGAAGCACCTCGCTCCGCGCGCCGCCCCCGAGGGTCCCCGCAGCCCACCCGCGACCCAAGGCCTCACCTTGAGCGTTTCGTAGGCGGTCGCCACCAGCAGGAAGGCCTCCTCGGCGCTCTGCGGCGTGCGCCCGGGGCCCTGGTCGCCGGGCTCGGGCCGGTAGCGATCGGGGTGGTAGCGCCGCGCCAGCTGGCGGTAGGCCCGCGCGATCTCCGCCTTGCTGGCGGCGCGGCTCACGCCCAGCACCTCGTAGCAGTCCCACGTGCCGCAGTACAGCCCCTCCACCAGGGCCCCCGCCGGCCGCGCCAGCAGCAGCGCCAGCAGCAGCGGCGGCAGCAGCAGCACCCAGCGCCCGCCCGCGTCCCCGGCTCCCCGGCGCGCAGCCATGCCGGCCTCGGCCGCGGTGCCACCGCCCCAGCCGCGCTCCCGCACGCCGCCGCCGCCGCCGCCGCGTCCAGCTCCAAGTCAGCAGGAGCCGCCTCCGCGCAGGCGCACTGGGCGCCGCGGCAGCCGCCACGCTCTTCGCGACCGTTGCTAGGGAAGGACGCCTCAGCCGGCCCGCAGCTTCCGTTTGGTCACGGCACGCCTTCCTAACCCCGGCGGCCGGAGGGTTTGGATTTGTCGGATTGAAAAGCGCACTGACCAGGTTGTGCAGAGCGCTGTCCCATCCACGGTGCCCTGCGCACGCGATCTTTTGCACAGCACGATTTCGCCGGCTGCACCGGAGAGTCTGGCCCTCTGGCTGTCAGCATCGGGGTGTGTGCACAGGGTCTGAAAGCCTGGTCTGCACCCCGGACGCCTTCCTCTCAATAACCGCATGCTGCCTTTCCAAAAGGAAGATGAACTTAGAGATTCTAGGTGCTGTCTGCCTGCTAGGGACCCGTAAGTTCATTCATGACTATCTAGCTCGGGGTTTCTTAACTTCCACACTATCGACACCTTGGACCGGACAATTCTTAGCCTTGTAGGGACTGTCCTTTGCATTGTTAAGATGTTTAGCAGCATCCCTGTCCTCTCTCTCTCTCTCTCTCTCTCTCTCTCTCTCTCTCTCTCTCTCTCCACACACACACACACACACACATACACCGCCATCAGGCGTGACAATTAAAAAGGTCTCCAGATATTGCCACGTGTGTTCTGAGGGTACAGTTGCCAGGAAAAATACAGGTCGCTCAGTTAAATTTGAATTTTGGGTTACCCAAATATTTGTGTCCCAAATATCACATGAGCTTACACAGTAACATGAAGATCTTTGCCTCAAAAAAATTGTTTCTATCACTCCCCCAGTAAATATTTATTGAGTCTCTACTATGAACGAGGCACTGTTGTTGTAGGCACTGGGGACATAGTGGTGAGCAAGGTAGGCCAGGTTCTTGACCTGGAGGAGCATATATTCTAGTGAAGGATGACAGATAATAAGCAAATAAACTTTAATATGTAATTAGTAAGTTCTTTTGTGAAAATGAAACAAGCCCTAGCCAGTTTGACTCAGTGGCTAGAGCGTCAGCCTGTGGACGGAAGGGTCATGGGTTTGATTCCAGTCAAGGGCAGGTACCTTGGTTGCAGGCTCCTTTCTGGCCCAGGCCCTGGTCAGGGCTCGTGCAGGAGGCAACCAATCGATGTGTTTCTCTCTGTCTTTCCCTCTCTCTTCCACTCTCCCTCAAAATCAATGGAAAAATATCCTCAGGTGAAGATGAACAACAATAACAACAACAACAAAAACAAAAAACAGAAAGAAAAGAAAATGAAATAAGCCCAGCTGGTGTGGTTCAGTGGTTGAGCATCGACCCATGAACCAGAAGATCACGGTTGGATTCCTGTTGGGGCACATGTCGGGGTTGCAGGCTTGATCCCCAGTAGGGGGTGTGCAGGAGAGAGCCTATCAATGATTCTCTCTCATCATTGATGCTTTTATCTCTCTCCCCCTCCGTCTCCCTTCATCTCTCTGAAATCAATAAAAACATTTTTTAAAAGAAAATGAAGCATGATTATATAGCATTGCCATACACTATATATCAAATATATATGAGAGAGATATAGAATTAATGGAAACACATAGGAGAATCACCTAACCTGAAATTTTTAGAGTCAGGGTCAGTCATTAAGGTCAGTTCCAGGAGGAATTCACATCTACACTGACTTTGAAGGACGAATAGAGGATGAATTGAAGGGTGGGAGTGAGGGAGGAGTTTTGGGATAAGGGAGTTGTAACCTAAGTACCAAGAAGAAAAACAAGACATAGGCAAAAAAAAAAAGAAAGAGAGAGAGAGAGAGAAGCTTTTCAAGAAGTAAAAGCAGCCCATATACCAGTAAGAGTAGGTGGAGATGAGGAATAGAGGGGATGAAACTGGAGAAGGCCAGAGGGGCCATTTTATTCCACGTTGAAGTAGTTGCTCTTTATCCTAAGAGCAATGGAAAGCCAGCGTGGAATTTTTAAGTAGTAGAGTGGCACCTTCTGATGTGCTTTTCAGAATAATTACTCTGTCTGAGAAAATGAGTGGGGACATTTATAAGAATGAATTGGGACAGTCATAAGAATCCCAGTGAGAGATGCTACAGGCCTGTCTCAATAGAGCACTGAGAATGGAGAAAGACTAAAGAAAAGTTGACATAGATTTATGAAGCAAAATGGGTGGTATTTAATCATTGGTTCTGGAGGAGTGAAGGAGAAGAATGGGGCATGATAATGCCCAGGTTTCTGGAATGGGCAGCCAGATGCTGTCCCTGAAATAAGAAACATGGAAGGACAGTAGATTTATGGTGTAGGATCATGCACTCTCTTGAGACATGTTGTGTTTGAGATGCCAGCCATCGCTCCTTTGGATCCTGTTGATTTCGTGTATGAAACATTTTATTATTGTCCTTGAACCTTGTCTCCCGTGGGGGCTCTTGAGTTATGCAGCTTTCCCAGTCTGTTTCCTCCATGCAAGCTCCTCATAGAAGCTGCTGGCCACCTGCTCAGGGCTCTCCTTCCCAAGGGAAGATGTCCCCACGCTGCTCTGAGAGAAAGGAAATGGTCTACATTACAAAGGTGGTCGCTCTTACCCAACTTCATTCGCAAAATCCGTGGCATGGATTTCAGGCTTCTGTGACAATCTAGGGTCTCACGTGCTCTGGTTTTGCTCATTCTGGTCCCTCTGCCCAAGATGTTTCATCTCTGTGACTCCCTCCAACCCCCTATCTCCTATGTGTCAACCTCAGTGTCTCCTCTATTTGGCCTCTTCCCAAGTCACAGTCCCATAGCTGAGCTTCGTAATCAAGATCAAACTACCATAGGGAAGGCTCACCTCAACGTAGACAAAACTTGGGTCTGTGGCTGTTATTCATTTATTGCCTCTGAGCTGTAAACCCACACTCCTCTGCTCTGCTCCGCAGTCTGCATTTCCCCGTTGCCTGGCTAGATGCTAAACTCTGCCAACAGAGGGTGCTTGAGGCACATTGCCAGGCTGGAAAAGGAAACCGATATATTTTTCTCCAAGTAAATGGATCTATGTGCAGAGTTCCCTGTGCAGTGTCAGTGTCTCTGCCAACACATTGTTGATGGCTCCTGTTGTGGGTTGAATTATGGCTCCCCAGAAAGATACGTTCAAGTCCTAACCTCAGTACCTGCCGATGTGACCTTATCTGGAAATAGGGTCTTTGCGGATGTAATTAATTACAATGAAGTCACCCTCAAAGAAGGGTGGGTCCTAGCCCAATGGTTCATGTCTTATAAGAAAACAGAGATGCAATGCGGGCAGCCGTCCACGTGTGAGCGGCGGCTTGAAAGAGAAGGGATGGTTTTGCTTGCTCCGTCTGTCCTTGGGCTGCTCAAGCTGAACAGTAGGTGACCACCGTTTTCAAGGGACCAGCCCAAGTGCGGGTTTGGCACCCCCCTAGCAGCGAGTGCCTTTGGTCTGGAAAGTGAGCTCGTCTCCTGACACCCACAGCGAGGACATTCTCTGTGTCATTACGAATTGCCTTTGTCTTACATTAAAGGAGAAGGCCTCATCACTAGAGTTGGTCGGTGTTGCATTGTTCCCACTGTGAGGTTCTTAAACTTTTTTTGCTTCATAATTAATTGATATTAAAGCAATTCATGTTAGAGAGCCTTTCACTATGAAAGGTTTGTAATGGAGACATAACATTTTATTGTTTGTCATAAAAATCTATACAGAAGTCCTAGGTGTTAATATTTGCACAAGATCTGTTTTCCATGTTAACACCTGCTATTTCATTAACTGTTGATGTTATTTTCTGTTGAGATTCTGGAGCCTAGGGAGCTTGTGTATTTTTTATTAATTTTCCTATTTCTTTGAAGCAAGAGACTTTGTAAAGCCTTCAAAGTGCAAGGACTTCAGACCAATTCTTCGTATTACACTTGGTTGCCTCTTGGCTATATAATTGCTGAGTGCAAATCATTGAACTCTTTAATGAAGTATTGTAGAGAATAAATCATTATGGGTAAAAAAAAAAAAAGAAAGAAAGAAAGAAAGAAAGAAAAGAAAACAGAGATGCAGCCTGGCTGGTGTGGTTCAATGGTTGAGCTTTGACCCATGAACCAGAAGGTCACAGTTTGATTCCGGGTCAGGGCACATGCCCAGGTTGTAGGCTCAATCCCCACTAGGGGACGTGCAGGAGGCAGCCAATTGATGATTCTCTCTCACCATTGATGTTTCTATCTCTCCTTCTCCCTTCCTCTCTGAAATCAAGAAAAACATATTTTTAAAAAGAAAGAAAACAGAGATGCACACAGAGAGAAGACAACCCTCTGAAGACAGAGGCAAAAAATGGAGTTCTGGCCCTAACCAGTTCAGCTCAGTGGATAGAACGTTGGCCTGCGGACTCAAGGGTCCCAGGTTCGATCTGGTCAAGGGCATGTACCTTGGTTGCGGGCACATCCCCAATGAGGGGTGTGCAGGAGGCAGCTGATCGATGTTTCTCTCTCATGGATGTTTCTAACTCTCTATCCCTCTCCCTTCCTCTCTGTAAAAAAATCAATAAAATATATATTTTTTAAAAATCAATAATAAAATATTTTTTTTAAAAAAAAATTGGAGTTCTGTTGCCACAAGCCAGGGAATACCGAGGATTGCCAACAACCACCAGAAGTTAGGAGAGAGGCATGGAACAAAGTCTGTCTCGGAGGCCCTGGAAGGAACAACCCTGCCCACACCTTGATTGCAGACTGTAGCCTCCAGAGCTGTGAGAGAATCCATGCCTGATGTGTTAAGCCATCTAGTTTGCGGTCATCTGTTTTGGCAGCCCTAGGAAACGAACACAGCTCTAGTCAGGGTCATTGTCACCACGTTGGACAGCTTCCTCACCACAGCCGCGGGCATCATGCTCCTGTGACAAGCCCACTCTCTCCTCAGAGCAAAAGAAGTAGTAAACAGATGCTTCAGAGGTACAGGATTTTCTCTTGAGAATCATATCTGAAGCCAAAAAAAAAAAAAAAAAAATCTCATTACCTAAAACTCTGGCCTTTGCCTATTTGTTTTAGTCCAAAGTACAAGATTGGCGTAACCTTTACATTCCATTTCTTATCTACTTGTACTTTGAGTGTCTTCAGACAGTATACATAAGGAGACATAATAAGCACAGTAAACAGTGATTTCTTTACAGCTAACCTTTAGCCAAATGACTTCAGGGAGTTAGTAGGTTCATCGGTTGTAACAAAAGTACAGTTGGTGGGGGATGTTCATAATGGGTGGGGCTATGCGTGTGTGGGGGCAAGGGGCATATGAGAAATCTCTGTACTATCCCCTCAATTTTGCTGTGAACTTAAAACTGCTCTTTAAAAAAGTCTTTAAAAAAAAATTAAGGCCTCGCCCTGTAATTCTTTGTGTTCCCATAATGCCTTGTACACAATTAGCATGTAATAAGTATTTTCTGTCTAATGAATAAGTTAACTAATCTGTCAGGTGAACAATGTGGGTAAGATAATTGGGAGTCGATTGGCTTTGTCTACATACCCAGTGACAAAACAGTAAAGATAAGAAACCGTTCTAACTATACATTTTAACCTAGTGGATCTACACTGTCTAATTATAGCAGTAGGATTGTCATCATTCATATTTCCCAGATAGCTGGCATTTGTATTACTGTGCTGGAGGACTACTGATTAATCTGATCAAAAGTCATAGACCACTGTAGATGTATCTGTAATCTCCATTTACCTGAAATGAGAGAAGAACTCGTGTTATAGTTTCTGGATACAAGACTTTTAAAAGGTCTTTCCATTCAAATTCATTATACTTTCTTCAGACTTTTATTGACTTACTTGGCCTAAAAGTTAATTTCTATTCAGTAAGCAACAGTTACACTTACATATCCACAAATCAGTCATTGAAAAACAGCTATTCCCCGAAACTGGTTTGGCTCAGTGGATAGAGCGTTGGCCTGCGGACTCAGGGGTCCCAGGTTTGATTCCGGTCAAGGGCATGTGCCTTGGTTGCGGGCACATCCCCAGTGGGGTGTGTGCAGGAGGCAGCTGATCGATGTTTCTGACTCTCTATCCCTCTCTCTTCTTCTCTGTGAAAAATCAATAAAATGTATTTTAAAAAAAAGAAAAACAACTATTCCATGTGACTTTGGGATATTACAGTATTTTAAAGTTCTTTATAGTTAAAAGACAAGGAATTGGTATGACAAGGTCTTTTTAAAAAACAAAACAAACGAATAATATTATAAAACAGGAGGGAGCTAACTCAAAACCAGCATTGCTCAAAACTTCCTTTTGGTCATATCTACTAGCTCAGAGGTCTGCTAGTGAGGTGGTTTATGTAGTCGGAATACCACAAATTTCATTGCCAATCCCAGTTTTAAATATTGTCAGACTTATGTGAATAGAGCCTCTCTTCTACTTTGTTGACATATGCCTACTTTTTTTAAAAAAAAAAAAGTTAATATCTGTTTCTCCCTTATCTCTTCTATCTGAAATGGCCACTTGAAGAACAGCGTCTGACTCTATTAGTTCCAGATGTTTTCACGTTCACTCACTCTTTACTGCTCAGCCCACTCAGTTACTCCTGTGGAGAAACCCACTTTACAATTCTCCCTCTCCTCTGGCATTCTTATTTAGGGCAAGCAGAAAAATCACAGCCCACTCCAAGTGGGTTTATATCGTGGACCCAGTGGGTCATCAGGGAGACAGAAGCCAAGTGCTTTCTTGCTGACCACCAGAGACACACATAAAATCTTGTCCAGGATTCTGGAGAAAACTCCCAAAGGAAACTATGCCAGTTCCAAATTTGTCCACCAGAGGGTGCTACCCATTCCTGTACTGTCTGTTACAATGGCTAAATTCCACAATTTAGAATGGTTTCCGTTTTCTTAGCTTTTCCTCCGAATTCATGAATGAAGCATTTTAAAAGCCAAGAACCTAATTAGGGAAACTAAACTATCTGATTGGCTTCATAGGTAAAGGGAGGAAAAGCATGGTTCATCACAGGTTAAAAGGATTTTGAGCCAAACATACAATTTAAACATTGGCGTTCGGCTCTGTTTTTAAAGGGAGGAAAGACACTTGTAAAGAAAGATCTCCAGCCCTAACCGGTTTGGCTCAGTGGATAGAGCGTCAGCCTGCGGACTGAAGGGTCCCAGGTTCGATTCCGGTCAAGGGCATGTACCTTGGTGGTGGGCACATCCCCAGTAGGGGGTGTGCAGGAGGCAGCTGATTGATGTTTCCGAATGGAAGGGAGAGTTAGAAACATCAATCAGCTGCCTCCTGCACATATATATATAAAGAAAAATCTCCAATGTGCAGGCTGACTCCTACTTACTTTTCATCTAAATAATCTGTGAAGTTTAGATAAACGGCCATTTCAGAAATATTCTCTATGGTAAGGTTTCACATGGGATGCTGAAGGACACGTGAATTGGCATAATACCCACTCAGGTGTCTTGCTCCAGAGCATGGGAAAGAGATATAAATTTGGGAGCCCAGGCCTTGACGACGTGCTCAGTGGTTGATCGTCGACCTATGAACCAGGAGGTCACAGTTCGATTCCCTGTCAGGGTACATACATGCCCCGGTTGTGGGCTCGATCCCCAGTATGGGGCGTGCAGGAGGCAGCTGATCAATGATTCTCTCTCATCACTGATGTTTCTGTCTCTCTCTCCCTCTCCCTTCCTCTCTGAAATCAATAAAAATATATTTTAAAAAATAAATAAGAAAAAAATAAATAAATTTGGGATCCTATAGTCTACACGTGGTTTTTGTCTTCTTATTTGCAGTGGAAAGCATTCTAGTTGTTACAGAAGAGGTTGATTATGCAGAAGAAAAGAAATGATCCATGGAGCCTAAGATGGTTAGAAAAGATGTGACTCAAGTACATTAACCTTTAGTGGGAGGAAAAACACTTCCTCCATCACCCCAAGAAGGAAAGAGAAAACGGGTGCAGATGCAGGTAAGTTTGTAACTTTGACCATGAAAAGACAAGGTCTCTGGTCTAGTGGCTTCTATTTCTCAATAAGGTAAGATCATCCCTTGAGGGTTGAGGTTTGAAAATGGAAGTGAAAGTATAAAATTGTTATTACATTGTATTGAGGAAGAAAGTATATTGGAGAATTTATGGGGTTGCTGGGCAGCATTGAGTGTGCCTCTATGACCATTTGTGATAAAATACAGCCAGTCAGTCTGGTTGTGTGGTTTTTTCCTCCAGTAATGCTCCGGGGAAGGCATGAAGAAGGCAACAGTTGGTTTTATTTAGCGTTGGGATGATGCCAAGGCAATTGATGGAGAAAGAGAGAAACAAGGAAGCTGGAGGCATTTGCTAGGGAGTAATAATAAATGAAGCACTTTGGAATAACTAAGTTGGACTATTCATAACCACTACTATCATCCTGTGTAATAAAGAGCTAATATGCTAATTAGACCGAACAGCAGAACAATCGTCCAGACGACCTTCCAGAAAAAGCCGGGGCTGCGAGGGCCGGGCCTCTAGTTATGGCAATGAAAGGCCAGAAAGTCAAAACCAGGGAAAGAAGAACACATAAATAAAAGACCCATACGTTATTAAAATGGAACTTTATGCTCTACCAGCTCCTCATTCCTTATTCCTTTCGCGAAGCCCGAGGCCTGCGGTGAGGGCATTGCCAAACACCAGCATTGCGCTGCAGCCGCACCCAAAATAAGCATGCCCAGAAGTGTCCAGGCAGAGCCCCCTGGGTCGGCCATTGGGGCCCAACCCAGAGCGGTTCCTCCTCCCAGGCCTCCCAGAAAGACCAATGACTATGCATCACTTTCTTGCCGACTCACTTTTCCTGGCCAAAAGCTCCTAGCTGGGCATATAGTACTCTGGCAGCAGGAAATGGCGCTTGCCTTTAAACTTGACTCCCAAACAAACAGAATGTTGGAGGGCCATGGGCTTGTGGGACACTGGTGGAAGGAGATTGCCCCGTGGTTGTGTGGAAGTGAGGAGATGCGAAGGTGGAAGTGTGTAGGGCAGACAAGCATCAGGGAGGTGCTAACCTCGTACAAGATCAGGAGATAGCAAGCAGAGACTCCAGAACAAATTGCATGGATCTGGCACACCCGGCAAGAGCTGGGAGACATTTCCTGAGATGGTGCAGTGTGGCCCACGGTGATGTGTGAAGAGGAGAGTCCTAGGGGCCACAGGTCTTTTAGATCACACACATGTACACTTGTATATACACATGTGCACCTTAATACCCAGATGACCATTAAGAAAGCAGAACTAGCCTGGCCAGCTGGCTCAGTGCTTGAGCGTCGACTTATGAACCAGGAGATCTCAGTTCAATTCCCGGTCAGGGCACATGCCCAGGTTATGGGCTTCATCCCCAGTGGGGGGAGGGGGGCGTGCAGGAGGCAGCCGATCAATGATTCTCTCTCAACATTGATGTTTCTCTCTCTCTCTCTCTCTCTCTCTCCTTTACTCTCTGAAATCAATAAAAATATATTTTAAAAACATTTTTTAATAAAAGAAAGCAGAACTAGTATTTTTCTGGGCTCCCCACCTAGGAAACTTGAACACAATACTTCTCAAACTGTAAAATGTGCATCTGAATCACCTGGGGCTCTTGTTCAAAATGGAGTTTCTGAACCAGCAGCTCTGAAGCGGGACCTGAGGCTCTGCATTTCCATTTCTAACAAGCTCATAGCTGCTGCTGCTGGTCCAGGGACCACACTTGGAGGGGCAAGACTCTAATCTGCTTACTGGTGACCAATCTCACGGCACAACCACTCCTCTGTGTCTGGGACTTGCCAGGGGGCCAACTTCTGGATACCATCCTCTTGTCATCTGTTCTGTGCCCACATCGAACGTGGCATGGCAGGCAAACCATGGTGAAGGACTGAGTAGATTCCCCACCCCCACCCAGCTTGGGCCCGAAGGGAAGGGGTTGAGGGAGGGAGGCGTGCCCAGGGGGCAGCCTGAAGGAGCTGTGGCTTTTGTTAGAGGGACACCACCAACCCCAAGGACCCCCTACAGGGAGAATCATCACCAGACCCACCAAAACCAAGCAGAAGCTTGAGGGGAGGGGGCCGGATCGGTGAAGAGCAGGTTGGGGCGTGGATCTAGGGGGCAAATGCAGAAATTCGAATAGGTCAGCGGTCCCGTCTCTCCTTGAAAATCGGTGTTTTTGATTGCGTATTCCTACCACAGAGCACGCTGTGCAGCCCTTTGCGGTTGGAAATTGTTTCCAGGTCCATTGTGTTACGTCTCTGTCAGGTACACGCACATGTATGGACTGCTCCGTGACACAGATGAAGCTACTGCCCCCTGAAAAAGATGCAAGTCATCCCACGGTACACAGCAAGGAAGGGGCCAGGCCAGCGTTCAGATCCAGTTCTTCCGGTCTCCCCGCCCTTGGCACAGCTGCCTGTTAGTCTTTGTGCACAGCCATTAATGAGAAGAGTAAACATTATTTCTATTACTCACAATTTAAAACAAAGCAAGAACAACCTTTGATTAATGAATTACTGAGTCACTCCCTAACTAAACACCCTTAATAGAAAATTGCCAAGTCACAGGCTGATTCAGAGAGACTTTCCCTGAACTAGATCTGCGGGCTCCAATTTAAATTTTATTTCAGAAAATGCCTAGTCACTGCACCTACTTGTATTATTTTTAATGTTATAACAAGAAAAAAGCAAACTGTCACTGTACAATGTAAAATTTATATCCCTAGTAACTTCAACCTAAGTAACAAGAGCCTTCTAAAAAGAATTGCCTTCACCCAAAATTCTTTAAATTTAAAATAAACTAAAGAAGCTTTGGGACAGATTTCTTTCTGTAATAAGGAGAAGCTAGGGCTGATTAAAATGTCTCTGAATACTGCCTCCTTACCTTCCAAAATTTGGGGTAATTTCTTTTATTTTTTTTTTTCTCCTCTCTTTAATGCCTTCTCTCCCTCTCTCTCTTTCTTCTTTCCCTCCTTCCTCCTTTCGTTCCTTTTTTATATCTACTCTAGGAACACAAGTTTTCCTATGAACCAGGTGCCCATTGAAAGGTGATCTATAGTAATCTATGTAATAGGAATAACCTATAATTTGTATTTTCTAGTCGTTTGAAAGGACCAAACAATGGAACATTATTCAGCCTTTAAAAAAAAAAAAAAGGAAATCCTGTCACACACCACAGAATGGATGAAACTGGAGAACATGCTAACGGAAACAAACTAGCCACCAAAAATGACAGATACTATAAGATCCCATTATATAGGCATCTAAAGTAGCCAAACTCACAGAAATAGAAGCAAACTTGTGGCTGCCAGGGCTTGAGAGAAGAGAAGGAGGGGTTGTTGTTCAAGGGGCACAGAGTTTCGTTTTTGCAGAATGAGAAAGTTCTAGAGCTTGGTTACACAATAATGTGGAAATACTTAATACTTGAACTACACACTTTAAAATGGTTAAGATGGTTAATTTGATGTTAGGTTTTTTTCATCAGGATCTTTTTAAAAATAGAAATACCATGCTTGTCTTTCAGGCTATAGAAAAATAGACAGTAGGTTGGATTTGACCAGAGGGCCATATATAGTTTGCCAACTCCTGTTCTAATCTATAGTCCATATTCAGATTTCTCCAGATGTTTCAAAATCATGCCTTTTATTTTATTTTTATTTTTTTTATTATTATTGTGATTTTTAATCCTCGCTCAAGGATATGTTTTGGTTTTGGTTTGTTTGTTTTTTATTGATTTTAGAGAGCGAGGAAGTGATGGAGAGATTGAGAGAGAGAGAGAAACATGGATCAGTTGCCTCCTGCACACACCCCGATCAGGATCGAATCCAGAACCTGGGCATATGCCCTGACCAGGAATTGAACCTTTGACCTTTCTGTGCAGCGGATGAGGATCCAACCAACTGAGTTACAGTGGCCAGGGCTCAGTCTTGCCTTTTATAGCTATTCTCCCTACCCCAACTCAGTCCAGGTTCATAGCTGCAGTTGGTTTCCACATCTCTTTCTTCTCCTTTAATTTAGAACAGTTCCTCAGTCTTTCCTTGGCTTACATGACCTTGACACTTCTGAAGATTACAAGCGAGTTTTAAATATATATATTTTTTATTGATTTCAGAGAGGAAGGGTGAGAGAGAGAGAGAGAGAGAGAGAGAGAGATAGAAACATCAATGATGAGAGAGAATCGTTGATCAGCTGCCTCCTGAACACCCCCTATTGGGTATTGAGCTGCATCCCAGGCATGTGTCCTGACCAGAAATCGAATCGTGACCTCCTGGTTCATAGGTCGATGCTTAACCACTGAGCTACACCGGCCAGGCCACAAGCTCGTTATTTTGTAGAAGACCCTTCCATTTGAGTTTGTCTGATATTTCCTTATGATTAAATCCAAGTTATGCACTTTTGTCAGGATAACACAAAACTCATGTTGTGTCCTTCCTGATGCATAATATCAGAAAGCACAAGGTAGTATGTATTCGTCTCATTATTGGTGATGTTGACTTTGACCATTTGTCTGTCAGATTTTTCCACTGTAAAGTTACCTTTTTTTCTCCCTTTAAGAAATAATTTGTGAAGAGATACTGTTGGACTTATTCTGTTCCTCATCAAACTTTCACCTGCTTTTTTTTAGCTTCCGTGATTTTTGCCTGATTCAATTATTAATAAAAGGTTGCAAAATGGTGACATTCTAGGTATTGTCCCTCCAGGGAGCACACCCATGCCTTCCCTTCCCCCTCTCCTTCTCCCAGAAGCCCTATCTCCTAACCTCCAAGGGACTCAATGAGACTTGCAACCAGGGGAGCGATGGGCAGTGGCAGCTCACCCCCGGCAAAGCCCCTGAACCTGTCTCCAAGGCCCCCTTTCCTCTGACTTCCCTGTGAGCCAAGGAAGCCCAGCCTGAGTTCTCCTGTCACTTCTTCTATGCCCTCCCTTGTTTTACTGTCCTACGTGTGTTTTTGCTGCAGTCAATAATTTATTGTTTGCTTTTCTAAATTAAAAAAAAGAAAGGTCACATTCTAATTCTATCATTCCATCTACTTCTGTTAATTTGCCTTCTAAATACGGAAGGTTTTTTCCTTATCTCTATCTACATTTATGAACTCTGATAACTATTTTATGGGTAATAAAATACATCAATTCCATATATACATATATATATACCCTAGTACCGTGGTTGGCAAACTGTGGCTCTCGAGCCACAAGCAGCTCTTTGGCCCCTTGAGTGTGGCTCTTCCACAAAATACCACGGCCTGGGCGAGTCTATTTTGAAGAAGTGGCGTTAGAAGAAGTTTAAGTTTAAAAAATTTGGCTCTCAAAAGAAATTTCAATCATTGTACTGTTGATATTTGGCTCTGTTGACTAATGAGTTTGCCGACCACTGGCCTAGTATATAAGTAAGGGAACATTTACTGGGTAAATTACAGAGGTAGAAAAAGTAATTCCTAGAAGAAATGGGCTTAGCAAACAAGTTCTAGGGGTAAAGTAAGAGTCCGTGGAGCTTGGGAATGAGGAAGCTAATAGTTTACAAGCCTGGGGCCAGGAGAGGCAGGAGGCAGGAGGCAGGAGGCAGGAGGATAAGGGAAAGGCACAGGCATGCTCTCTGGAGGGAGAGCACACTGGGTCCTTGGCCCTAAACCCTTTAAGGGCAGAGATCTTAGGGCAGGGCCTGGGGAAGCTCTCAATGGACTATTCAGTAGCTTTCCAGGTGTGTCCTTTCAGGGTTGTGGTCTCCACTGATTGATTGGTGGGCACCAGAGCAAGGAATCATTATTTCATGCAGCTGGTCCTGAGGTCAGCCATGGCTGGTTTTGTTGCTTATCTGGGCCTGGAGCTCCCATTAATATACGAATTGCTGTTGTTAACTATATGGATGCTAATATGTTAATTTGATTATTCATTTTGATATTCAAATTGCCTTAGATTTGGCCAATGGAAGCTCCTTTTAAATGGTTTCTAAGTCCTTTTGACACTCCCCCATCCTTTTTTTTTTTTCATCCCCATCATATTTTACAAACTTTCTTACTTACTGGTACAAAAAGATGTTTCAAGTTCATCTTGTATTTTCTCTGCTCCAGTCCCAGCTCCAGCCATCAGGAGGCAGAAAGAAGCCCTGACTCAGAATTACATCAAAGTGGATAGGAGGTGGGGGGAGGAGAGACTGAGAGAAGTCAGGATGGCATTCCAAGACATTCAGCATATTTGTATGTCAGAAATAACATTACTAATGGTAGTTTACAGATATCCCATAAGAATGACCTTTCCTAAATTTGTTCTTACCTACAAGAGGAATCCATCTCACCCGTATTGGAAGGTACATGGGAACATGAAAAGTACAGGGCTTTAGAGCATGTTAACGCAGATTCAAATCTCAACCCTGCTATTGACTAGCTACGTGATCTTGTCCATAGGGGTTTTGTTTGTTTGTTTGTTTGTTTATCTCTTACAACTTCAGTTTCCCCAGGCTCTGAGGAAGATAATATGTGCTTCCCTGGATTATTATGGTTAACTATTTGGCCTGGTGCACAAAATTTGTGCACAGGAGGGGGGTGTCCCTCAGCCTGGACTGCACCCTCTCCAATCTGGGACCTCTCGGGGAATGTCGGACTGCTGGTTTGGGATCGGGCCTAAACCGGCAGTCGGACATCCCCCTCGCAATCTGGGACTGCTGGCTCCTAACCACTCACCTGCCTGCTGGCCTGATTGCCCCTAACCACTCTGCCTGCCGACCTGCTCACCCCCAACTGCCGCCCCTGCCAGCCTGATCACCTCCAACACCCCCCCACCACCGGCCTGATCACCCACAACTACCCTCCCCTCTTGGCCCCTAACCACCTCTACCTCGGCCCCACCACCATGGCTTTGTCCAGAAGAATGTCCAGAAGGTATCCCAGTCTAATTAGCATATTACCCTTTTATTAGTATAAATTGCAGATGTTTCCCTAAAATCCACTCCATACGTGCCAGGTGAGCTTTGGAAATTCTCATCCCACAGGCTAAGGGCTGGGGTGGAGCAGCATCTTGACAAGTGCCATAATAGTCGTTCCTTCATCTAAAAGACAGTTGGACTTGATAAATTCTCACCAGGATGTTGCATAGGCTTAGCCTACCCCATTCCCAGGAGGTCAGAGCTGGCTCAGAATCCAAAACTACAATGGTTTGTAAAGCACTTCTTTTCATGTAACAAGGAGTCCAAAGCAGGAAATCTAGGACTCAAGAAATCAGATCCCTACCCTGGCAGGTGGGGATCAATTGGTTGAGTGTTGTCCAGGGCACCAAAAGGTCACTGGTTTGATTCCTGGTCAGGGCACATGTCCAGGTTATGGGTTTGGTCCCCAGTTCAGCGCACATAGGAGAGGCCACCAACTGATGCTTCTCTCCAATGGATCTCTCTCTCTCTCTCTCTCTCTCTCTCTCTCTCTCTCTCTCTCTCTCATAGATAAAAACACATTTTTTAAAAAAGAATCCAGATTCCCATCCTCTGCCGCTACCACCACTTGCGGTGAGTGGCTTTCTTCTCCATGGTCACAAAACGTTTGTCTCATCACCAAGAAGCACCTCCACATTCCAGGCAGGAAGGACAAAGGACAAGAGATGCCTCTCTGTTGAGTGATATGTCTTACATTTCTGGATATGTCTTACTGATCAGAACTGTGTCAAAACCCCAGCTACACAGGAGCCTGGAAAGCAGAGTTCTTTAACTGAGCACACTGCTACCCTGAACAAAATGGGGGGATGTGTGTAGGAGAGACAAAGGGATGATGCATATTGGACAGGGAACCAGCATGGTCTGCCACCAGACATACTAAGCATGAGACAGTTCTTTCTATCTGGTTCTCTGCCATTAATCATATATGCCTTTTTTACTTTGGTTACTTTGCAATATTTCTGTTAGAGAATAGAGGAAACCATAGCTCTCTGTGCCCCAAATGGGAAAGGACATGTTGCAATTGGATGTCACCACTTGGACTTTCAGATAAAAAAAGAGGGAAGTAGTTTGTCCTGGATCCATGAGCCTGGATGCGGCAAATCTCTCTTTGTGTACCCTCCTTAAAGAAGATGGGGGCAGGGTGTCATGGTTTCTTCACAGCTGATAATTGATTTTGTACCACAGGACCAGAGAGTTGAGTTCATCAGAATTAGAGTTTATGGTGTACTGTCACCACGTTCTACCAAATTCTCTCTCTCTCTCTCTCTCTCTCCCTCTCTCTCTCTCTCTACCTTGTGTGCTTTGAAAAAATAGAATTCCCCCTTCCCTACTCTTTTCCTCCTCCTACTGTTGGCAACTATTGTGACGTGTTTGATGTGTAGTTTTGTTTCTTTGTAAATGCTCTTACATAGCGTGTATTGTGGACATATGCTTAGAGAAGAAAGACATCAGGGATGTGCCCTGACAGAGAAAAGGACATGTGAAGACACAGAAAGAGGGAGGCCGTCAGCAAGCCAAGAAGCAAGGGCTTAGTGGAAACCAAACCTGCCAACACTTTGATCTTGGACTTCCAGCCTCCATAACACGAGGAAATAAATTGTTTAAGCCACTTAACCTCTGAGGCTTTGTTATGGCAGCCCTGGAAATCCAATATACTGTACGCTCTTTCAGAGACACCCAGGTTTCTTTCAACAATTTTGTGGAAAGCCTTGGAAGACAACAGACCTTTCCTGCTAAACCAACAATACGGTATAGCTAGCATTTGATTGTAAGTTAACCTTATCTTAAATAGAAAACAGAAGTCTTTTTTTTTTTTTTTGAGTTCTGAATCTTTCACTTAGTGCCTTGTTCATTGAAAGCCTGGCAAAGAGAAAAAAAGGAATCCTATTCCCAATGGTACATGATTGGTTTAGGTAACCAAGACCTAAGCTTTTTCAGTTGTTAATTGGCAAGAGATTGGTTTAGAAACAATCCAATCAATGAGAGGTAGGGGACTTTTGCTAGGAACGTGGGGACATGGATATTTCTCTCTCCTAGGTGTGTAGAGTGGCCGCAGCCATTCTGTCTCCATGAGGACCGCCAGCCTTAAGATTGTGCTGACGCCCGGAAAGCAGTGAATCAGGATGGAAGATGCCAGGTCGTGATTCAGACCAACCCTGAAGCGCATCTTACCTCTGGACTTTCCAGTCACATAAGCCAATAAATCTTATTTTTTTTAACCCAGTATGAGTGTTGTGTAACTTGCGAGAAAAAAAATCTCCTAAATGATACAGGTGGGTGTAAGGGCACCAATGTGAATGTCAGACCTAAACTCTTAGTCTCAGCAACACCGCCATGGTGTGGCTTCCCTGGCACTGGCTTGGGGTCGGTGGGGAGGTCAAAAGATTGTTACTAAGGAGCTAGCGTTCATTGAGGGCCACCCCTGGCCTGTACTAGACTGAGCATTTTATATTTATTAACACATTTTATCCTTTAAACAGATATTTAATGTTCACTATCAAAAAACAGAAAGATCGGAGGCTTCACTTTGCGCCCCCTCCCCACCCCCCTTAGAACTCATCTGGGGTCTGAGAGAGGTCCTGTCAAGGGCTGGATGGGGTGGGGCCCTCAGTGGCAGGATTGCTCACTGTCACCTGAAAGCGTCCAAAAAGGACACACAGAGGAGGTGACCCTTGACTTGGCTCATCCAAGGTAAGTAAGAGTTCATCAGGCCAACTGGGCCTGGCGGGCAGGGCACCTGTATGCGGGCACCCATGGCGGGGGTGGGGGGGGGGGGGGGGAGCGTGGATGCTGTACAAGCTGCAGGGGTGAGGAGGAGCCTGGGGACCAGGCCAGCACTGGTCCAGACCCGGACCTGCCACGGCTCTTCCCACTTTCTGCTGCATCATTGTGACACACACACACACACACACACACACACACACACACACACACACACACACCAGCACTGGTCCAGACCCGGACCTGCCACGGCTCTTCCCACTTTCTGCTGCATCATTGTGACACACACACACACACACACACACACACACACACACACACACACACACACACCCCGCCCTGGGGAAGCCCCGCCCGCCTTGGAATGCTACATAAGCAGAGGCGGGAGCGCTCCGTTGCGCAGTGACAGCTGCTGTCTCCGGGTAGAGGAACGTGCGGACTCTAGTAAGTAAAGACCCCCTCCCCGGCCACGCTTTTCCCTCCGTTTTCCTCCTGCTGAGTTTCTAGACGCCCTGGGCGGAGGGTTTGCGCGCGGCTCTCCCGCTCCTTTGGCTGAATAACCTCCCGCCTTGCGCCCGGAGGCAGCGATGCCCGACGTTCCGACGCCTCGGCGCCCGGCCCGCTCCGGGAGCGGTCGGAAAGGAAGGGGTGTTGCAGGGGAGCGCGCGGGCTGGAGAGCCTCCCGGCGGCGCCGCCTAGCTGCCTGCCCCGGGGCTGCGAAACCGGGACGCGTGTGGAAGGAGAGGAAAGGCGGGGGTCGGAGTTCCGCTCCTGGGCACGGGCAGGAGCGGGGCGAGGAGCTGGGAGCCCGGGGCGGGTGTGCCAGGCACTCAGCCGGCCCCCCTTGCTCGGGCCGGCGGGATGCTCGCTGGACTGCTCCGCGCCTCTGCGGTCAGGCCCTCTCCAAGGGGCTCCCGGACGGCGGCGAATTCACAGTTCTCAGCTGCTGCCGTCGTCGGGGGGGAAAAGAAACCGGAAGGCACCGTAGGGCTGCGGACGGGACGGGACGGGTCCGGCCGCTCCTCTTGCAGTGTTTCCCCTCCAGGCCACAAGTGTCCCTGGCGGGTGCTGGGGCCGCAGGAAACCGCCAGCGGCCGATTCACTGATGGGGAAGGCGCGGTTCCCACGCGGTGCAGGGCAATTCAGAGCAGTGTGCGTGACCTCTCGGTGTGGTGTGGGAGCAAAGTTAAACCCCAGCAAATCCTTGATTTCCCGTTTGGTTTGCCCAGGAAAACTCGCGCCTGACAATGGGGCGGAGCAGCAGCGCCCCCCGGTGATGTTCCAGGGTTCCTGAGACTCTTAGAATGCCTTGCTCCATCTCTGAGATTTTCAACTGGTGTGCCGCAGGAATTTTTCAACAAATGCAATACCTGACTATTTAGTCAGAGGCATTGACCTTTTTTCCCCTTAGACTGTCAAATTTAAAAATGACCACAGCCAGGCCAGTGTGGTCCAGTGGTTGAGCTTGGACCTATAAACCAGGAGGTCACGGTTGGATTCCGGGTCAAAGTGCATGCCCAGTGGGGGGGTGTGCAGGAAGCAGCCGATTGATGATTCCCTCTCATCATTGACGTTTCTATCTCTCTCTCCCTCTCCCTTGCTCTCTGAAATAATTTGTTAAAAAATGACAACCGCCATCCACTGTGAATGAATCAAAATTATACCTATTTTTTGTCAGATCAGCAAAAAATACATTTTTTTGGTGTGCCACCGAATTTGAGCAATTAAGTTTGTGTGCCAGGAGATGAAAAAGGTTGGAAATTGCTGCTCTATCCATTTGAAAGATGAGCATGAACTTCTAGTCTGTTCTTTGTGTTTGACAATATTTCTTAGGATTCGTTTCATGTGGGGCAAGAAACAGAATATTTGCACACCAGGTAGGTGTTCAGTACCCTAGTGATAGCTGGGAAGAATTTCTGTGCTGGATTACATTTTTCCTGGCTTTGAAAGTTTCCAAGGAAGCCTCAGCTTGCTCTTCTGTACACTGTATGCTGTTAATAATAACAATGCCCATTCTATAAGGAATTTATCTTCTATTTATGAAAATGAAATGAAATGATGAATATGAAGTGCTTAGCACAGCAACAAAAACTTAGTGAATACTAAATAAGTGTGATTAATGCTAAATGGTAATGATGAGGAGTAAATGATGGGTAGACCCTGCTGTCTGGCCTCAGTGCATTGGCGAGCAAGCTATAATAATCCATCCCTTTGTGACGTTTGACTACTATGTTCTAGGAGTTTCAGGATGGTTCGTGCTAAGAGCTGGACCTTGAAGAAGCACTTTGAAGGCAGCCCTACAAATAGTAACTTTGAGCTGAAGACAGTTGAACTCCCACCCTTAAAAAATGGAGGTAAGTCATATCATATGGTTTGAATGGAAAGTCACTGTATCAATCAAACTTTGCTGCATAACAAACTCCCCCAAGACTTAGTAACTTCAAACAACAGCCATTTATTAGCACACAATTCTGTGGCCTCGGTTCTCCTCTGTGTGGCCTTCCTAGCAAGCTAGTTTGAGCTCTTTATTTCCACGGTGGTCTCCTGAATCTAGAGCAGCAAGAATCGGCAGGCTGCAAGTACTTTTCAAACCTCTACTTATGTCATGTTTGCTAGTAAACGTGTCAAAGCAAGTCACAGCCAAGCCCAGGTCAAGGAAAGGGAATAGACTTTATTTTTTTAAATATATATTTTTATTGATTTCAGAGAGGAAGGGAGAGGGAGAGAGAGATAGAAACATCAGTGATGAGAGAGAATCATTGATTGGCTGCCTCCTGCACACCCCCTACTGCAGATCAAGCCCACAACCCGGACATGTGCCCTTGACCAGAATCGAACCTGGGACCCTTCAGTCCGCAGGCTGATGCTCTATCCACTGAGCCAAACCGGCTAGGGTAGGAATAGACTTCTTGATGAGAGGATTGGCAGGGAGGCCCTCCCACAGAGATGGGAGGTAGTTGCGGCCATTCTCAATCTGCCACAGAGACTTTTTCAGAGTCCTCTGTGTGAAGCCTCGATGTCATGTTGGATCTCTCTTTTTTCTTGGTAATTGACACTTGAGCTTGGGTGCATTATTCTTCATGACTTTTTAAAAAAAAATACATTTTATTGATTTTTTTACAGAGAGGAAGTGAGAGGGATAGAGAGTTAAAAACATCGATGAGAGAGAAACATCGATCAGCTGCTTCTTACACACCTCCCACTGGGGATGTGCCCGCAACCAAGGTACATGCCCTTGACTGGAATCTAACCTGGGACCTTTCAGTACACAGGCCGACGCTCTATCCACTGAGCCAAACCGGTTAGGGCTATTCTTCATGACTTTGATCGATGGGAGGATTTCCTCTCTGGCCTGGTGAACCCTAAGATGACAGTGGGGTAGAGACAGTTTGTATGCAGAGCTCAGACTATCCCTGTGAAGAGACAAGGAGGTGAAAACCTAAAAACCCTCATCCTTCATTGAGGAGCCTCCTGTCCACTTGAGGAACTCAATGGTCAAGTCAAACCTCAGTAAATCTAAGGGAGATTTAACATGTTTGGAAATTAGCTTTGTAGAGCAGACCCTAAGGCAGTGATGGGCAACCTTTTGAGCTTGGTGTGTCAAACTTCACCAAAAAACTGAGCATAACTCGGTAGTGTGTCACTTTGAGGAAAAAACATTATTTCGCAAATGTTTCATCCTCGGCCTGTGGCCGCTGTTCGGCATGCAGCCGCCTCAGCGGCCACGTGTCATCAGAAATGGCTACGCGTGTCAGTGCTGACACGCGTGTCATAGGTTCGCCATCACTGCCCTAAGGAGTGTCTATAAGAGGTGTTTACAGGTGGGTAAGCTTTGTGAAAAGAGCATGTAATCAAGTAGCATGGATAACCCCATTTAAATTGGGATAGCCAGGACTCAGCTTCAAAATTCCATAGGATGTCTACATGTGGGTCAGGCTAACAACATGCATATTCTTTAATCCTAACTGGAACTGGTAATGAAACCCTATGTGGGCACTGCAACATAGTGGTTACAAATATGGCCTGGGGCAAGTTACTGAACCTAAAGTTAAATAAAGTGTTGAAACAATAATTGTTGAGAATATCATATGAGGTAACCCATGAAAAGCTTGGAGTGCTATGCAAATGTGATGATGCTGATCAACAACATCAGGGCAGCCCTGAAGCTGGAAGACGATCTGTGTTTATTTAGGATGTCAGAGACCACCAAGGCATCAGGCCTCTCGTTCTAATTGCCTGTGGGTTGCTTTCTTTTGTAGAGGTCCTGCTGGAAGCTTTGTTCCTCACTGTGGATCCTTACATGAGGTATTATTTCCCTCCTAAGAATTCTTATATTGTGTGTTAGACTCTTTGTTAAAGTTGTTCATCTTTTAAAATATCCAACTGATTCAAAACAGTCGCTTTTCTCCCAGTACAGTAAGAGTGATGGGATTTGTGGGAGCTCATCTTTTGCAGGCAAAGGCCAGAGAAGCTTGGTGAGGAATTACCCTGGCCTCTTTATTTTACAATTACCTCCTATCTGAATGTCCACAGTTTGCCTCTCATTGCTCACCAGAGTTGCTTCCAGAAAAAAAATTAAAAGAAAAAAGAAACCAGTCTCCAATTTGTCCATTTCACTACTGGCAAATAATTTGAGTAGAGGAAGATGCTGAGACTAAAACTGGATTTTCTTGCCTTCTATTTCCCTATATTCTTGTAATTTGGATAATCTGCAGCTGACTCAAACTGAGTACTCAGTAAATTCTCTGGGAGGGGAGATAATAAAAGCCTTCATAGGTCACACACTCCTCAGGAATTTTTTTAAAGTTTATTTATTTATTTTAAAATATATTTTATTGATTTTTTACAGAGAGGAAGGGAGAGGGACAGAGAGTTAGAAACATCGATGAGAGAGAAAACATCGATCAGCTGCCTCCTGCACACTCCCCTACTGGGTATGTGCCCGCAACCAAGGTACATGCCCTTGACCGGAATCGAACCTGGGACCCTTCAGTCCACAGACCGACGCTCTATCCACTGAGCCAAACCGGTTAGGGCTCCTCAGTAATTTTTTGCCTAGGTAATCCATATAGTCATCTTTCCTTTAAATAACTTTTTTCCTAGCTGATTGATAGAGATGCAAAGCTAAGACATCAGCTGGGTGCTTGCAATTCAACTTGATTCTGACACTATCTTAGATCCACAGATTAAAGGTTCAGTCCCACAAGTCTGTCCATCCCCCTTTAGGCACCAATTGCAAGTCCAGGTTTCTGCGCACACTTCCCCAATGGCTTTCCATTTGTCTTAAACTCAAGACAGTTTTTCCCAGATGCTCTTATGTACTAAGCATGAATTATTTTTTTCCAGATTGGCGGCCAAAAAATTGAAGGAGGGTGATACGATGATGGGGGAGCAAGTGGCCAGGTAGATATTTCCCTTTATCCCAGTGTTTGGAAAATATGTCTCCCCTGTACCTTCTGCTGGGCCCTGTCTCTGTCCATTGCTCTCACAGTTTCTTCAGCTTGTGTAGTTCACTCATTGTTTGATCTTCAAAGCAACGTGGGAATTCTGTTCTTTTCCTGACTAATGGGAAGGGAAGAAAGGCTGTGAAATTGTCATCATTTCAACTTCACTTTGCTATACTTACTTTTAATTACTAAAAAAATATATATTTGTCCAGTTCATAATTATTATGTAGAAATTAAAATAAAACAAAACATTGTATCTTGGAAACTGACAGTTCTCCCATCATCCTTAGAGAGGACTGTTGTGAATATATTATTTCAAAATTTTTTCAGTACACATACTAATATCTGTAATTTTTCAAAATGGGATTAAATGCCCTTCAGCAAATTGCCTTTCTCAATATGTTATGGATGTCCTTTGTTGGTAGGATATAAATATACTGCCTATCTTTTAATGGCTGCAATTTATGCCATTGCTATCTGCCATTTAACTAATCCACTACTGATAACCATTCCCAAATACAAATAGTTCTGCAAGGAATATGTATATGTGTGTCTGTGTATTCTTTGCCCACTTTGATGAACATTGTTTTATATTATATTTCCAGAAGTATAAATTCTAGGTCAAAGGAGGTATGCATTTTTAATTTTTTTTTTTATATTTTATTGATTTTTTACAGAGAGGAAGAGAGAGAGGCATAGAGAGTTAGAAACATCGATGAGAGAGAAACATCGATCAGCTGCCTCTTGCACACCCCCTACTGGGGATGTGCCCGCAACCAAGGTACATGCCCTTGACCGGAATCGAACCTGGGACCATTGAGTCTGCAGGCCGACGCTCTATCCACTGAGCCAAACCGGTTTCGGCGCATTTTTAATTTTTTAAAAAATATATTTTTATTTTATTTCATTGATTTCAGAGAGGAAGGAAGAGGGAGAGAGAGGTAGAAACATCAATGATGAGAGAGAACCACTGAAAGGCTGCCTCCTGCACGCCCTCCAACTGGGGATGGAGCCCACAACCCGGGCATGTGCCCTTGACTGGAATTGAACCCGGGACCCCCAATTACACAGGCCAACGATCTAGCCACTGAGCCAAAATGGCCAGGGCATGAAGAGATGATGATAAATTGCTCTTCTAAATGATTGTATGAGTATCCACTCCTACCAATATCATATTAATCACCCTGTCCTACATACCTATATGCCTATTGCTTACCATCCATCTTGGCAATATGAGAAGAATATGTTGATACTTCATGCCCAGTTTAATTTGCGTTTCTTTCATTATTAGTGATGTTGACATTCTTTTTGTAAATTAATGATCGATCTTCTGTGAATTATCTGTTTATGTGCTTTGCCCTTTAGGTCTTTTCATCTCATCTGTTAGGAATATTATTTTTGCAAGTAGTTGGGTCTTTGTTTTTCTTTATCTTTCTTCTATATCCAATCATAGTTTAAACATTTTATGAGATACCATTATTAATATTTGTAATTATGGCTTCTTGGTTTTATTGCATGATGAGAAAGGCATTCTTCCCACCAAATGGCTGAAAGATTTATCTTCTAGTATGTTATACTTTAATTTTTCACATTTAAATCTTTTAATTATTTTATTTTTATTTTGGAATAAGGACTGAAGTGTTTGCTTTATGTCCAAATGATAGCCAGTTATACCATTTATTAAAATTTTATTTGGATTTTTATTGGGACTTCAATAACTTTATAGATTTATTTAGCGAGAACTGCTATATTTCCAATATTTCTCTCCAAGTACAAGTTATATCTCTCCATTTATCCGTTTTTGTGTTATGGCTTATTAACAGTTTTCTTCATGTAGGTCTTACTCATTTCTTGCTAACAATGAAAGGAATGAACATGTATTTGTGTTTACTGAGTTGCCAGTCTTTTTTTTTTTTTTTTTACATAATACCCAGTAATGGAAATGTTGTTATAATACTCTCATACATTAAGTGTAAAAGCAAAAGTTGGCATAACCTTCTCAAAAGGAATTTGGCAATATCCAGCAACAGCTAATGTTTTGATACTCTTTACTCTAGTAATTCCATCTAGAGAAATACTGTCTAAGGAAAGAACAAATTCTTATTTATGAATATAAATTGAAATGTAATTTACATCAGGAAAAATACTGGAAATAGTCTAAATGTCTAATAATGGGGAAATAATTAAATTCATTATAGTTTTTGAAGGATTCTTACTAATATGAGAAAAAGTATAAGTTATATAGATTAGTATGATGTTGAAAGAGAAAAATTAGATTACAAAACATAAAATTACTTCACTTATGTAAAGACACATAATATATGCACATTGAAAAATATATCGATTGCCATAAAATACAGCAAAATATTACAAGTTACCTTTGTTTCATAGGATTAGAACTGATAACTTTTATTTTATATGTTTTGAATTTTCTAAAATAAATGTATGTTATATAACTTTATGATCTTGGGGAGGGACAATAAAGAATGGTAAGAGTGGGAGACGATGGAAGAAAGGGAATCGACAAATCAGATAAAAAAAGGAGCAGCTTAGAGAGAGAGGTAAAAAGCCTGACGAACCCCTGGAAACCAATGGGGAAGAGTTGGAGGTGGCACAGTGTGTTGAATACAGTAGAAAGGTCAAATCAGATAATGAATGAAGTGTCCACTGCATTTTGCTCTCAGGGGGTTGTTGTGACCTTAGTGGCGTAGTGGGGGTGTTGCATTGGGTTATCAAGTGAAAGGGAAGCAAAGAAGAGAGAGGAAGGAGGGAGGGAGAAAATGGGATTGTAAAATAGAGTTGAGCATGCTTTTATGCTGAGGGCAAGGGACAGTAGGGAGAAAATGTTACAGATTCAGGAGAGAGGAAGGGCTCAGAAATGGAGGGTGACCCCTGACGAACACAAGCAGGTGGCGTCCAGGGCACCGTGAGACAGAGGTGGACACCTCTTGCTTAGATAGAAGAGAAGTGGGTTAGGACAGGGACAGATGCTGGGCCAATTGAGAGAGTCCCTGTCTGATGGCCCCTATAGTTTGTCCAGAAGAAGGAGAGACCAATGGCTAAGAATTAAGCTGGAGAGATGTGGGCCGGGTATTCCTTCGTGGAATATCAACCTCAGTGCTCATTGTATACACGAGCCACACAGCATCCCCATTCTCTTCGAAGGCAAGAGGTTTCACAGGTCCGATGTGCTTTGTCTTTCAGAGTTGTGGAAAGTAAAAACGCAGCCTTTCCCAAAGGAACTGTAGTATTGGCTCCTTCAGGCTGGACATCACACTCCATTTCTGACGGAACCGAACTGCAGAAGCAGCCTGCAGCGTGGCCGAACACATTACCTCTGTCTTTGATGCTGGGAACACTCGGCATGCCAGGGTGAGTTTTGAGCCTGTATGCCATTTGTTTGAGGGCCTGACACTCCGTATTGCCAAAATGGTTTGTCCAGAACTTGGTCATTAAGAAGAGATAAGACATTATAGGTTCAGGGCTGATTAGAGAAGATGGTGGGGTTAATAAGGATAGAAGAGTGGGCTAGGCTCGAGTTAGCCTTAAAACTAAAGGGAAAAAATGGGGAATCAGGTGAGTGACACTCAGGTACAAAGAGGAAGCAGGAGTGAGACGCGACGTGGGCACGATCCCTCTCAAGCAGCTGGCAAATGGTAACGCAAAGGCAGCAGCTCCCCCTGTCCCTGGGAGGGTCCTAGCTTCACCCATCACTCGTCTCTGCCTCCATTTCAGAATTCTAAAAGTAAGAAGGCGAGTTGGATGGTCCAGGCACTGGGGCAGTTGGGTGGGTAGATGCTGGGCCAGGGTCTGGACGTCTTACCAAATGAACGAAGGAGTTCAGTCTACCTTGGTTTTCTGCATCTGTATCCTTCCCCACCTTTCCCTGAGGAGCAAGAGAAGCTGGACATTAAATAACGAAGATGAATCACAGATTATGCTAGTAGTTGTGCAGTCTCTCTGCTTGGCACAGATTTAAAATGCCCAGGTGTCTCTTGACCTCAGGAAGTTCTTCCTGTTCCTTCCTTCCTTCCTTCCTTCCTTCCTTCCTTCCTTCCTTCCTTCCTTCCTTCCTTCCTTCCTTCCTTCCGTTTCCACCTTTCTCCCTTCCTTCCTGCCTTTCTTCCTCTTCCTTCCTTCATTTTCCCCCATTTGCCCTCCCTCTTTCTTTTGAAAAACACTGGATTAAGGGATTATTAGTTAGATATTTGGGTCCTTGGATAAAGTGCTCCCTATGCCTTTCACTGCCTTCCCTTCAGTGCTCAACCCTCATGGACCCCAAAAAGAGTAGAGGCCCAGGAAGCTTAAGTTATGCCAATATGTAGTTTCTGTTTTTTTGTGGGTTTTTTTTTTAAGAAATCACATTTTATTTTTATTATTTTTTTATATTTTATTGATTTTTTGCAGAGAGGAAGGGAGAGGGATAGAGAGTCAGAAACATCTATGAGAGAGAAACATTGATCAGCTGCCTCCTGCACACCCCCTACTGGGGATGTGCCCGAAACCAAGGTAAATGCCCTTGACTGGAATCGAACCTAGGACCCTTCAGTCCACAGGCCGACACTCTATCCACTGAGCCAAACCAGTTAGGGCTGTAGTTTCTGTTTTATATAGAAACAACTTTACATGAGTTTGTCTGACATTTTGAAAGTGGCTTAACAGTCACCATAATGGGTATGGATTTCGTGGGCTCAGACTCAGGGGTGCAAAACATAACTCAAAATGTTTCTACTATTGCACTTTATTTCTATGTCAAGCCCTTATTTTGGCTGGTGTAGTAAAAGAAAGCCTCAGTAAATTCAGTGATTTCTCAGATCATTTCAGGTTTCAAGCTCCGCATTTCCTTTATCTTCTCCCTAGGGCTGATGCAAAGCTCCAAGGGCAAATGCAAGTTCCGTGTCAGTAGAAGGGGGACAACAACTTCTTGAGCTTGATCTTTCTTAGTCTGAGGCTAGCCTCATGCTCAAAGTGTAACTTTTCCCATTGTGTCTTCAACCACGTCTTCTTCCAAGCCAGCAATCCACTGAGGTGTGGTGGTTTCTTCACCTACTCCCCGTCAGTACTGTCTGAGCTGTATCTTCGCAAGCCTAGTATTCTTTCCCTGCAAGCTAACGTTGACATCCTACTTGGAGTGAGATGAGGAAATTTCAGAAGTTCTCCCATACTGCTTTGGAGCCATGGGGAAACTCCAGGTGTTTCTCTCTGACCCTGTCACGCCTAGACACCTCATACCTTTACATCTGCTCTGTGGCTATGGCATCGGGATGACATGGAGACTTTCCCCCCATGAAGCTCTCCATCTCCCTAGGACTTAGATGCGAATGAGGCACAAGCTCTCTCTTCTTGGATCACCAAAGTTTAAGGGGGACCGATCTTCTTTCACCCCCAAGACTTAACCTGGTGATAGACAGGATGTAGTCCCCTTCCAGCCAACTTTCCATTCCCACCCTATTCTCATCATCTTTATTTCTGTTTGGGGTCAGGGGTAAGGAAAGAGGAGGTGGACCATTAGTGGATGGTAATATTCATTTCCTATTGTTTTCTTTTACCTAGACCCATGGCAGTCTAAGAAGGTCTTTGGGATATATCTGAATGAGTTATACGGGAAAGCAACAAATTTATCCACATACCCTTAATTTTCTTTCCTCAGCCTAACAGCCTACTTCGGCCTGCTCGACATCTGTGGTGCAAAAAGTGGAGACACCGTCTTGGTTAATGCAGCAGCAGGAGCCGTGGGCTCTGTTGTGGGGCAGATAGCTAAGATCAAGGTAAGTGTCTTCCTCCAGGAGCAGATACTCAGCACCCACAGTGTGCACTGGGAGTGCAGCCGTGAACGTAGCAGACCTTCCTTAGTCTTGGAGACTAGTCTAGTGCCGTGGTCGGCAAACTGCGGCTCGCGAGCCACATGCGGCTCTTTGGCCCCTTGAGTGTGGCTCTTCCACAAAATACCACGGCCTGGGCGAGTCTATTTTGAAGAAGTGGCGTTAGAAGAAGTTTAAGTTTAAAAAATTTGGCTCTCAAAAGAAATTTCCATCGTTGTACTGTTGATATTTGGCTCTGTTGACTAATGAGTTTGCCGACCACTGGTCTAGTGGATCTTGTTTAGAAGTTGAAGATTGGGAATGAATAAGAAATGGGAGAATGGGGAAAAAAATGAACATTATTACTTTTTTAAAAATACATTTTTATTGATTTCAGAGAGGCAGGGAGAAGGAGGGGTGGGGTGGGGGTGGGGGGAACATCAATGATGAAAGAGACTCATTGATTGGCTGCCCACTACTGGGGATTGAACCTGAAACCTGGGCATGTGCCCTGATCAGAAATCGAACTGAAATCTCCTGGTGCAAGGGAAGATGCTCAACCAACTGAGCCACACCAGCCAGGCTTCCTTCATAGCGGTTGCTGAACATTTCTTGTTACAGCCTTACCTTCTCTCCTATGGTTGTCCCCAACAGTAAAGGAGGGATGTGAGGTTAGCCAATCAAGAAAGCCCACATGGCCCCATTGCAAAGGGTACTGCCGTCAGCCCAGAGCGGTGGGGGCAACTCCTAGGAGGTACCTAGGGCATGGAAACATTGCTCTGATTTAGGCAGGTGTCTGTGTTCAAGAGATCTGATGTGATGGTGGGCACCAGGCAGCTCAGACATGGTCAGGATGAGTCACATAGAGGAATGTTCCAAGGTGATTTGGCCTAGCTGATCCTTTGCCAGAGACTGGGATGCAGAATCAGGACCTAGTTCCTAGGGAAAGAGTTAAGTAAAATACAGATGAATACAGGACTGTAACCAATAGCCAAGGATTCAGGGTGGTCTCCAATGTTAATGGGAGCTTCGGATACAAATAAGAAATGAAGCTACCTTAGAGGTTACAGGAAGAATTTATTTACAAGTAAGTTAAGAAATATGAATAGATATTGAATTTTATCAAATGTTATTTCAGCATTTATCAGGTTTACTTTGCAGTTAATGAATTACATTAGTTTTCCAGTATTGAATCATTCTAGCATTCCTGGAATAAGCTTTATTTACCTATGGAAATTATGGATTTGTACCTTTGAATTTTATTTGATCGCATTTTAAACAGAATTTTTGCATCTATATTTATAGACGAGTTTGGTTTGGAGTTTTTTGGTTTTTTTCTGTTCTGAACTTATCAATATTCAGCTTGGGTTATGCTAGACTTACAAAACAAATTAGTAATATTTCCAATAATCAAATGTTAAATGTTTTCTTTAAACTGTAAGGCATATTTATTTCAAAAGTTTGATAGGACTTATCCCTAAACCTGTTCTTTTAGAAACCCCACTGGACACTGCCATACTAAAAAGCTTAATCCTGAAAGAAGAGACAGAATTAGTTCTGCATTTTAGAGAAGTTACATTGCCTTGGTTCATAGTTTCCAGGGACAAAGTACTAGAAACAGGAAGTCCAATTAGGAGGCTCTTACAAGAATTCAGATGGAGCTGAAAACAGTTTGGCTCAGTGGATAGAGCGTCGGCCGGTGGACTGAAAGGTCCCAGGTTCAATTCCGGTCAAGGGCATGTATCTTGGTTGCAGGCACATCCCTAGTAGGGGGTGTGCAGGAGGCAGCTGATCGATGTTTTCTCTCTCTATCTCTATCCCTCTCCCATCCTTTCTGTAAAAAAATCACTAAAAATATATATTTAAACAAAAAGAATTCAGATGGAAATTGTGATGCATCAAAGGTAGAGATTAGACATCAGAGCCAGCTTTTAGGATATTTGGGGGAAAAAGAATAAAACCTGGTGATTGCATGTGGATAGAAAGGGTGCGAAACATCTGCACGAAGGAAGCATTGAGGTCATAAGTGTCGAGATCATCCTGTGAGTTTATAAGGCTAGAAGGACAAAAGACAGAGGATGGAGCTTTTGCAAGAATTTTTTTCTTGAATCATGAAAAAATGGGAAAAGTATGTAGATAGAAGTCATTGTTGGTACAGATCCATGTATGAACCCAAACGTCTTTCCCTAACTGAAAGTGCACAGTGGCTCATCTTCTGGTCTTCACGATCCATTCAGAATATAAGAGAGCCTTCGGAAGAGCTACTTTCTATGTGCCAATATAGTATCCAGTCTTGCAGATTAAGCAGCATTTAGTCCAATGCTTTGGGCCAAATCTAACAATGAGGGGACAGTTACCAGGAGGGCTATCTATGAAATGAGAGTCCTAGAACTGAGCCAAAATAATAGTTAAAGGATGACTGCACCAAGAGATAGCATGCAAGGGAAGAGAAGTTCCAAAATAAAGAAACAAGAGAGGGCCTGGCCGGTATAGCTCAGTGGTTGGGCATCGACCTATGACCAGGAGGTCACAGTTCAATTCCCAGCCAGGGCACATGCCCGGGTTTTAGGCTAGCTCCCAGTGGGGAGTATGCAGGAGGCAGCCAATTGATGATTCTCTCTGATCATTGATGTTTCTATCTCCCTCTTCTTTCCTCTCTCTGAAATCAATAAAAAACATTAATTTAAACAAAAAAACCACAAGAGAGACAAATGAATATGTTGTCAAGCCAGCAGGTTGAAATGAACTGCAAACATCATAAACATAGAAAGGATCTATTGGGCAGTCAGAGGCAAGCTGAAGTTATTCTTGGGTTGTAGGATGGTTCAGGGACTAATTTTACTTATAGGGCCTTTTGGCCCATCGTGGTATTCTCATATGTGTGGCTCAGCACCTCAGAAGGTTTTCTTGGGGAACCTGACCTTACTGGACTAGGAGGGTGGAGTTGGTCTGTGCTTGTAATTTATAAATGATTTCCTTCCCCCACCCCTCCCTACTTAGGGCTGCAAAGTTGTTGGAGCAGCAGGGTCTGATGATAAGGTTGCCTACCTTAAAAAGCTTGGATATGACGTTGCCTTTAACTACAAGACAATAAAGTCTTTGGAAGAAACATTGAAAAAAGCTTCCCCTGACGGTTATGATTGTTATTTTGATAATGTAAGTACAAATTAGACTTAAAATCTGATTTACTAACAAAGTAACTATACAGGGAATATACTTCTGGAGTTTCCATCTAAAATCTGTGACTAAAGCACATATGCCTTTTTAAACAAACAAACAAAACAAAAATAGCTTTATTGTGATATAATTCACCCATTTAAAATGTAGAATTTAATGGCTTTTAGTATATTCAGAGAATTGTACAACTGTCACCACAATCAATTTTAGAACATTTTCATCACACTCAAAAGAAATGCTGTACTTATTAACAGTTGCTTCCCACTTTCCCCCAAAAATGGTCTTCTGTGACTGGCTTCTTATACTTAGCATGTTTTCTACGTTCATCCATGTTGTAGCATGTATCAGTGATTCATTCCTTCT